>NC_045477.1:98854338-99157368 GCF_009650955.1 Corvus moneduloides
GAACCCTCTTTCGGTTTAAAACTGCTGCCCCTTGCTGTGTCCCTACAGGTCTTGTTATGTCTCCTTTAGGTACTTCGAGGATGCTGTAAGATCTCCCCAGAGTCTTCTCTTTTTCAGCTGAACAACCCCAGCTGTCAGCCTGTCTTCATAGGAGGTAAACTTGCAGCTAAGAGTCCATTTGACAAGTCAGTCTCCTTCCATGCAGTGCTCTGGATTAGCTCACCAGGTGAAGTCCTGTGCTGTGAGTGTTCCACGTGTTTGTGTGCATGAGCTCGCTCCACTTCTCCGAGCCGTGATTGCGCAGGCTTTGGAGGAGCACAGCTGTGAGTACACAGACCTGAAGCACATGACGCACGCAAAGTACAGAAGCTCAAGCCTGCTTAGCACCCTGTGGCTTTTGTGGTTGGTTTCTTTATTCCCCACGCCCATGTATTCCACTTAATGCTGTGCTGGGACCACTCTGTTAAGAAACTTGTTAAGAACAGCTTATTGAGTCAGAAAATGAAGAGGCAGAGCAACTGTTGGTGGAAGAACTATGTGCTAAAGTTCTATGTGCTAAAGCAATGAGCTACGTAGGAAGATTAGGCAATATATTAGCCACAAAAGTCCAAATAGTTTGCTGCTGTTGTTGACATAATCAGTTTTTACAGATTTTTATAACCTTGAGTTCTCTTAAAACCCTGAATGTGCTGCATTGCCAGAGCAGCATGCTGTACAACTCACAAGTGATAGTTGTGTGATCATCCCACAACCACCGATGTCTAGCAGTATGTCGAAGAGGCAAGTTGTCTATTCTTGGGTATTTGTTACTGTCACATTTAATTTAAGAGAATTGACAAGTATGGAATAGATTTAGCTCATGTTGACTGCAATGTTTTCAGTACTTTTTTATTTAGCTGAAATAAATAACAGTGTGATAAGTTTGTTCAGGGGCTGCCTTTCAGAGCTACAGCAGGGCCAGAGAGCTTGTTTAAAGCTCAGGTAATTTCTCTGTTTATGGATATATCTAATTATATGAGCAACTAATCTGGGTCAGACAATGTGCTAGGTAAGTACCTGAAGGGAGCCTACTAGAAAGATGGAGGGGGACTTTTTACAAGGGCATGTAGTGCTAGGACAAGGGGGAATGGTTTCAAATTAAGAGCAGGTTTAGATTAGATATTAAGAAAAAATTCTTTACTGTGAAGGTGGTGATGCAGTGGCACAGGTTGCCCAGAGAAGTTGTGGGTGCCCCATCCCTGGAAGTGTTTCAGGCCAGGTTGAATGTCACTCTGAGCAACCTGGTCTAGGGAAAGATATCCCTGTCTGCAGCAGGGGGATTGGAATGAGATGATTTTTATGGTCCCTTCCAATTCAAACCATTCTATGATTCCAGAACTTTAACAAAATTTATATATTTTTTTGTGGACGTAACACTTGTCAAGTCTGGTAAATATTGTTTTCCTGAACCTTGTAGAGTGTGAATAATAGGTTGTTTTAACCTGCAATGTCAGAATTTATTTGCTTTAATCATTCCAACAACAGATTAAATACTATTTTAGTTGTTCAGCTTAAATAAGTGATTTTAGACACAGCTTCCCTCTTAGATCTTTTTAAGTGCCATGAAATAAACAAGTGTATTCTGGTTGAAGAGTTTGAGTTTCAGCGGGAGGAGTTTTCTGGGAGTGCTTTTCTAATTCCTTAGTACAAACAAAGTATTTCAACAGAGCAGTCCATATGCATTATATGGAAAAACAAGTTTACGAAACAGAAATCACCCACAAATAGAGATGTAGAAAAAAACAGGTTTTATTTATGATGCAGTGAGGTTGGAATGTAATAATAAAAGCCAAGAAGCACCTGAAGCAGGAGCGAGGCGAGTTACTGAAAAATCAACTGTCATTGCTATAAATGTTAATCAGATTATGTGATCATGAAATTCGTAGCTGATCCTTCTTCCCCTCCTGTCTTGAAGTGTTGACAGACAACTTTGGGCTAAATTACTTCTTTCTACAGAAGGAAAGAGCTAGCCATTCTGGCCATTATCAAGCCTTTTGTATGGTTTTGATAATGGTGCTAGGTATGTGCCTTGAGAGGGTGCCAGATAAATGCCCTGCTTCCCTCCCCCTTGCTTTTGCAAGGATGACTGTGTGCACGTTGGGATGGTGGCTGTCCCACTGCCACATGTCCCCAGCTGCCAGGACAGCATGCCTTCAGAGAGCCAGCTGGCAGGGCTGCAAGTTCTGTGTTTCAGGGTTGTGTGGCATCAAGCAATGCCTTCTCCTGCAAACCCTATCCTGGGTGCTGCTCCAACATGATGTGGTTAAAGCCTGTTTGTGATGAGCGGCTTGATTTCAGAAGGGAAAAGGTGCAATGCAAAAACCAGTTGCTGCTGTTTCTGCTGTGTGGTGTGACACACATGAAATGTCCACAGCACAGTGGAGCAAGGGATCCTTTGGCTTGGGGTATGTCTAGGAAAAACCCCATCAAGCTTATAAAATAAAACGCTAATTTTCATCATGTAGACTTATAACCAAATTGAAAGAGTTGCATTTTGCGGTTACTGTTTTTGGGAGCCTGTGGGCTTTGTTATTGGCAGTGGTTAAGTGCTAAAGCATGGTGAGGCTTGAAAAAATAAAAATATTGTGTTGGGTGTGTTTGAAACGCCCAAGCATAAAATACTAAAACTTAAGTTAGGTTTCAATGCTAGACATAAGCATTCTGGACCATGGTATATTTTTGGTATTTTGCAATGATTTAGGACTTAAATCACCCTGTGTTAATTTATGGAACTGCAGCTGTTAGTGTTTACTGTTGTGAAAATACAGTAAATAGAAAGATACATATATTCTCTTCATGTAAATGCAGTGGGTATCTGACCAAGGAAACCTTTTATTACTAAGTTTTTTTTGGTGTTTCAAAGCTGAGAGTATTTCTATCATTTGGCAAATGATGTAATATTAGACTAGCAAAAAATGTGTATATATACTGCATAGTTGGAGAACACAGCACTAGATCTGTTAGACTTGTGCTATACTTAATTTGCTTTTACAGACATTTAAAAAATTAATTTCCATTCAGCTTTTGAGGTAATAAGTTAAAAAAAGCACCAACATGACTTATTCAATTGTCTAACCACCACAGAAGGCTCCACTGTATAAGAACTACATGATAAGGTGGTTCCTTATACTGTGAGAGACTTCTATAAGTTTTTCATACAGACTTGACATCTGCTGATATGGCTTCGAATGAGTCCTGCCTTGAGTGTGTCTCCCGAGGGCTTGCTTTGGAAGGGTTGGTCGATCGTGGTGAGCCAGAAGCTGTATTTGTTTGCAAAGTAGTGACAGGTTCCGCGTGCGCCATTGCATTCGATGAAAGGAGTCGCCCTGAAATCTTCCAGGCAGCTCCCAGGAGAAACCAGCGACTGTCCTCCACCTTCATCACCAGCAGCAGTGTGCTAAGGGAGACAAGGAGAGCAGTGTTCAGAGTGCAGCCTCAGGCAATGCTCTCATAAACTTACATGTGTGAAAAGAGAAAAACCACTAGAATTGCTCCTAATTCTTATCTCCAGAGCAGAAAGTTGGCTAGTCCTGCATCTGTGTAAGGGTTTGGCTATGCTATAATGATATAAAGCAGCTAGCCCATATGCTGATGCATCTTTAAAATCTTCTAACAAATATCTTTTCTATAGTTAAGATTTTCACTGTTGAAAGTCTTAGAATTGGAGAGTCATTTAGGTGGAAAGAGCCCACTGGAGGTTACTTCATCCAGTTCCCTGCTCAAAGCAGGACCGACACCAAAGTTGCCCTCAGTTGCTCCAAGGTGCTGTAGAGTTGTTAGTATCTCCAAGGATGGACTTCCCACAACTTGTCTGGGCAACTTGCTCCTCTATTTCATTACCCTCACTAAGAACAATTTTGCACTGTACATCTAATTTGAATTTCCCAAATTATAAAGTCTGTCTTCCTCTGCATTGCATGTGAGGAGCACTGTGGAAACAGAATTAGCTTCTATATAATAACTAGTTCCCTGTAGGATGTTTTTTGACAGCAAATTACACCAAAATCATGCATCTCTACACCACTCAACTGTTGCCTTTGACAGGTTCTGTGATAGTGAACTGAATGTTACTTTTCTTCTGTCAAAGGCGTTACTAACAAAATGGGCCTTTTCTCTGTCCCTTTAAGAGCTGTACAGCTGTATTTTTAAGTTATACTGTTGAATTCTTGTTAGAAACGGAAAGAATCTGCAATGTAAAAGAAAGCAGCTGGAAAATAAAGTTCTTAAATAGTTTTGTAAATGTAGGGAATGTAAGAAGCAGCATAAATTATTACAGCTTTGAGGCCTCTGCAGTTGGAGGTGGAAAGCAGATAGTAAAAACTGCTGCTGCTGTTTGAGCCCTGGCTTGGGAGCAGCCCTGCTTGGCAACCTGAGGATGACCACTGGCATTGCATGCTTGGTCTGCAAGCTCCAACTCTATGCCTGTAACATCTCTTCTGGTATTGACTATGGCTTTTTATCCTTCTGCAGTGCTTACTCGTATAGGATATATGATAGTGGAGTGCTTGCTGACTTCTCCAGCTGTTTGGGCAGAGTCTGTGCTGACTGAGGATTGTACCTTACTCAGGGGAAGGAGGTGACAAATTTAAGCCAAGGAAATAAAACAGTATGTACTCTGAGAAAACCACACGTGCTCTACTTCCACAGTTGCCTGAGAAGCAAAAATGCGTACAACCAAACACTTCATTTGCTCCAAAAGCCAGCTGGGAAAATGGGAATTCTTCTCACTGTGTGTACCACAGTGCTGACAGACTCTGTCCTGGCAAAAGGTTCTTGCTAAGGTGACGATTTGCTCTTAACAATGCTCAGTGTTTACATGGGGCTTTGCAAATATTTAATTAATTCTTAGTATTCTTGTGAAGTAACTATCAGATTGGTATCAGGGCTTTTTATAGAAGGAAAAGAAAGGTCAAACACAGGGATGGTAAAAAAAAAAATTGACCTGCTCTCTCAAAACGTGGTTTTCTTTTTCTGTAACAAATTTCAGATTTCCCTTTATCTTATTTTCTGAAAAATTTAAGTTTTTGGCTTTTGACATACAAATGCTGCTGCAGGTTTTGACTCTCGTGTTTATCAAGGAAGTCAGAAAAATGAGCATCAGACCATTCAGTAACATTTCAGCTGCTCTTTACCCTCCAGTGCTCATATGATCCCTCTGTAGTCTTGCAAAAAAAGGTCAGGCCCTTCAGTAGGTCTTCTGCTGCACACCCAGCGCTAAGTGTAACATCCCTTTTCCTGATTATAAGATCACAAGATCAAAGAGATCCTGTAAGCCATGGGATGTACAGCTGAGCTCTTATTGCCATTGGAGATACAACACTGAAACTTAATTTGAAAAACAACTAGCGGCTGTCTCTCTTTCCAGAATAAGTGAAAGACTTTGGCTTCAAAATCTTCAACCAAAAACCAATGATTTTTAAATTTCAAAAAGAAGGGGAAAAGTGTGTTGTTGCTTTTTTTCTCCCCTAGATCAGCTTCTTAGTAGTGATGTATGTAAGTAACTCCAAATCTTTGGCTGTGAAAATGTTTCATATGCTACTGTTGCACCTCAGTGTAATTTTATTTGTTAAGTCACAGCTGTCCTTTTGTTCAGTTCTGAAGCACTATTTTGTACATAAAGTAAGGTCTCCAGATGCTACTCTGACAAGAGACAATGTTCTCTGAAATTCACAGAAATTTTCATCTTCCTCTTCTGCTTCCTAGAAATTACTTTTGTAGTTCCCTGGTTCCCCAGTGCGATGCATGGTTTTGTTTTTGCTGGCTCTGAAGCAGAGCAGCCTTACTAGTACTAACACTCAAATTTAAAACCCACTGCTGCACAAAATGTGACACTGGAGACCAAATACCATAAGGAAGGAATATCCGATCCACAAACTGCGCCAGCCTTCAGGGCAGTGAGGAATAGAAGCTTCTTGGCTGTGGACAGCAATTGCCACAGCTGGGGCCTCACAAACTGAGCAGCGACTGATATACGGCTTAATGTCTTCTTCTGCCACGGGCATCATTGGAAGAGGTGCTGTAGTTGAGAGCCAGTAGGATTTATCGTTTCGGCTTGCATAATAACAAATATCCCCAGGGTTACAGTAGAGGAATGGCATGGTGCTAAAACGAGACAAACATGAACCAGCCAGCCCTGTTAAAAAAGAAGAAAAAAGCAATCATTCTCACAGAAGACAATGCACATTTTCCAGTTTCCTGCTCTTTCCCAAGTATCTGTCAGGAAAGCCTGTGGGGATCTGTTAACCCATTGCTGTTCCTATTTCACATGTTCCCCTGTTCCCTGCCCTAGCCCTGGCTAGGTTTCTCCCTATTTGCTCGTTTTCCCTCGGTTTCTCCCTATTTGCTCTTGTACCCCAACCCCACCCAGGGACTGCCCCTGGGCCCCTGACAAAACCACCCCGCACCCAGACCATGCGTTCTCTCTGCCTCTGAACATCACAGGGACAAGATGTGATTAAAGCCATCTCAAGCCCTCATGAGAGACCCTTCTCTGCCTTCTTTACCATCAGTGCATTGTAACGCTGCTGGCTGCCGGAGCCAGGTCGCGGGGCTGTCTGAAATGGACTCCGGGATGCGACTGATCGCATGGCCCTGGGAAACCCCCGCTGTGCTCACAGGGAGCTGCAGCCTGCTAGGCAGAGTCCAGCGGTTACAACACAAGCCCTGTGGTCCAGAACGTTTTGCTGGCTTTACAGGTTCCCTTGAACAACACTAATGACTTGCTCATTCGGGGGGGCTCTACGAAGACATGCTGTTTTTATATTCTCATTTTGGTGCTTCCTAAGCCTGTTTGCTGTAGTCCCAGTTTTTGGAATTGAGGCTGCTGCCAGCAATATTTGTACATACCTAGATCCTGATTGTGTGCTTTCTCTTGTCCTTCAAAATACAGTAGGCTGTATCCACTCCAGAGTTTGTTCATGCCAACTGGGCACATTGGCTCTTGGTCGGACTGGCTGTGCTTCACCAGCAGGTAGCCCATGCTGACACTGCGACCCGGCATGCCTGGTGGCCCAGGGCTACCGGGGCGACCTGGCTGACCTTAGAGAAGGCAGAAAAGAAAGAATCCAGCTGAGTTTGTGCTCCCACAAATGATTTGGTGCTAGCTGATATTCCAGCTAAGCTGCTGATGAACAGCTTAATTGCATGATGCCTTTTCTTTATGGTAAGTTATTGTTAAAAGAGCTGCATTTCTAGGATTGTAACAATTGCTTTTGAAGTACATTGGTGCTGGATTAGGCTCCCCAGTTTCTTAGATAGTGTATTTCACATCAGACCTAGGGAAAGTCAAAATAAAGTTCTGTGTACAGATGAGCATATTTTTCCTTTAAAATATTTTCTTAGTCCAATATTAACCAATAGTTGTTAGACTTCTTGCATTTGATCCATACACTTGAAACTGTGCTCTGCAAATACCTTTTTCTCTGTGTGCTTAGCTAAGATAGTAATAGTTCTGCTCTTTGATTTGATAAAGACACAGGTATTTCTTTTACAAATACATTCCCCTAAACTTCATCTATCCAAGTATCACCTACCCAGCCATTCACCTCCATGAATGTAACTGTTAGTTAAACACTAGGATGAAGATACTTAGAGAGAATAAATACACTCAGATCAAAACAAACTCATGAGTGTACTGACATCTACAGCTATCAAAATTTATTCTGAAAATACTGCTCTACAGTAACTGTTAACAGTTAATTAGTTGTCCCTTTTGAAGTATCTCTGAAGACAGAAACTCTCCTCTCCTCTCCTCTCCTCTCCTCTCCTCTCCTCTCCTCTCCTCTCCTCTCCTCTCCTCTCCTCTCCTCTCCTCTCCTCTCCTCACCTCTCCTCTCCTCTCCTCTCCTCTCCTCTCCTCTCCTCTCCTCTCCTCTCCTCTCCTCTCCTCTCCTCTCCTCTCCTCTCCTCTCCTCCCCTCCCCTCCCCTCCCCCCCTCCCCTCCCCTCTCCTACCACTGATGCAGTAACTACAGAGCAATTTAGTGCAGAGAAATGAGAAAGAGGGAAGAAGTGTGATATCTCTTACCTTCAAATCCCACCGGACCCTGAAATCCCATTCCTCCTTGTTCTCCTCTGGAACCAGGAGGAGCTGGAATACCACCCCTGCCCTGGAGTCCTGGCTCTCCAGGTGAGCCTCTGAAACCTTACACAACAATGGTTGTAAGCACAGTGACTGCAGACATATCAACATGCCCATCCCACCTTGTTAACATGTGCTCTACTTGCATATGTTTGGTCCTGTCTGCTGGGTTTACTAATTTACACTGAAGGCAAGATCCTGTGGTACTTGCTCAGGCAAAAAGCACTAAGTTCATTGGAAAAGGTTGCTGGGATCAAGACAACATGAGCCCCACAACCCTAATTCTTCACTCTTGGCACCACTTATCTCTGATGAGGCTCATGGCGAAAGTTGCACTGCATCAGGTCCATATGTCACTAACACTACATTATTCCCTGAGTTGACAGCATTCCCACAAGGATGTGCACTTTCCCACCAAACACGTTCAGTCTTGGTTTGTGCCAGGTCCATATCTGATGTTGCTTTGGCTACTGAGTGTTACTGTGTAGATTTGGCTACATGAGTGTTGCCAAAGTTTTCTCCTGTTTTGCTTACGCTCCGAATGCTAGGAGGAGGAAAAAAGCTGAAGCCCCAGCTTTGGAAGACCAAAAATTGACTCTCCTTTCTGGCTTACAGACAAGCAGTGCTCTGGTGGCCTCATTCTGCTAAGGGGAACAGCTTGCAGTCTGAATGTGTGATTCCTACCTGGATCTCCTGGTGGGCCCTGAGGTCCCATATCTCCTGGGCTTCCCTGAGGTCCTATATTTCCACGAGGACCTGGTGAACCTTGCTCAGCAACCAGCCTTGGAGGAAGAGGGGGCAGCCCAGGAGAGCCTGGAGGTCCCTGGAAGCCTGTCATTAGAAGGGGGATGAGATAGTTTGATTAAAAAAAAACCCCAACCGCCCTGTATTTTTCCTTAACGTACTTTCATCCAGAGATATGTTGGTCTTACTTGGCTGCATACGTATGAGAGGGTCTATGGTCTGCAACTCAACCAGCTTGGGTATAGCAGCTGTTTTATATTGGGGAAATATGTGTGGGTATGGGATGCCCAAGATGAGACAATCTCCAAGTATGGGATAATCTTCAAGAGATTGTTTTCACTTGGACAGTACACAGATAAGCAGAAGGAAGTTAATGATGCTACTGCTCCCTCATTTGTGACACAGGAAGCCGGGAAGTTCCCCCCAAACTGCCACAGCTCTCTGAGGTGCAGCACCATCTTTTGGTGGGCTTCAAGAGACACAAATACACGATGGTATAGATGGAGTGATGGATTTTAAAGGTCTCCTTAAATATCCAGTATGTCTACTCTGGAGGACTAATTTAGACAAGAAATTCTTTTTTTTAACCCCAAAAAGTAGCTCTGATTTTGGAGTTGGCACCTCATACAAATTAAATTCATAAAGGCAAAAAATTGACTTCTCATGTTAAATTCAGGCATCTGTCCTCTGGAATTTGCCAGGATTCACACAGTCATGCAGGACAGAGGACTCTGGAGGTCTCCTAGCACAACCTCCTGCTCAGAGCAGGGCCAGTTAGATCAGCTCTGTGGAGCTGGAGAATGAGTGGTTTAGAAAGGAGTCACACATCTGACTGCACACACTTACCAGTTACTCCTCTATCTCCCTTGGGTCCAATAGGTCCCAAATCACCTGGAAATCCTGCTGTGCCCATAAAGCCGATGACACCTTGTTCACCCTTACGACCTTTAATGCAAAATGACAAGTGGCATTATTGCATTTCAGTACAAATCAAGTGAGTGCAAAAGTCACGGTATTAAAGCTGCTGTAGCATAGAAGGCTCGCCTGCTTCCTGCCAAGATCAGCATTTCCCATCCTTACCTTTTAGTCCAGGGAATCCAGGCAGGCCAGGTCTTCCTGCTGATCCAGGATCACCTCTACTTCCTTTTGGGCCAATTTCTCCAGCCCTACCTGTTTGTCCACTTTCTCCTTTGCTTCCTGGTGGAGCAGGTATTCCAGGCTGCCCCTGTGGTCCTGGATAGCCTGTTTAGAGGACATATAGATTGTAATCTGTTTATATTTAACACCTGGGCACAAAGGAAAATAACAGAACTATCTAACTGTATCCCATCAGGTTCTATTTCCTTAATTTAAGCAGGAAGCAAATGTTTAGCTCCTCAGCAGACTTACTCAGTACTCCTGCTCCTGCTCTCAGGCTGGCATAGCTGTCTGCAGCAGTGGCAGAGGAATTAGAGCACGAAGCTCCCACAAAATTCAGTGTTATCTCAAGCAAGATTTCAGCAGAAATAAGGTGCCTGCTGAGATACAGCCTTCAGTGAACTATTCCTTCACCAGTAAATACCCCACTTCACTAGGTGCCTCCTTGCTTCATCCTAAATTATCCAAGTAGCTAGAGAGAAATCAGAGAGCATCAAGTACCTGACTCAGAGCCAAGGACTTACTGTTCTGTGTATCTTAGTGCTTCAGTTGAACATCTGGAACTAGATAAGTGTTGCTGCCTGTTCTGAGCTTCCCCTCCCCCTCCCAAAGACACTTGCTTCTGCCATGTACTCCGAGCTCCTTTGTTCCAAGCGCGGGCAAACCCAAATGTAACTCAGACTCTTCAGCAGTGTCTGATTGGCCGGTCACCCTGGGTCCGCCCCCAGTCCTCCCCTTTCCCCTTCTCCTAATAAAAGATGGTCAAGGGGAGGCTCCACTCTCTCTCAGCTCAGCTACTTTCCTGTGAACATCTCTTGTTGTCTGTCTCATTTGAAAGCTTCTAACTGCAGGAAATTGAGCGAGCAGGGAGCTGTAGTTCTCCCTCTTTGCTTCTGCTGATTTGCTTTGCAGCTGATACAGGTACCGATTTTAGAGCTACTAAAGTGCTGGATTGCCCATGCTACCTCTCTAGGCTGCTCGAGGCTTTCTAAGGCATTAAACCACTAGCCTAGCCGGTAAAAAGCTGAAAGATACCTTCCACAGAGAAGTACTTCATGCTGTCTTGGGAATTATGGGAACAGCTTCTTTTTCTAGAATTGCATATTGCCTGAAGCTAACCTGGCAGGTTTCTCTTCAGTTACCTCTGCTGCTTACAAGGCATTTGGACCTTGTTTCTGAGGAGGGAGTGACTTACTAACTAGGGTTTTGAGTGGGGCATCTCTTGTGCTGCCTTTTGAAGCTGGGTCACATGAGGATACAAATGCAAGATGTATGTGGCAAAGTAAGAGTGAGCCACACTTGTCTCACCATTTTGGCTGGGGCATGGTGTTCCTGTTTCCACTCCCCTGACTGCTTGGAGAGTTGGAACCACTATACAGAGTCAGGCCAACTAACATTCTCTTTTAACTTGGAAGCCTAGGTATTTTGCTAGTTTTCAGCTGGTTTGCCTAAGTTTTTGCTGAGTTTACATAAAAATTTCCATCCATCATATAAAGATGTTAGTGGAACAACTGCTAAAAGCTCTTCAGAGTGGCACCACAGTTTGAAATGACTGTGCACTCCAATAAGCAACAGGTATTTTTAAGAGGGAAGAGCTAATGCTTTCCAATGAAATTTAGCTTGCATGGTCATTTCACATAGGAGGATTTTGTAAATGATTAACACAATATTTAATAGACTTACAAGTCTGCCACAGACCTCAGATTTTAGAGTAGTAGATTAGCATAATACTTCTGAAAGTTGTTAAGAGAATTCTGGATTATTTAATGTTATTTGCATGAAATTCAAATCCTTTCATCAGGACAACCTGGAGGAACTGCCTTTTGCTTTCAAGAGGTCTGTCTCTGTTATCTGATGTACCATTAGTTCCATCCAACAATTTCAGTGTTGTGTTTAATAGGGCTACTTTACTGAATCAATTCAGAAATAACAGTGACTGCTGTTGCATGAATTACCTGGCACTCCATCTAGACCTGGGGAACCTTTATCACCAGGATATCCTGATATATTTGAAATCCCAGGAGGCCCTGGAAATCCTTCCTGCCCAGGAATACCAAAGGGTCCTGGGACTCCTGAAAGGAAGAGAAGAAATAATCAGTACTGCAAGAAAAAAAATGCACAATTGCAATTAAAAGGACTCACCTTAGACTAAGAAGTGGGATTTTCAAAATAGAAAACACCTGCAATTCCTACTGATTTTTATTTTTTCAGATGTTACTGTGGAAGGTTTTTTTTAAAGAATTTTAAAATACTAGTTCTCTGCCAAAGCTCTCTGGGTAGCTAATTACATCTCACTGTGTAGAATACTAATAATCTCGTGTTTGCCAGGTAAAATATTTCAAGATAGGAAGTACTCAAAATACCCTAGGTATACTGAAGCAGGCAGGAAAGCAGCTTTGTTCTTCTGTGCCTGCAGAGTCAGGGCTCACACTTAGCATTTTCGGGGGTCAGTTAAAACCAAAAGTTCAAATCCAAGAAGTTCTCTACAGATGAAAAATTGTTAAATGGCCAAAAATCTGCCCTACCAATAACAGATTATTTTTTAAAGTATATTGAAGTTGTCAGGAAGTCGACCTTCTGTTTATAATTGTGACAAATATCCATGGATGAGGTAAGCTGCTTTTTCTAATGCTTGATAATAAATCTCTGAATAGTGTTTGAGATGGCACAGCGTGTTAGTAACAATAAAGTGTAACACAAAAGAATAGGAATGAGCCATTGAACCACGCAGGCAAAGGCAGTAAGGTTTTATATCTCTGTCAATCCTTAATCCTTTTAGAGCCAAAATGTTGGAAAAATATACAAAACAAACCCACAAAACCCCTGTAATTTGTTCATAACATCAGTCTGGTGGCTTCTTGATGGATGAAAACCAGGTGGTGACCCATCCTGAAATGAGCACAGCCTGTTACAGCATGGGGGGTTGGACCTTACTCTGCACAAGGGGTGATGGCACCAGCAAAGCACTGTGTATGGGAACAGAGCCCCCGAGGTGTCAGCAGGACCATCACACTTTGACAAACAGTGAGGCTTTCAGGAGAAAGGTAAATATGGACAGGCTTGCAAAAAAAGAGAGAGGGGTCATGCATTTGTGTAACTGGAGCTTCATTAAAAATGTTTGGGGAGCTGATGGCTGAGAGTAGCCTCTGGCATTTGCAGCTTGCTGGGCCCAGTGGGTGCTACAAGATGTTGCTACCATGGGGAAGGACTCAGGCTGTCCAGCACTGGGGAATACACACTGCTGTTTCTGAGCAAGGGCTGGCTGAGCTGCAGCACAAACTCCAAACAGTGACCTTCCTGACTTCGGGAGTTCTCCTACACAACTATGCACTTCGTGACCTCTCTAACACCCACAGATGAAACAAAGAACAGATGGATCCCATTCTCTGGAATACAAACCTGGAACACCTCTGTCTCCCTTCTGGCCTGGAGGTCCTCGGCCACCTTCTACTCTGCTTGGCTCTCCTGCTTCTCCTTTGTCACCCACTGTGCCTGGGAAACCTGCAGAGCCATACCCATCTGGACCTGTTGAGAGTTGTTCAGAACAAGAAGGAAAGCTGAAATGTTTCTGCATATAACAATGCATGCTAAAGTACATGTATAGAGCATGTGGATTTACAAAATACATGAGTCTGTAATGGCTCATTGAAAAAAAGGCTCATGATGAGAAAAAAGAACTTGAGGTTTTAACTTTATCAGAGGAAAGAAGTTATAATTTGAAGTTGTGTTCTAATCCACCTGTGGGGTAGCACATGGTGTACGAAGTTGTTTGCCAGAGCCCACAATAATGAAGCACATTCCAAAGCTTTTGAGGACACAGTTTAGAAAGTTGCATTACAAAGACCTCACTAACAAAACTTGAAGCCAACACAATGTTGTGCCTGTGAACAGGCAGAGTAACAGCCTCACTTACCTGGTGATCCTGGTAAGCCCTTAGTGCCTGGTAAACCATGCAGTCCACTGATTCCTCTTAAGCCAGGCTGGCCTGTTTTAAAACGACAGTCATGATTATCATAATAGTTTCTATTAGTCTATATATATTCCTGGGCCAAAAAAAAAAAAAAAAAAGCTTGAATAAATGCTATTCTGTGTTAAAATATGGTGTATTATCTGAAAATTAATTAATTACCATAAGTTTATTATGAAATACACCACACCATAGTTTGTGATTGGCAAATTTTGTAATTATATGATAAACTCATTACTCCAGAGACAGTTTTTAAATATCTCTGATCCATCTGGTAGCATGCCATTAGTTCCAGCCTTGCTTCCATAGTTTTATTAGTACTTATTTAGTTTTCCAAAATCCTCAAGCCAAGACAATTATGACATAATTGTAGACTCTAAATGTGGTTATAATAAAGCTGTCTTCAGGAGCAATTCACTCTGTCTCATTTAAAAAACCCCAACAAAACCCTAATGAAATGTCTAACAGCTACTGTTACTATTGTTACAGGTAAAATTTATTCCATCTATTTGTACCTGTCAAAGTGGTGAATATGATGTTAAAGCTAGACAATGGCCACAGCTCTGGAGGATTATTCAATCTCAGAAAAATAAGTGTCTGTCTGTCTCTCCTCACTGTCTAAAAAAGCAGTCTTCAAAACTGTATTAGCTGAGCTTTGATGCACATTCAGATAGAAGAATCTTACTAAAAGCAGGGTGATTTCTGGCTATAAGGTAGAAAAAATCTGCTAGCTTAATATATTAAGGAATTAAGTGGCAACCATTGAGATTCTGTATCCTATGATATAAACAGCTTCATTTTAAACTATCACCTGCATTTTGATAGCACAATTCTGTCTAAGCCGTAAGGAATTTATTCTTGAAACTCGATACTGAATCAGTTAACAGTTTTTGGTGATGATGTAGGACAAACATGTTGCTTGCTATCTAATGCCACATTCTAATATTCTCATATTGTATATCATTACCCTTGCTGCATATTTAATAATTTTTTATTGTTTTTTCTTCCTAGCTGTCATGAAAAATGAATATGTTTCCTGAAAACTGCTTTCCTAGTTGAAGAGGTCATCAACAGTTAAAATGAGCTGAGAAGACACCAGAAGCCATAAATCAGAAAGCAACCACATGTGTCTTTGTTAATACACCTGGACTTTGTGAGGAATAAATGTTTTAGTAGGGGAAACTCTGCCACTCTGAACTGCAAAAACCCCCTTTCTTCTTCACCCCAAAGGAACATTTGCAAGTGTTCAGACAGAAATGATTGAATAGCTGAAACTGTACAAATACCTGCTTGTCCTGGTAAGCCAGGCCAGCCGGGAGTTCCCTTTTCACCTGGAAATCCAGGTGTCCCAGGGCTTCCTTGCTGCCCTGGGGGGCCAACCAGTCCTGGCAAACCTGTGTGACAACAATGAATCATTGGTCATGAGCATCCTTAAAACCAGCAGCCCAAAACACCAGCTTGTGCTACTTTCATTCCCCCAGGCAGCAAACTGAAGACTTTCCCTTCCTAATGTCATTGTATGACACTGCACTGCTCATCCAAGTGCAAGAAAACTAAAGAGAGCACAGGTAGGAGAGACAAACTCATTACAAACTTCAGGTTTCTGACAACCTCAGAAAAGACAGTGGGCTCCTCCTATTAAAATGATAATTTGACTTCTATTGCCAGTTACAATAAGTGATTTCATTGCTGTGCATGTTACTTTCCCCTTCTGCTGCGCCTGTTTTGCCTTTCTGACTGAGAAGCTCATCAGACAAGAACTGTTTCCCAGTGAGGCACCTATCAAAACTCTTCCACTTTTGCCTGGAGTTTCTAAGCCCTCTAATAAGGAGAAATGTGGAACAACTGTTCTGAAAGAGCCTTTCCATGATCCTCCTGCAACAAGACATGTTCTTAAGTCCTGAGTGTATGATCTGGCCTCAGCTGAACCTGACTTGGATTCTCTTGTACAGTTGGCCAATGAGCCTGGCTCGAAGGCTCTGTAACTGTGTCCTGGGGGATACTGACTTCATTTATGGCAGAAAAGGTCATTGAAAAGCCCACTCCTTGTAGTACTGAGACAACACTAGAATACCTGAGTATGCCAGCAATACAACACTTTGACTGGACATGTGGTTGCTATGAAGAAGCAAAAACTGGTATGAAGCAGAGTTAGGTTTCTGCAATTTTCTCTTAACTTCTGCTGTGAGTTCCACATCCTTGTCACTGCTCTTCACCAACTTACAGAATGATGAACATATTAAAAAACATAATGACTTTCTTTTGATGGAAAGAGTATTTTTCTTTTTCCTCTTAAACAATGTTATTCTTTGAAGTGTTAAAAAGAATATTTTACCTTCCGGTCCCACAGAGCCAGGGACACCCTGTGTGCCCTTGAGGCCTTCAATGCCAGGGAAACCAGGATCACCACCTTCTCCTTTTGACCCCACACCTCCTCTTATACCTGGAAAACCACAAAACCAGTACCTTATTTTAATAATATCTATACAACCCTAAGCAAACAAGCATAAAGTGAACTTGGCTACTGAATGGGTCCTGGTCTTGCCACATAAAGACATTCTTCTAGTCAGGGTGCTTACGTAATCTGGGAGCATGAACAGTCGTCTGGCCAAACGATCACTGAACTTGTTTTTAAAAGTACTCCCCAAATTATGTGGAATATGACACTGATGTTCAAGTGGACTGCATGTGCAGGGAAATTTTAATACATTACCTAACAACTCAATCCAAAATCTATGAGACTTTGCTATCCCATCTTCTATAATCATGGCCTGATAATGCTCCTTTGGTCATCAATAGCAAAAAAAATAATATAAAAATGTTTACTAGAGTTGCATGTGATGATGTTTACTGCTATAATGGTATTTTCAGTTGAAGAGGCAAATGTAGCGCATATTTATTTCAATAAAGAAAAGATGAACCTCTCCTGGAGCTGTCATGAGAGCACACATTCAAGAGCCCATACAAAACTCCCCCTCCCTTCCTCTGGGAACTTTAATATGTGAAAGAAATACATCCAAAGAGCAACTGTGAAATTAATACCTGTTAAGCCTGGCACACCAACTTCCCCTTTAAGGCCTGGCATTCCTGGTAAGTTTACAGTATCTCCCCGATCACCTATTTCAAATAAAAATGAACACGAGTGGTAAGGCTTTAATTTAAACAGTACTTCCTGTTGTTTTGAGGAATTGCAACTTGAGGCAAAATTCAACAATTATCTTTCTAGAATAAAAGAGGAGTAAATTAAAGAAAGCAAAAAAAAGTCTGTAGAACAGCCTCCCTCCTTGCCACAGATGGATTTATCCATGGACAGCACATGTGGCATGAAATTAACAGTATTAACCTTTTTACAGCCTCCCACATCTACAATATCATTCTGTAAGACTGTGGAAAGACTCTTTGAGATTGAATATCCACTGAGACCGGTGGTGATCCGTTTACTCACTGCTTTTCTTATCCCATATTGTTCCCCCACCCCGCTTTCCCCTGCCCCTAGCCCTGGCCCCTCCCTCAGGCTCTCCCTATTGGTTCCTGTACCCCAACTCCGCCCATGTACCGCCCCTGAGCCCCTGACAAAACCCCCCGGCGCCGGGATCACGAGGTCTCTCTGTTTCTGGGGATTGCAGGGACGAGGTGTAACCATTAAAGGTCCTCTGAAACCCTTATGGAGGGACCCTTCTCGCCTCCTTTGCTGTCACTGTGTTGTAGAGCTGAGAGCTGCCGGAGCAAGAGAGTGGAGCCGTCCGAAATGGACTACGAGAGGGCAAAATGGTCACACTGCCCTAAACACTCCGCTGAGCTCCCAGGGAAAGCTGCAGCTTGCTAAACGAAACCTAGCACTGCAACAGAGACCCCTCAGATCTTAATGTCACGTATTCGATGGGTGATGAATACGGAGGGTGCTCAGATAAGAGAACAAACTCACCTATTTCTCCATGTGAGCCAGGAGTACCAAAATGGCCTGAAATTCCTGGAATGCCTTTTTCTCCCTATCGTATGATTGAAAACAGGCATCAGTTAGTGAAGATGAGCATTTAGTCAACCTTCCAAGCAGCTGGTTTTGGAAATATTTTAAAAAGGCTATTAAATTTCCCATTTTTGAGTTTCTTTAGTACTTTATAGAGTGATTTGGCAGCAGTCAGTTAATCTAAATCAGTACCAACCAAGGGAGAAGTTATGTTTGCAAAGGCTTAAGTCTGAAATTGAGGACATCTTATTGTGCATATAAAGTAGTGAGTCCTTGTGCTGGTTTTGGCTGGGGCAGATTTAATTTTCTTCATGGTAGCCAGTACAGGACTGTTTTGTGCTGGATTTGTGCTGGAAACACTGTTGATAACACAGGGATGTTTTCATTCCTACTGAAATGCGCTTCCACAGTGTCGAGACATTTTTTGCTTGTCACCCCACTGCTTGCCAGTGAGCAGCCTGGGGGTGAGCAAGGATTTGGGAGGGGACACAGCTGGGACAGCTGATCCCAACTGACCCAAGGGATATCCCACACCATATGGCCTCATGCTCAGCATATAAGGCAGGCGGGACAATAGGCTGGGGGGTAACAGTGCTTGGGCATTGGCTGGGCATCAGTCAGTTGGTGGTGGGCAATTGTTTTCATTTGTATCACTTGTCTTTCTTGGGTTTTATTAATCTATCATTATTATATTCCTTTTTATTATTATTATTATTATTTATTGTTATGATAGTTTATTTCAATTAGAAAACTGTTCTTATTCACTTTTCACCTTTTTGAGTTCTCTCACTTTAACCCTTCCAGTTCTCTTCTCCCCATCCTGCTGGGGATGTTTGAGGGACCAAGTGATAGGGTAGGGCTTAGTTTCTGGCTGAGATTAAACCGTAACAGTCCTGCAGTCCTTGGTTAAAAAAAATTTTACTGAAACCTAAAGGCAAAGAGAACCTGAGAAAGGAATATAGTTTTTGTCTCTCTTAAATAAATTATGTCTGTGAGTCTACTGTCAGGCCTTTTCTAAGCATTTATTTCTTTCAGTGTAACTTATTTTGCAGCTGAAGTGAATCACAGTGAGTTACCCTCTAGAAGCTAAGGTTCTTAGGCTCTTTTACTGTTAAATAAGTGACAGTGAGTAACTTTTGGCAGTGATACCATCAAGTTCTGGGAGAAAAAGAAAAGTAAGCCCAACATTGAGAATAATTTTTACCAGCAGCTGCAGCAACAGAACCAAGGAGCTAGAAGGAACCATCTGGGTCCTCATTGGCAAAAAGTTGGCGCATGAAATTTGGATGTCTCACAATGAGAAAATAAATGACTCTGCTTAATTAATGTTGGAGGGAGCAAGCAAAAATATTTGATCTATTTATTCAATGCTTATGGCATTTTTATCTTTGCACTGCCGTTGTTCAGCAAAATTTCAAGGGGTGAATGCCACTTGCTGAGAAGCTGAATGCCAGCACAGGGGCACCAACGTTCCCTCATGTGTGTGAACTTACTCGGACTCCTGTGGTGCCAGGGAAGCCTCTGATGCCAGGAGAGCCAGCAGGACCAGGATACCCTTTCAGACCTGTCAGCCCTTTTGCGCCGATGTCTCCTTTCACACCAGCCACGTAGCTGGGATGCCCAGGGGACCCTGGGGTTCCTGTCTTTCCAGGAAGGCCTGGCATTCCCTTGCTACCTGCAGGCAGGGAAGAAGAAATGTAAGTAAGGAAAGACTGACACGCAGTTGCTTGTGTGTAAGAAGTTTTCCTGCTAACGGCCGTCTCGAAACATGGCACCACCGTGTGCTGTACAAGTCCACACACACCCACCCCCCACCCCTCAGAGCTTTCCTTGGGGGTGACTCCGTGAAATGCAGCCAGGAGCTCAGCTTCTGCTGTCAGAGACCTTGCTAGGGAGGCTGCAGCACAGTGGTAAAATGAGCAGGGAATATTTAATATGGTAGCTGAGAACAAGCACTGGCTGATAATCCTGAATGTGCTTGCCTTGTTTTATTGTGACCACTGACCTTTTAAGCCAAAGAATCCCTTCGTGCCCCTTTCTCCAACATCTCCTTTTTCACCTTTGACTTCCATCATCATGCTGGGCATGAGCTTTGGAGGTTCTCCTGGGGGGCCTTGATCCCCACGGTCACCTAAAGGGTAAAAAATCCAACCGTGTTACAAAATGTCAGTCAGCAGCACTGTTGAGAAAAGTGAACAGAAGAGCGAATTAGGAAAAAGGAATGTCCTTGCACAAGCTACAGAAAATCCACCTTCATGAAAAGTAACCTGTGTCAATATAACATGGCAGTGCAAGAGTCACAGTTAAGAAAACATGAAAACAGAGCTAAACTTTTGTACATACAATCCCGATAGCTGGACCCAGACTCGCCTGTGATAGATAATTTATCTCTCAACAGATCAGTTAGGAATCAAGTGTTTATAAAAAACCCCAAAATCATGGTTTATAAAAAACCCTGAAAAGCACACAGAAGAAAGCACAGAAAAGTAGTTAATTTCTATTAAAAGGGAATTCTCAGTCAAAAAGCCTTGGGCAAAAGAAAGTGTTTGGATTTGTTATCTGTTATAGTGTTCACTTTATCAATAAGTATCAGTGATATCAGTAAATAATGTCTTGAAGAAGGGACCCATATAGACTGTATGACTGTATTTAGTTCTTTGTGGGGTGCAGAGACAGGCCAGTAACCCAGACTTGTCCCCTGTGATTATGCATTGTCTTATATTTCTTTGCCAAGAAGCATATTTGCACTTCTCTTTACAGGGGCTGCTTTCACACTTGGCTTTTGCTGAGACTGATGCTGGGATCACTGTTCTGCAATCTCTGAATTGCAGATACTTTTTAAAAAAAATACCAATCTCAGGGTGCCTAGAAAGAACATTTTGGCCTTGTGGCAAAGCATTTATTTAAAGATAATTGTGTGCAATAAAAAGAGGACTGAGTTACAGTTTTCATTTCACCAATGATAATACCAGCTGAATGTTTGTGATTTTTAACTACTTAAACTACTTAATTGTCTGGTTTTCTGAATATTTCACTGTCTTTACAGTGCAACTGGAGAAAAATCCAAGTATTCTCCCCCAAACATCCTATGCTTCCTGGGAAAAAGCTCTCTTGACTTCTGCACATGTCCAGAGGTGCCACTGTCTGAGCTCAGATGAGTAATAAGATGTCTGTCTCCAGCCTTAAGTATGTAAAGAACTAACCTCTCCCTGAGTCTAAAATCCAGGCCTCTTGGCCAGAGGCCCATGTGTGAAATAGGTGGAGGAATGTCTGAGCTAAATTTACCATGTGAAAAATGTGTCTTCTTTGTCTTTGTGTCCTTGTAAAATAGTTCTGCAGACGTGAAGAGCAAACACACTGGTACCACCCATAAGCAAATACCTTTGAAGCCATGGGCACCCTGTGAGCCTTTATCTCCCCGAGCCCCGACTGGGCCAAATTCTCCTTTGACTCCCTTGATGCCTGGTCTTCCTTTTAGGCCTGTCATGCCTTTGAAACCATCAATGCCAGATGAACCTTTCGAGCCTTTAAGGAAAGAAGGGGAAGAGAACTGTTACTTCACTCCGATTTCTGCAAACTAAGTAAATATGAACCAGCAACACATGACAAAATTGTATGAAAACTTCAGTGCAGCAGTACCTATTTTTTGGGTGCCTTGATGCCTACAGAAATCTTTGGGTCTGGAGCAGGCACCCAAGCTCTCTGAGAGGTAGTAGAGCTCCTGAGGTAGTGTACTCTCAGGAGTACACTAACCCGCCTCAACTGGCCAAGAGGAGATGTTGTGGGGATGACCAGAACTTACTGTATTCTTCTGACAGACCAGTACAACCCCTCTCCTAGAGATAAGCTTGAGATAGGTACCTAGTTCCACATAAGGTTTTTAGTCAGCCTGTTCCACATGTAGAGATATGAGTCTAGGACTGGCTGGCCCTTTCTCACCAAAAATTCCCCTACTCCTCTTTTCTAAACAAGAGAATGCTGTTTTACATGGGTAAAGCTAACAAACAGATCTTAATTTCTCTCAAATGAGAGCTGATCAGTACTCCAGAGCTAGTCTTGTCCTGTCTTTCCAACTGATGAAATTGCAGCATGCATTTTTAAGCATGCTTTGTGCTCAATTTGGCTTCACATGGAGTTGAACACTGTTGAAACTCCCCATGTGGTGTAGGCAATGTGCATTACACATATGTATTTTCTCATTGCTGGCAGGTGAGGATCTCACCTTCTCAACATAACATTAGTATCCTAAAGTCACCATCGAGGTCTTGTGTTTGGCATTGCTCAGTCCACAGCTCCCAGCTTTAAAAAGCTTTAAAGCCAAGGTTTGGGGAAACATCTCTTAAATTTTACTGAGGACCAGTGGGACTAGGATGAGGGTAAGACTTTTAGAGAGAAAATAGTAAATACTGTGTCTTTTTTTAAAATGAGAAATAAAGCACCCATTGCTCTTCTAAATAGGGCTGCATATCATGAGCTACCACTGTGCCAAGTACATCAGAGGGGAAAACGGGCAGTGATTTTGGAATATATTAGGCACATTATCCTAATTCTACTGTTTTAAATAGAGGGAGACCAGCAGAGAATATGTCTGGCTCACCTCAGCACAGAACAGCTTTAATCAATTACTGTTTTCAAAGCAGCAGTCCAGAGCTCACCTTTATCTCCTGGAAAGCCATCCATTCCACTTATGCCAGGGGGACCAGTCACGCCACGTATACCTGGTAATCCTGTGAGACCCATGTCACCTTTGTCACCAGACAGACCCTTCAGGCCCACAGGGCCAGGAAAACCTTGCTCACCATCTTCTCCCCTAGCACCAGGTGGACCTGTCATGTAAACGTGAGAACAGGGAGAGTAAAAAAGGTTTGGACATAGATGATGATTCATACAAGGTAGCTCAAGAGGGAGAAAACTGCTGTCCTACCAGCTTCATATTGAAGGAGGGAAATCAGGATTTTTTTCATCAAAGAATTGCAGAAATGGCTGCAAAGATAAAGCAGCTCATCAGTGTGAACCAGCCTCGCTATCAGTTTGGTTCCACACCCACTCCCAACAGGACTTTTCCCTCCTCTTTAATTTAAGAATTAAGCCCCTTTTCCATAAGACTACCCCCATTTGGTGGCTCCCTTTTCCCAGTCTGCCAGCAGCAAGCTCTGACCTGACTTGGTAAGTGGCTATAGAAAGAAAAGCAGCAGCTCTGCCTGTGAAGAAATTTCATCCCCAAGCTTAATTTTCCACTGTGGAAACCATACAATGGCCCTGCCACAGAGGACTGGCAAAAGGAATGACACAGTGATGCCTTAAGAGGCCTCCTAGACACAGAGACTAGACAGGAGTAAGGGAATAAAGGTAGGTATTTATTTGAAAGGCCTTCAAAGGTACCCCCTGGGGAGCCAGAGGCTGCTGCCAAGATGGACCCCAAGATGGACAACAGGTCACGAATTCTTCACACTTTTATAGGTTTGGTTCATTTGCATATAAGGGTTAATTCTCCAATTAAAGCTTCAGCTAATGATGTAATTCCCCTCAGCTTACCCCCCCTTTAGAGGCTTTTTGGTTTATACTTTTTGGCCTAGGACAGTCTAGGTGTCCTTGGAGAGCAGGCCCAGGGAGGCTTTGTTATGTCTACCTAGCACAAGAGAGCAGAAGTTAACAGGCTACAAGAAACTTTCAGAGTTACACACTAGGCAGTACAGAATTTGAAAAATATAAAAGTTAAAACCTAAGGCATCAACAGGACCGCGTTACTTCCTCACCAAGAGGTCCTTGAGAGCCAGGCCCACCATCTGGCCCACGGTTTCCTGGTGGACCTGGGAATCCATGTGTTCCCGGTGTTCCTGGTAATCCCATCAAACCAGGGAGACCTTGTGGCCCTGGATCTCCTTTGGGTCCTGGCAAACCTGGGCTACCATCCGCTCCTAAAAGACCAAAATCATGCATTAGTGAGCATCATATCTAGAGAGCTTGTCTTTATATATCTCTTCTCTGTACACCCTAGTCTTCCAGGGTGTGTTTTTCCTTTGAAAATTCAGTGAGAACAGCAAAAACAAATTAAAGGACTGGTCTTTAGATTTAAAATAATTGACGTTACCAGCAATTATTTCAGTATTTGTGTCAGAAAGGTTGATTGACTCTTTCAAATGAATGGTAACGATTTGGCACCATGTAGATATAGATAGAGCAGGTCTCTTTCAATTTTAATCCCAATAATTCTGTAATTCCTGAGCTCTCTGTCACATATATCTTAGTAAGAACTGAATCAAGCAGCTGACTGAACCACTGAAATAATGCTATGTATCTTTTCTAAAATGTTATAGGCAGGAAAAGCAACATTTAAGGCAGATGGTGGGATCTGTAGTGTTGTTTAGAAATTTTCATGTAAGGTCGTTACAAGGCATTGATTTGTAAGACCGATACAAATTCCTAAGCAAAAAGGCCCTGATTCTACATGACTTACTGCACTGGGTGAAAATTTATATCTCTACCATGTAAGGGCAAAGAGGGTGTTAAGTTTTAAAAGATAATGCCTGCTTTTCATTCAGCTTGGAGAAGCAGCAGCATCCAAGTAGTACATGGCATTTAAAATCCAGGTCAAGCGGATCTGCTTCTCTTTATTCAGGTTTTACATCAGTGTAGGTCCATTGGCTTGACTGTAGTTAAATGAGCTTTATAATTGTGGTCACTTAAAGTGGGTTTTCTCAACAACAGCATACAGGCTTTAGTTTGCTATTCTGAGTGAAGTGGCAAAGGTGGCATAAAGGAATCCCTAGCCCTTTCATGTAAAATTAAGAAAGTTCATACTCATACAAAAATTCACGTGCCATTTGGAGCCATTCTCTCAGAACTGTAAAATAAATTAAGAACAGACAAACTAGTAATGCTTTTTATTTTTGCTGTATTTTTTACTACTGAAATCTTAGTTCTACAGAAATGCTTACAAAGAGAGTGGAAAATCACACCAAATTTTTTGTTTTCAAATGAAATTGGATTTCTTCCCCTTTTCAGAGGTGTTAGTGATATTTTCTGCCTTTTCTCAAACCTGTGAAGTGCCACAGAGCTGCTTTAATCCCTTTCCTTCACTCTGGGGCTCTACTGCAGGTGAAACCAGCTCTCCTCACTTCAAATAACTCTGGGAAGACAACGCTCTTCTTTATTTATTTTCATCAAAAGTCATGAGAAGGATATCCAAAACTAGTTCCTGTGATAAACCTTGCTTCGAGCTAGTCATACAATTACTGCTCCTCTCTCAGTTCCATACAGGGGAAGGGGGTAATCAGCAGTCCTAATTTAATTATGTGTCCAAATGCTATTGAAACTCTGTAGCAGGGTATGCTAAATTCCCACATGTGCTTTTGAAAGTCCTTCACAGAGTTCAGAGAGTGAAAAAGTCAGATTTTGTAGAGAAACTCTGTTTTCTGCAGGGATTTTAGAGTGTTTTTTATGGTCTGTGAAATAAACTAAAATGAACACCTTGAAGTTGTGAATCAGTATATAATGCTATCTTTTTCTTATTCGTGCGTGCCCAAAGACTGACAAGGTAAAATAGCTTATTAGCAGTTACCTAACTCTATGTCCTCTTAGTTAAAATTTACAAATTTGGCACTACTGCAATGTGCTGATCAGCAAAGCCATGCAGTATCCAGACATCTTTTGGTGTGGGAAAAAATTGCTGTATGTACTATTGCTATATGTAAGTGAAAAGTCAGGATAATAGCGACATCACCATTCCCTTAACTACAGTGAAAAAAAAATAGCAGTACATCTGAAAGCGACAAAGATGAGCAAAATCCAGTTCTCTGGTATCCTACCGTAGTTGATTTCATGTAGAGCAGTGTGAAGGAGAGCTAAACGTAAGCATTGGATCTCCAGAAAGTGTTCAGAGGAGCCAGGCAGATTGGCAACAGCTGACACAGAAGTGGAAAGAATGGGAGATCATCCGGCACTGGGAATGGATAGTGGGGTCATCAGTACCTCTGACGCATCCTAACCTGCTCTCTTACTACCCTCACATCCCTACAATTTGGCTGCATTTGTATCACACTCTTAAATATTTCTTTATTTGAAGGAGTGTTTACCTCTAGTTCCTGGTATGCCTTGATCTCCTGGTGCACCTTTCAACCCTGGGAAGCCGGGGAGGCCAACATCCCCTCGGGAACCTGCTGCTGCTCCAAACACGTCACCAGGAAGGCCCTTCGGTCCTGGTGCTCCTGGAGCTCCGGATTTCCCTGTAAGGCCTGGGTGCCCCTGCAGTCCAGGTAGACCATTTGGGCCTCTGTCTCCTCTGGGTCCAGTAAAACCTATAAATAAAACAAGGACTAGGCATCACAGGGTTCACTACAAATGCTGGAGTTCAAATCCTACATATACCAACATGATGCCCCCGTTACCACAAATGACAAGGCTTCTTGTGGACTGGAAAACTGGACCTGGACTGAAAATGAAGCCCAAGCACTAGTGAAAGATAGCATGGAAAACTGCAGAGAATTGGTCTCTGTGGCCTGGGAGCCATGTGGGAGCCCTAATTTAGCAATTAGAGCACTCTGTAGAGCTTAGCAGGGGAGATAGAGGTTCATGGTCCTGCCCTATGCTGCACAGAGCCATGTTTTATGATCCATCCCTTGCCTGTTGACCAGCAAACGCATCAGCTTTTCTTCTGCTTTCTCTGTTGCTACTACAGATGCTGTAGATGAGTCTAGAGAATACTATCAGGCCATGTGCTGCCTGAGGGCAAAGCAGTACCTGGCACTGGATTTGGGAAAGTTTGCAGCACTTCAGAATCTGTGGGGATTTAGGACTTTGAAATCAGGTAACACAAAAAAATTTCCAGAGAGCTCATAAATTAAGTTGCATCAATGGCTTTTGTATTGGGGTACAGAAAAAGCCCCAAACAACTCAGTACCCATTTCTCTGACCAAATAAACTACCACAGGGAAGTGGTAGTTTCTGGAGGTAATTCCTGTAATTCTTGCTGGACTGACTGAAGATTTGTGAACATATAGACCCTCTGCAGCTTATATGTGTGTGCCATTGCATGGATCACATGTGCAGTGGCACACACGCAGGCTCATCTGACTTGCTATGTACAAACAGACATCTGCCTTGATGTGCCTTGAATTGGTGTGCCTTGAACTGATGTGTCTTGGACATCCTGGAACCTCTGGAATGATACAGAAGCTCTGGGATTTAAAAAATCTGCACCTATTACAGACTAGCACAAAATCTGACAGGCACTGAACACTTGCAAACACTCTGGGAACAGAGCTGCCAATGTGCATGGTGAGTACCTAGTACTCCACCTTTGATACGTCCAGTATCATTTATACTGATATTGAAAAAAATTGAATGGAATAATACTATTATTTTCTTCCTTTCTGCATCATCATTATGAGTATAATGCACTTGGAATCTGACCTATCTTATTGAATTTCTTTATGACAATTTAATGAATTTTTACTGTCACATTTATAATTTTGCACAATAAAGCAGATTTTAAAAGGTTGGCATCTATGAAATTTTTCATCATTATGGAAGTTGCAGGAAATACTTCCGGATTTGAAAAGTAGCAGTTTTGTCTAATGGCTTATTGATTCAATGTAGAAGGGAAGGTAAGTGAAAATGTACCTGGAATCAAGTAGTTGTGTTTCAGTGACTGCAGTAAAAAGGTCAAAAGTATGTAAAGAATGACTAATTATTTCAAGATACCTGGAGGACCTGGGAATCCTTCCCGACCTGGATCACCTCGTGTACCATTTAGCCCTGGGAAGCCCATTGGACCTGGATCACCTGGGAATCCTCTTGCACCTTTTGCACCTAAATTATATAAAAGGAAGTAAGAAAGTGTGATCTGAACAAACAAAACAGAAATGTGCATATAATGTAAAAAAAGGTAGTAGTAAATACCACCATGATGTGTTTCTGGATGCAAAGATGAAACTTCAAAAAAAAAAATTAATGGGTCTATACAGTAGCTCTTTAGAAGTATCCAAGATCCCAAAACATGGACCAAAAATCTAGGTTAAGTGCTTTTACAAACATGGATTAACCTGAATTTAAGACCAATGATATGGAGACTACTAGGTTGAAGATAATTAGTTTCACAGACTTTTGGAGTCTTTCAATATTTTGTAAATTAAGGATTTTAGATTAAGGTCAAAAGGCAGTATCAAAAAAGAATGTTCACAGAAATGGGCACAGATGAGATGCTGTAGGAGGAAAAAAATTTTCCCTCCCCTGCTAAACTGATCACAGAACAAGAACAGACTGGTTTAGATAACCAAGGAGCAGAAATGTAAGGCTAAAGGTTAGATCTAACAACCCCAAAAATGAATACAAATTAAGTAGCCTTATTACTATTTTTGTAACATTACAGGTCTAGAGATTCCCTCGTAAAAGAAAGGATGTGCCCTGAAAAAGTGTTCTTCTGGCAACGACCTCTTGTTCATACTGATTTTTCTCCTGACAGCAAAAACGGTACCTTACTTCCTTGTGATACATTATTTGACACTTCAGTAAGGGCAAATATTACTGTTTTTTAACATCTCAAAACCTACAAGCATTTTGTAGGATTCCTTTATCATGTTTCAAAAATTATATATTTTTTTCAGTGCAAGTTTTTTTACATGAGTCTCATTAGTTCACTGTATTCCAAGTGAACCAAGATTTTTTGTAAAGTTCTTTGAAAATAATTCCTTTGGAATGCTTTGTTTCCCTACCCTCTCCAGCACTCTGAACTTTCTAAGTTCCCAGCTCAGGCTTGAAGGTCAACAACATGCTTTAACATTTAAAATGTTGCTGCTTAGCATCACCATTAATTACAACTCATTTATTCATTACTGAAAGCAAGTTTCCCTAACTATGACGAACCAAGGAAACTTGGTTTGTCACTTGGATTTTAATACTTTTTTCCACTTTAGTTTTCCGAATTTCCATTATTTAACCATGATTATTTGTAATTTTAACTATCATTTGTGAAGGGGAGAAGGAAACATTTAGAAATATGAGAAATAAGGTGCACATAACCAGCCAATGCAGTGTGCATAACATTTCACAGTGCTGTGAAGGAATATTTTTCTCTCCCTTATATGACAAATAACTTCTCAGGAAGAAATCAAAAGGAAAATCTTAGGCTTTCAGGTCTCAACGAAAAACTCCAATGTACCTCTTACCTGAATGGCATCTTGGTCTTTTTTCCCATCTGCAATAACTGACTTTCATTAATTCTGTTCAGTATAGCACTAATTAAAAAGCCATGTGAGAGAAAGAAGGTGCAGAGGGAGAATACAACCACTGCTTACCACATATTTCAGTAACTCATTATGTGATGTTAGTTGGTGATGATGTTGTGCCAAACAGCAGTGAGAAAAATGCTTTTATTTTGGGCCAATGTTTAGTTTGCAAATGTTTTAGCTGTATGTTTGAGACAGAAAACAGCTTAAACATTTTATTCAACAGCAATTGCGTAGGTCTTGAGACTCCTGAATAACCAAGATGAAACTCAGGGTGGGCTGTGCGTGTTGCCAGGAATTTCAAAGGAACACAAGGACATCAGGGTGGGAGACTATAAAGACAACTCCTTTTTCGATACACTGTGGTCATTAGCACCTAGGACACCAAGAGACTTTATTGTCTGCAGTGGAGCTCCATGCTGGCTGAAGAGAAGGTGGGAAATCTTGTGGACAAACCACATCACTCTAAGCAGACAATGAAAACGGTGTAAAGAAGGTGTGGGTGCTTTTGTGTCAGTCTGGACAATGTGAGTAGAAATGATTCTCCAGACAACTCAGTTGACACAGCTATGGCAAAAAGAAGCTGTGAAAATGTGTCCTTTCCCTCCCAGGCTTCCAGTTCCAGAACTGCCTCAGGTTGAAATGCAGCTACGAACAGAGCTCTGCACTGGGCTCTGCAAGGGGCCTTTCCCAGGTTTTGGAGAGAGAGGATGAAAACCAAGTCTTAAAATAACTAAAACATGTAAGCTAACAAAGACAGAGAAAGATCTGTTACAGAGCTAACCAAGAATACAAAACGTAAAACACAAGAAAACAGCATCACTTGTGTTACAGCAGTCTTACAGCTGGGAGTTAGATCTGACTGTACTCACTGGAAGAAAAACCATCAAACTCATGTGAATGAAGGAACGAACAAATCATCATACTCAGAAAAAAATTACAAATATTGCAAGGAAAACAAGAAGCATTGATCCTAGCAACAAACTTAGGCATTAGGACTAAGGAAACACAGGTAATCTTTCAACAGACATAAAATTTTCCCTTTTAAGATCCATTAGTCTTTGATAAGTCAATCAGTCAATCCATGTATGCCATAATAAACCCTGTGCTGAAAAAAAAAAAAGCTTGACCTTAAAATTTATACTCCAGATCTCTAACCTTGGCTAAAGCACAGCAGCACAGGAACAGACGCATCAAGAATTTTACATTTCCCAAAATGTGAAGGACCCAGCTATGGTTTTTGTCAGTGTCGTTACAGCTGGTAATGAGAAGGACTTACTGAAAAACAGTTTTATTGCTTAGGCTGGGAGTACATAAGTTTATGGAAACTATAAGCGCTGGTCAGACATTCCCTCTTCAAGGTCAGTCATTATGACCACTCACCACACCTTGCCCATTTCTCAATTCCATCTCACACAGTCCCTCAGGCTCTGTCCTCACCTCCTCTTCCTCTTGGAAGGAGGTGGGGAACCCTCAGTGCTGGGGAGGCCCAGGATGACCAGATGGCCCCTCTGGGCTAGGGGAGACCAGCTCTGCAAGGAAGGTGTACGTGGCTACAGACAGCACAGCCGTGTTGTGTCAGACAGCCTGGCCCATGACACTGAGCCACGTCACAGACTTTAGGCTCACACTTGCTGAAGGCGCTCCATATGTCACTTGAGGAGGAACAGTAAGAAGGATGTGTCACAGTCCTCCATTGAAGCCTTTTATCACCCTGCTCTCAGAGGACAGGATTTGCCTTGTGAGGTGTCCAGTCAGTTCTGAGAGACCTCAGTACAGTCTCTACCAATAAACCCCTGTATACTCTTACTGACTTGCATGTGGAGAATAGCAAATGGGCTGTCCTTGCTGCCTTCTGTTCCATGGCTGACATTCATAGGCAAAGGCAGGCTTAGTTCAGGAATGGTGAAGTCACCTGGGCTGCACACTGCTTAGGTCTCTCTGGCAGGGCTAGGTTAATGCTGTCTTCCAATGAAATTTCTAAAACTCGCTGTCTGCTAAGGCTCAGCTTTAATTGATATGGCAAGATACCCCTCAAATACAGTGTATGTGGGAAACAGGTGAAGGCAGAACATTACCTGTGGCTCCTGGCAGTCCTGGCTTGCCTTGGGATCCCTTTGGTGGCCTTACACAGCCTGCACCTGCAAACAAAAACCAAAGTTAGTCACACTATACGTGCTCCTATGCTGCCTCTCAATGTCTCTGTGCCTGTGGTTGAGACAATTTCATTAAAACAGGTGAAGGAAATTAACAACCAAACTCCTAATTTGAAAAGAAATTTTATTCTTCATTGAAAAAAAACTGGCCACGGGTGGCATTTTCAGGGGAGCACTCAAGCTGATCTCCACCCCAAGAGCTTCTCTTCTATTTTCCAGGGGCTATGGTTGCTGGTCCAGTTGGACCAGCATGGGAAGGGTAGTCCAGCCTCATGGATGACTGTATTTTTCAGAATAAGAGAAAAACTTTGTTTCCCTCTGGCTGATTTATACCCTTGAAGAAAGCAAGTCAATTTTTGTAAAAATCTAAGTGTTTTTTCTTTTGTGTCAAATTGCACTGAAAATCTTCATTCAAAGTTCTTCTTTAAAAAAAGTTGCTAAAATTTTCTTGGGCACCTATTTTCTGGTACTGTTTTTATAGATTGCACAGTAATCATTATTTTGTTACAATAAGCACTCAGGAGTGATGAAATAAAGAATCTCTGAATTGTAGAGCTAGAAGTGCAGTAATTTTAGAAAATGTTCGATTTGATTAATTTACTTTAGAGCTATATGGAGTATATGCATGGTTATTTGTTACCTAAAGTTCAAAGAGTTTACAGCTAAGAGCATCCAAAGCAGTCATCAGAAAGAAAGTATCAACCCATAAAAGCATCATAAAGCTAAAAAGATATTCAAGCCATTTGTATGTACAGTACCCGACCATATTGGCTCACTTCCATCTCCTCTAGGAAAGTCTTCAATGACCTGCCCACAGTCTGTGAGCAAAGAATTAGAAAACACAGTTATTATCTAAAGAAGAAAAATTGCAAAAAGACAAAAATGTTCTCAATTCTAACCAAAATGCCTATAAAAACAACAGATAATGTATTCCCTCATGTATTATGCATGCATACAACACAAATTATTTGCTGTAACATACCAAAACACTCTATCCACACATTGATTAGATCCAGGCTTAAAACCTATCCTGTCCAAGTTACGAGGCTGTGTGTCCCATGCACTGTGTAAGGTTGACATGTGCTTGCTTTAGCTTGAGTATTCTGCCAGGCTTCTCGAAGTCAAGGAATAAGACTCTGAGCCTGACCTCTTCTGAATGTAGCCCTGGCATTCCTATGCTTGCAAAGGACTTGAAAAGCTGCAGAGATACTATGAGGAGCTCTGAAGGGTGGATACATGATTTTCTATGGTCAATTAAAAGATTATGTTGGATGGGAAAGATCAGAGAAAACCACCTCTGGGATTTCCAATGGCAGGACATTGCTCCATTGCCTCCAACTGCTTGAAACCTGAAAAATGTTATTTGCTGGCACTAACACATTAATTCATGCCATTTCAATACCTGACATGAAACTACTGGGACTTCTGACGTATCTCCTTCTTTAAGATTTCTGGTCAATACCAGCATTTCCTTTTTCCCCATGGAACCCCCACCAAGCTCTCCCTTTTCAACAGTGTGCTGTATAAATGCTGCACATATCTCTGTGCTGATCTTCCACGGCTCTGAAGTAAGACAGTTGTGTCTCTTACCTAGTTGGCCAGGCTCTCCTGGCAGACCAGGCAGACCTGGTGGTCCTGGGCTTCCATCTTGTCCTTGTTCACCTGGAGGACCCTGGAACCCTTTTGGACCAGGAAATCCTTCACCTGGCAGGCCTGCTTCTCCTGGAAAGCCCTTTGGGCCTAATTCACCTGGATAACCAGGATCACCGGGGAAACCTCTTATAGCATCACCCTGCAGGAAGTGAACAGAGGTGGTCACTCCTGACTTTGCTGAGAAAAAACTGCAATTCAAACAGTTCAACTACTCTCATGAATAACATCTTATAGGCAGTAATTTCTCAAGTGCTGCATCCCAGCTCTTTAAATCAACATTGAAAATAAAGTATTTTTAAAATAACCTGACTTTAATGTAGACCACATGGCAGTAAGGGCATGACAGAAGTGCTCCTCGAGGGAACATTCCTCTAAAAATATTGGCCCATAAAAAGCACTTGGGTAATATGAATCAGTGTTGTGGAGGGACTCCTGGCCCTTTCTGAAAAGCTCTAAGTCGATTTGGGGAGACCAAATGCATTGCTAGAGATGTTCTTTTGCGGCTGAGAAAAGCTGACATTAAAATGCACCCAAAAAGGCAGATTTTTTTCTCTGTCTGCACCCCCAGTGACATTTCTACACTACTGAATCAACATCTTACAAACATCATTAGAGAATACTTTTCTATCTTCAAAAGAAATATAAAGTGCCATCTTCACTGGTAGTAAAAGTACTGTGGTCTAGAGTGCCTGATAGAGCTCTTGCCCATCTTCAAATATGATATATGAGCATCCCAGTGGTTCAAAACATCAATTTATGATGGGCCACATGAATTTTTCTTTCAAGGTATTTAATTTTGCTTATAGAAGAAAGCTAGAAAATGAACAAAGACTACATGTCTAATTTCTAGATAGCTACGGTTAGTTAGGTGAGTTGCTACAAGCAAGATGATGATACAATGTACATTTTAGGATAGAAAATTGTAGTAAATTTTGCTTTTCTTTAAAACAGATGTACCAAAGCTATTGAAGTTCAGTCACAAAGAATCTCAGACCATACAAGAAGGAGTCACTAATAAACCATTAATTACCACAAACTAATCAGTAATCAAAAGCTGGCCTAAATGAGTTATACACTACTATTTGTTGTTTAAGTAAAATGGAAATAAAAGTGAAAGATTGTTCTAAAAGCCCTGAGAGTAAACCTGATGCTTTATTTATCAACAACCAGCAAACCCAGCCTAGTTGTGCATCATTATCTGTGAGAGAAGGACAGGCTATAATCCCTCACAACCCCTCAGAATTAAGTGCATTAGTAGTATTAGGTGTGGTGTATTTGCTGTATTCTTTGCTTACCGGAAGGCCAGGCTGTCCTGGTAAACCATCTAATCCATCTCTGCCTGGGAAACCATCTTCACCTCTGATTCCAGGAAGCCCAGGATCTCCTCGGATTCCTTTGGTGCCTAAAGAAGACCTTCCATTGTGAGATCCATCTCTCATTAGTAGTATAAATAATAGGAAAATACAGGTGATAAGAATTTTCACTCTACCTTTCGTAGTTATGTGTAAAGAGTCTCCCTTTTCTCCTTTCCGTCCAGGAAATCCAGCTGGACCCGAAAATCCCTGGTGTTACATACATTGAAAAAACCCAAAACAAACCAGAACTGTTTAAGAAATAAGTACCAAGATTTGCATTTCTACTGTCCTGCTTAAAAAAAAGCCTCCTTAGATTTTACTGCTTTCCTGTTACTTTCCTTGAAGGATTTCCTCTTCAGCAATCCCATTCTTGTGCAGAACCTTTATTAATATATTCTAACTAGGACCAAGGTCTCTATGGCATGGTAGGGGAGCTTCTGCATGAGGGACACCTGTGGCTTTCCAAGAGCTAGTGTCCTGCAGGTGACTTCTGCTGCAGAACTGCACTGGAGAAAACATGGTGAGTTGCTTAGTGTTAACCACTAGAGAAAAAGCCCTAAGCAACTCTTTGCCACCTTGGAAAAAACCTTAGGGTTCTACTGACATGCAATTCCTCCTGTGCACCACTTCCAAAGAGGACAACCTCACAGCTGGCAGTGAACTGTGGTTCACAGCACCGTTCTGGGGCTGAAAAGTAGCACTACCTTCATTTACCAGACAAGAACTTGGGCACAGAGCGATTAAGTGACCTGCCCCGAATCAAAGACCTGTGGGTAGTTTTTGGTTAGAAGGGAGGGCTGGAGGTCTCTGGCCCAACCCAGCACTTAGAGCAGGTTGCTCAGGGCCTTGCCTAGCCATGCACTGAAAACCTCCAAGGAAGGAAACTTTCTCTCTTGCAAAGACAAACTGTGGTGAAGCTGAAGGGCAGTCTCTGGCATTCCTGATTCTTTGGCATAATGCAGAAACCTCCTCCTGAACAGCCCATCTGAAAGCGAAATTTCTAGCTGCTGGCCAAGAGCCTTGCAATCACAGAACCAAATCCATATCCATGGTAGGTGCCAAGGCCCAGAGGTTACAGACTCGTTTACCATTGACTATTTCATGCCAGTTAGCTTTAGTTCTGAATAATTACACTCATGCTCACTAAAATGTAAGCCTGTTAGGTGCATGTTAGGTTTTCTTCAGCCACCTGTTACTGAATTCCAGGGCAGACACTGAATGAAAAGGATGTAGCTGATAAAGACAGAAAGAAAGATAGAAAGATAGAGAGAGAGAGAAAGAAAGAGAGAAAGAGAGAAAGAAAGAAAGAGAGAGAGAGAGAGAGAGAGAAAGAAAAAGAAAGAAAGAAAGAAAGAAAGAAAGAAAGAAAGAGAAGAAAGAAAGAGAAAGAAAAAGAACAACAGAGAAAGAATACTTTTCATCATTTTTCCATGGAGAATAGCTTGGGGTTTTGGTTTTTTTTTTCATAGTAGGCATATAAAACTAAGCAATAAAGAAACAACTATCTCACTTTTGCACCAGGGTAGCCAGGAAGACCATGTGGTCCTTGATCACCAGGTTCTCCTTTCCTTCCAGGCTGGCCAGGGGTTCCTGGAAAGCCAGGAGGGCCGCGGGGGCCAGTAGAGCCCCTTCTGAGTTCCTCACCCAAAAGGCATCTAGTGCAATCCCCTTCTTCACCTAAGGAAAAGATTGGAAAGAGAAGAAAGAAAGCTCTATCAACAACACATGGATGTGCAGCTGTATCCATCTTACATACAGACTTGAGAATACTTGAGTAGTGTCTCAAATACTTGAGAAAACTACTCCTTTTTTTTTTCTGACAAGAATCCAACACAGTGTTTCTTTGTCATATTAGCCCCAGATCAAATTCATCAGTCCTCACGCATGTCATAGTTCAATAAACCCAGACTGAACACACTGGGACTTTACATAATGCATAACAGCAGATCATTTATTGAGTTATCTGTTTTAACCTACCTTTAGGTCCTTTTTGTCCTCTTGGCCCAGGGAAACCTTGTATACCAAATCTGCCTGGTGTTCCCTCCCGTCCTTTAAATCCAAAGAGACGACCTAGAAGTTTAATTAAGCAAAAATATAAATTCATCTACCGTAGATTTACTCTTTTGCTCTTTCATTTCTATTTCTTTGAGCTGCAATGCATTTTCCCGTTTCCCCTAATGTCACTTACTGCCTAACCCAGCCTGCTGTGATGTACTCCATTCTCTTTTCCCCTCTCCATCTTACAGTTTCTCACACCCATTACCAGTAACTCAGTCTGCTGTGGCGGACAATCCTTGCCATTCTTTGCTCTCTCTAACACTGGATTCCTCCTCTCACTCAGCCCAACCTACTTTGCATTAGCACAAACAGCCTGCTCTGGATCACCTCCTACACATCCTTTTCTCCATCCTTTCAAATGTTGCCAGGACTGTCTAAAAATCACGCAAACATTTTCTTCATTGATGAGTGTACAAGACTTCTCTGCGTGTCCTCCCCACCTCTCATTTAATTTAATTTAATTTAATTTAATTTCATTTCATTTCATTTCATTTTTCTGTCACTGTCTCACTTTGCCCTGCCAACAGATGTCTTTAAAATAATCAAAGGTGCTCCTGTGAGTCCTTATCATGTCTCTTTTTGCACTTACCAGGGGCTCCAATGGGACCAGGTGGACCACGAAGTCCTGGTGAGCCGTCCTTACCCGGAAACCCAGGTGGACCCGTGTAATAAGCAGGAGCTCCTATTTCACCCTTTTCACCTTTTGGTCCCATTTCTCCAGGTAAGCCTGGCTTATCCCCATCCGCTGAAACAGAATCAGGGAAGAAGTTCAAAACAATTTCTTAACAGTGCTGCCCAAAGAGCTGTGATGTAACAGAAGAGAAAGTTTATACAACTGCATCTAATATGCAAAGAAAAATGGACATATTTAGCATAGAGCAAAAATGGTAACTGCACTTTTCACTTGAGCAAATCAATAGCAGTTACTGAAAAAAGGCTCTGTCATCATCTCTATTTCAGTAGTTTTGCAAGAGTCCCATTGGTCCAAAGGAAAATGCTCCTCTTGTTTTTTGCCCCCTCAGTTATTTACTATTCTGCACTGTGTATTGCATGACCAGCATAAAAATTATTCCCACCATGACCCTGTATCAGTCAGAACTCCCTATAAAGTTAAGCTGTTAGAAGATATGTTGCTGGGGTATTACCATCAGAAAATCCAGGAAGACCAGGTGACCCACGATCTCCCTCCTCTCCTCGGTCTCCTGGGAGTCCAGAAACACCTGGGAAGCCTGGATCACCTCTTGCACCTGAAAGGCATCCCCAATTCCACAAAATGTGTTAGTGTGATGCTGCTGTTTGTTAAAAAGCAAATACTAGAATCTTCAAGTGCTTTGGACTAGTAGAGTTTATGATAGTTTCTAAAACATAGCTTTAGAAATGGACCGACAGGAACGGCGTGGAGCCACCAAGCCCGGGAAGAAGGATGGTATTAGTATCTATTACTAATATGCACCTATAGCTACATTGCTCCTGGGAAGCACAGAACAGCAGCTCTCTGAGGAGAGCCCCTCTTTTTCCTACAGGAAGTTTCTGCTGTAACAGATGTGTGATATGTGAGCTTCCTTTGCTTCCCACTACCAAAAGCATCTGCCTGGGCCTAGCTATTGCCTGCAGAAAGTATCATGTTCTTGTCAAAGATCAGTGATAGTAGAGGACATGTGGTGTGTTCAGCCCCCTACCTGCTTCTTTCTCTCTCTACACACTCCCCCCTGCTTCTAAAAGGTTCTCAGAGTATTTGGGGTGATTTGAGCCATGTTTTGGGTCTCTTGCCCCCTTTCTCTGGGAGGAAGGGAACCATTCATTGCTAGTCTCTCTGGCTTTCAACAAGACCAGTAAACTCTATGGTATGAGGACAAAGGCCAGGGCATGTGATCACTCTTGCTGTTTGCTGGCACCTTCCCTTGAATAGTTTTGGCCTTGGCAAACTGGCACACCTTTTACGTGTTTCTAGTCTAGCCAGCCAGAGCCACCACAGCTCTGCAGAGCAGCTGACACCGGGTGCTACAAGCGTAGTGAAAAGATCACAACAGAAATTTGTCAATTTAAAAAAGGAAAAAAAATACTTTTCTATTCCTCAAGGCTTTTTTCATGTCTGTCTTTCTTTCTTTCTTTTTCTTTTTCTTTTTCTTTTTTTCTTTCTTTTATTCTTTCTGTCTTTATATTAGATGATAAGAATGTTCTCTGCTGTGCTGCCACTACTGCACTTTATCCAAAGTCTGAAGCAGGACACAGAAGACAGACTCCCATTCTTCCTTTTGCTGGACAACAAAGTCACACGCCTTTTTGCTTGCTTCTTCTCTGTGGATACAGGCATGCATGGAAGCCTTTTGTATAGCAATCCAGCTTCAGCAGCAGAGACAAAGAAACCACCTGCCTGCAAAAAGGTGATTAGGGCACTCTCTTGGAAGGCAATTACAGCTTCTGGAACACTTTAGCAAACACATTTTTTTTTTGGAGTTGAATTCTCAGAATGTCATGCTTTTGGTCTACGCAGAGGGTAGTGAAACAGCTAAGATAAACAATCTAAGCAAAGAATATGTACCTTTCCTTGGGATGCGGGAAGGAAAATAGGAATCTGGCCCTGGAGGACCCATCTCGCCAGGCTCTCCCTGTCAACAGAAGTTGAAGTATCACACCCAAGCACATTATTATAGAGAATTTGTTTTAAAATGGAAAGGTATGCCCATGAAACACAAACCCCCAAACTCCAAAAGGCACTGACATGACACTTAAGAAACCTCAAAGATTTCAAGTTAATGAACCACATAACCAGTCCTACAATGCCAACAGACACAATTGCTACCACATGATGACAGAAAGGAAAGAAAGCAAAATGATATCTGGCTTATTGCTTCTAGCAAATGAAACTAAAGTGAAATACCTTGCTTCCTCTGGAACCATAGCCACCAGGTGGACCATCAAATCCTGGAATACCCTGTAATACACATAAAAATGATTGACTTTTCCTTTATCAGAGAGAGACTAAAATTATTTGGTCTGTAGCAATTCCTGTAACACCAATAAGGTTCCTTGTGGTTTGATGTCCCACCTCTTGGAGCAAGCCTAACTCTTGCCAAAGGCCAGAGGGACCTGCTGTGCTGCTGGCTCTGTCACCCCTGGCAGTGGTGCAGATGGAAGGAACACCTACACTCACACCATTCCATGGATGCTGCAGGGTGGAGGAGGAGAAAGGGGATCCCCTCCATGCCAGTTGACCCTGAGACACATGAGCCAGGCAGCTAAAACACACCAGCCTGTTGCAAGAAAATTAAACTAATCAGAATCATTACAAGTGGACATATTTTCACTGGAATGGAAAACAGGGAGCAGTGAAATAGCACTGAAGTGCACAGGTCTGCTCTGCTCTTTTCCAGGTGGCTGGAGACTGTTTGGCTGAAGAAGGGTTCCACAGCTGAGAAGAACTCAGGAGCAGCCCTAAAAGTGCCTTCCCTCTACTCTCCCACCCCTGGGCATGCCATATCCCTGAGAAAATTTTCCATCCCTACCCTAGAAACTGTTATAATATTTAAGATCCTACCCACTCCATTCTTTTAAAAGGTTTGAGATCCATAGCATGTGGACTAAAACATGCATAGTAACACATCCTATCACCCGGGAGTGAATTTCAGCTGCTGGCATGAGAAAAGTGCAGGTTTCAGAAATGCTGACCCAGAGGAGATCATCTCTTCTGTGTGCTTTACTCAGCTCTTCGACAACTTTTGCTCTCTACAGAAAATATCTGCATGTAGTCTGGAAAGAGACTGATGTTAAAAAGGTGTGCTTTTAGTAGAAAACAGTGGCCAGATCCACAACTGATGTCAATTAACACAATTTTGCTGAAACCAGTAGTTTTGTATAATTCATACTTATAATTAGATTATCAGTCAGCTTTTTAAAATCTCAGCATCTCTCAAGTTTCACAGTGGGTACAATTCTTACCCAGAACTTGAATGTTAATAACCAGCTCTGTAAGTCACTTTTGAAGCAGTTTTGAAGCACTACAAGTACCACAGCTCTTAACAAGATTCTGCAAACCTGACCACGTGTTTCAGAGACGTTTCCATAATGGCAACTGTACATCACACCATCAGAAAAGAAGCCTCTCCATTATCAGGTGTAAAATCTCTTTACGCTAGGTGGAGCTGGTGGTCTAAAAGCAAAGCCAGCAGCTTCCTACTTAACTGCAACTTCATCTGTGCGGTAGCAGGACTTAACCATCCTTTTTTCTTTCTTAAGAATAAAATCACTCCAAAAGACCCAAAAAGGAGGTTGTTGTGAATAGCACACAGAGTAAGGTGTCTCATCTCACACACACATTATACAATGACAGTCCATCCAAACCTTCTGCTAAAATTATTGCCAAGATTCATGCTCAAAAAGGGGCAGCCACTGTTCACATCTGACTGGAGCATGAACCCATGTTAAGGTCAACCAGTGGGCTTTAATGGGTTTTGCATCAGCCTCTCCATGTATGTATTACTAGCAGCAATTCCCTTCCACACCACCAGGACTGAATAGCTGTGCAAAGGTTATTTTTTGGATTTCATGTACTTTCACATCCCATGTGTTTCATGTTATTATTGTTATGCCTTTGTGGCAGGACAAATCTTTAAACAACTAAAGATGGCAAAGCATGGAAAAATCATGCATCCCACAGCTATTTACCTCATGGAAGTGATTTCTAAAGCTGACTGAAGAAGCCTTTTTCTGAGACCAAACAGTAAGTCTCTGTCTGACAAAATGCTATTTTAAATATTTGGGTGTGTTTCCATGGGGACAGAGATTTAACTGGTATATTTATCAGTTTCCATCTCTTCTCCCTTTGTGATATCCAAGATAACCATACATCTCAACCACATCTGCACAAATTCAAAAAAGTTTCTGCTTGTAGGAAGAAAATTACAGAAATCATAATCACAGTAATGGGAATAATGAAAGTGACACCCCCCTGCAGTGCTCTCAGAAGATGCTCACAGTTTAAGCAAAACCAGACTTTAATTATAGGGTAATTATTTTTTTCTCACTGATGAGAAAAATAACTGACCCAAAATTACAATGATGGATGAACCCAGATGATATTTGTTAGACTACAGCTAGTGTAATTGCAGGCAGAATTTGTTCTCTACAGTTTATTTTTCAGACAGATTGTCTACGTATGTGTTAGAAGCAACAGTCTCATATGAAATACTCACTCTTTCTCCACTGAGTCCTGGAAAACCATTGATGCCAGGCAGTCCCTATGGAGGTACAATAAAATGAACGATATAAAATGCCATTCTAACATCCCCACAGCAAACAACTATTATTATTTCTTAGATAAAATAAATCTAACAGCTTGAAACTCTGAAATAAATAAATCTACCAGCTTTAAACTCTAACAATCACCCTTCAGATAGGTTTTCAATTAGATTTTTGTATGGTGCAAATGGAACAGGTCCAAAATCTAATCCAGTATTTGATTTTTTCTCTCTTAATCAATACATTTTAGATTGACCATAAAGATTTTAAAGATGACTGAGATTTTTTAAAAAAATGTATTATCGGTACTGTTCCCACTCTATTTAAGCACTTCAGAAACACTGCTCCAAAACAAGCAGTCATAGATGCTAGGAGGAAACATTTAGATTAACTTTTGTTTGAGGGGTCACAAGTAAGTGGAGTCAGACTCATGTTTGTTAACCGTGTTCTGCAGACATCTCAAATGGAAACAGTGAAGCACAGTCTGTGGTGAGGACCAGGACAGCAGCTGTGGTCAGTGAGCACAGCTTCAGGTGAGAGATGCACAAGGCTTCCCAGTGATGGCAGAGGCATAGCTTGTCATTCTTTGGCATACCTGTGAGTCCACAGACACACCTGTGAGTCCCGTGGGGGCCTCCTCCCACCACCATATCAAAATGGCCTTTTTGCTTTCCTGCTTCAGGCAGTTCTGAGCTGGCCAAACCTACTGATCTGAAGAACTATAATTTCTATAGTTTGTTCATCTGTGTTCTGTTCCAGAAGGCAAATTCTCAGCTCAGATCCACACATTCAGCTGAGTGAATTCTACCTTTAATAAGTGACTCACCCTTTGTCCCGGGTAGCCCATCACCCCTTCTTCACCTTTTTCAGGAGCAAAGAGAAGTACACCCTAGGAAAGACTGCACGTCAGTTCAACATATTTCTTCATTATGTGCAAAAAAATTGCAACACTGTGTTATGGAAGCTAAACAGGAAGAAAGCATCACTGTAACACGAGGATAATCTAGTAATAGCTGCATGTGAAAGAACTGCTGTTCTTAAAATTAAGTGTAACATGCTTGCTTCACTACAATAGCAGGAGCAGGCCAATACAGAGAAGACAGTGTCTCCCTCCTACCATCTCCTTTATTTCATCTGTGTCTGCAGCTCTGAAGAAGAGCCAAAGTAATCAGTCAGCTATACAACCAATTAAGCAACTCAGTTTATGCCCAAACTGTAGCTTCAGAGAGTTATTTGGCAAACATAGGCATGCTGCTATCCACCCTACTGTACAAAAAAAAGGGGGGGGAGAAACACATATCCCCTTTTGCTACATCAGCATATAATCTACAGTTTTCCTAATGAGTAAAAAACAATCCTACATGTGTAAAATATGACCAGCAGCTGAAGAACTGGCTAGCAACCACACATGGAGGGCATCAGGGCTCACACTGTGACCTTCTCCCATAACCTTGTGGAGTTGCTAACCAGACCATCTGAGAAAATAAAGCTCTGCAAAATGCTCAGTGAGACACTCCTGCTTGGTAAAGACTGTGTTTTAAAGCCCTCTGAGAAGTCAAAAGGAACCACTCAATGGCAAAGCTATTCAGTCAGTCTAGAGGTTGTCTGTGAATTATAACTAAACCATGTTCAGTCAAGCTGGGTTGACAGCTTTACACAATACAGCAACATATGGGATTACTGCCCAGTTACTCAACAGATCTAAAAAACCATGAGACAAAATGTCTGTATGTGCTGGAGAGTAGACTAAAAATGAGAAAAAATATTTCATATATTCTTATTTAATGAAATATAGTGAAATTTTAAAACATAGATCAGAAGAATAAGTAAAGAGATTTATTAATAGTTAAAACTAAAATTAAAAATGTGTGAGGGAAGATCTTATTTCAGTAAAACAGTAAGAGAACAACTGATTGTGCTGTGGAGTTATTACACATCAAGTTGTTCAGTTTTTCTGAAGCATTAGAACTGGTGTCTCTGCTTAGAACACATCTATACTGCTCTCTATCTATATTCCATCACATCAGTGAACAGTGCACAAGTATTAACTCCAATATTATTATTTGTCTTTGTTCTTCTCCACATGACTTACTGGAATTCCAGCTTCCCCTCTTGGCCCAGGGTCTCCTCTTTCACCCTAACAATAAAGAGAAAGTATTCAGATAGGTTTGGCATTCCCATTTACATTTCAGTAACTTTTATACAACACAAAATGACTGATCAAGAGAAAAAACATTACTCTTGTGCTGTTCTTTATTCATACACTTCTCATATGAGATGCATGCTTTCATAAGAAGTTTTTGAAGTTGGTTTTTAGAAAAATATTTGATAATTTTTCTGGAAAGGTCTCTAGGAATGTGAATGCCCAGCTCTTTCCAGGCTTGTTCATGAGATGTCTGGGTGGTGAGTGCCTAAGTAATGCCTATGAATAAATGCACATTCTTTCATTTTTACCTACTGATTATCTATGAATTATTTGATCAAGAGGTCCTGTTAAGGTAAGATGAATCATAGCCTAAAGTCCACTCACTATCTTGATGACATCTCCATTGAATATAACAGCTCTCCAGGTAAGTAGCTCACATGTGGGTGTCTCTGCTTAGTCATGGAAATCCCAGCATGTATGGGATATATTACTTAATGTATGTATTACTTAATGCAGACTGCAGAGCATTAAAGGTATTTTTAGATCTTCCAGTACTGTAGCAATTTGCTCATCTTATTGCAGAAATTGTATGAGCCACATAAACTTTCTAACTTCAGATACGGGATGAAAAATTACTGGTCTGGAGGTTGGTGTCTGATACAGAATATACACATACAGGGTATGACTGCCTCTGCTCCCAGCAAGAAGCAGCAGATGAGAACAAACTGCATCTCGCTGTTGGGGATTTCACCAATACTTATGAATAAGGCTTAACTCTAAGTATATAAATATCTGCATCACATAGATAAGCTATAAAAACAAACACAGTAATGGTTTCTCAGCAGGCATTTCTGTTTGTAAAATGAGATGTGAGTGATGGCCAGTAGTTGCATGCTTAAACAAAAAGAACAAGTTTGCCAAAGGCACCTTTAAACCTGAGAAATACTTTCTGAATTACTTTAGCCACTATAGTTTCCATAAATACTTTATGATTGAAGTTTGTGAAAGCAGCAGATTTCTCTTTTGATATATTGAAGTCTCCTAAGTTCTATATGTTAAAACATGTTTGTACAATATTTTAGTTTTGGTACTGCAGAGCTCTTTGTTCCTTGTTTACTTTAGAAAAATACCCTCTTAGTTACCTTGTGTTTGTCAGGGGGGACACCCGTCAGTTCTCTTGTAGGAAGCCCAGGTGGACCTGGAGGACCTGGGGAGCCCTGCAGGAAAAATATGAAGGTACATTTACTAACAACTATAATAGCTGGTCAAGCAGTTGATCAGCACAGGGTCTAGGACACTGCAATGAAAGGAGCAGTACAGATTTGTGCCTGCTGGGAGTATGGTCCTAAACCATATAACAACTATACCAAATTAGTTGATGGCAAGATAAATTAATTTTGTGCTGGGTTAACATATAGCAATACTTGCTCTTGCTCTGTGTGTTTCCAGAATAACAGCAAAGATCATTGCATTATATAAAGTGGCCTGGCTTTAGAGATTTCAGAAGTGTTACCTCTGTTTCAGTGTAAATGAGAGCACAGAGAGACCCAGACAAAGGGGTTAGTTCAGCTATGATGTTCCTCATAGAGATTATAATTACTTTCAGACCTATACTTCATTTTTCTCTTATAATTATATAATGCAGTTGCAAATGAAGAAAGTATTTAAAATAGGATCATTTATAAATAGCAGATAACATCAACCTGCCCTTTAGTAGTGATATTAATTAATTAGTTTTCCGTTACCTGTTCACCTTTTTCTCCATAGAAGCCAAGGCCCCTGCTGCCCTGCAAAAACAATAGGTCAATATCTACCAAGTGTACAACTCTAATCTAATTAAAAATTCAAATTTAAACATGCTTAAAGGCCTTTTCAGGCTTACAAGTCTGTAGGACACCACTGAAGAACAGCAATCAAATAATAGTCTAGGTTTACCTTGAAGTATTTTTATAGACTTAGAAGTATTTTTATAGACCTAAACTTTTAGAAAGACAACACTATTTAAAATCTCATGCTACCAGTGCTTTTTTGAGTCATCCATTGAGTAATGTCATGAAAAGATTAAGCATTTCCTTTACAATGTTTTTAATAGCCTTGAATGCTAAATAAAAACACCTAAATGGGCTGGAACAATGAGCTCGTATGTTTTTTCCATGGAGATAAAATTGAATATTGTGAAGACTGCAAGGATTCTCTGTTCATGGGAAGCTACTGTGACTACAGTAGCAAATTAAATCTGGCTCTAGAACTGGTTTAATCTTTTCAGGGTAGGCGATCCCAGTGTAAGATTAACTTCCCATGGTATGCAGCCAACACAGAAAGTCTTGTGCTACACAGTCTTTCGTGCAGCCCATGGTTCTTTCTTTTACCGCCTTCAAGTAGGTTTTGGATAAACCTCAGCAACGCAAAATCAACATTAACAACTCTGACACAAAGACTTACTTGTGGTCCTTGGGGCCCTGGGGGTCCTGGTGGTCCCTGAGGAAGCACAATAGGGGACAGCAAGTTACTCGTTGCTTTCTAACCGATGCATGCAGGAGGTTAGTTCCTTTCTGTCTGAAACCTAAGTTTATACTTAGTAGGCAGTGTATTCCTCAGCATCTCATGTGCTATTCTTACTATATTAGCTGTATTGACTGTTCTGAAAAATACCTTCCTAAATCACATCATAATCCTTCTGAACATAATGGCAGTTACCCAGCCTAGATCTAGTGAAAACCCATTTTTCAACTAATAAGAACTTGTGTTTTGGATTCTGACTAAGTAACATTTTAAGCTCATACCTGAAGTTAAGCACATCTTCAAGTGCTTCACTGGGCTGCAGTCTTGGTACTGTATTGGTGTGTAAGGGGGTTGAACTACCACAGGCCTCTCAGACCTGTGAAATGCTCCCAGGTCTCTCTCACAGGTGAGTCACAGCTTCAGAGGCAGTAAATAAAGTTGGATGTATTTTGCTCAAGAGATGTTGCCGATATGGTAACCAGAGGGATGTAATTGTGGGGCTCAGAAAACGTATGGTTCATAGCACTCCTAACATCCAAGAAAGAGCTCTGGGAATATGAGTCATTGCAGGCTGGGCTCCTGTGTGAAGCTCGTGAACTTCTGTGGGTTTGCTCTAAAGCAAGAGTAAATAAAGGACTGTTTTCCCTTCAGGAGAACCAGTGGAGGAAGAAAAGGTGAAGTATGTTCCAGGTGATGAAACAGGCCAGTGCAGAAAATTAACTTTGAACAGCTTAGCATGCTATGGATTTAGGGCTTTTTTTGTTTAGTTTGATTTTTTTTTGGGGGGGTAGGGAGTGGGTGGGGGATGTCCCTTAAAACAGCTATGGGGGCTGTATGTGAAAAGCCCTGAATTAATTTCTCCCCCTCAGATCAGGAATGCAAAGCAGGTCCAAAGTGAATTCTGACAAAACGAAGAAAAGAAAATGCTACAAAGTTGCATTACAGGAAAATAAAAAAAGCTTTAAGAAAATGAAATATATTGAATTTGAATATCTGCTTCTCACCAGCAAAACTATTAACCATGGAAATAAGAAATATATAAAATGGTATCTGGAGAGAACACAATATTCTCAAAGAACTATACTGCAACAGTTGTCAACATCAATGCTGTAAATGATGATTTTGGAAAAAAATTACTGAAAAGTAGTTCAAGAATAAGATTGCATTCTAAATACTATTCAATCTCCTGTGGGAAGTGTGGAGAGCTAACATACATATCCTTTATGAGCAGAAAAGATAACATATTCAAATCATGATATTTCCGATGTAGGGAGATGTTCCAAGGAGGTTAAAAAAATACAACCTAAATCAAAAGCCTTTGACAGCACAGGGCAAAAAAACCTATACCTCTTTCTGCAACATTCATCCCTCAGTGTCTCACAGTGCTTTTTAAAAGGTTTTATGTGCATTGACACCTTCTTGTAACCCTAGGTTACAATCCAACATAATGGAACATAATTCTTCTGTTTGGTTAATTTTCTAGAGAACATAATTTAAATGTACTTACTGGTCTTCCTTGCTGTCCTCTTGGACCAACAGGTCCTTGAATACCCAGCGTACCTGGAGGTCCCTTTAAATAAAAAAGCCCACCAACTATCAATTAATGTTGTTCTGATATTAGTTACCGTTGACATTTCATCACATCCACTGTAACACTACTTACTGGAAAACCAATGAACCCTGAATCCCCAGGATCTCCCTAAAAAAAAAACAAACAACAAACAACAAGAAGTAAAAAATGCAATAACTTCTATATACAAAATTGAATAAAATATTTTTATCACTCATTGATTTTTTTCTCATTCAAACAACTAATTATAGCATATGATGCTACTCGAACCCTTCCATACAGACGCATTCCAAAGAGATGCTGAGATAACTGAATTTGGGCCACACAGATCTCATGCTTTCTATATATGGTGTAGTTGCATGCAATAGAGTAGCAGAGTACAAAGTTGGCTAGTGAAGTTAGGGACCCAAACTACAAGGCTGAATGATACAACAGACCACACTGAATTTTTTTGTTGAAAAATCCTATCTAACCAGTGGCTTAATTAGGACTATAACCTTAGCTGAAATGCCCAAGCTCATTTTGTGAGTTGCATGGGAATTACTGAGTCATTTTGATTCTCTTCTGAGTCACTAAAAGCATTTGGAACATACTGTTTTCAGTGACCACATATTTTAACTTCAGTACATGCTGAAATGTTTTTGGAAATTAGATCCAAAAATGTTCTAGCCCAAAGACGTTTCAACACACATAAATAATGTGTTATTCAGTCCAAACACCTTCAATCACTTTGAGTAGCATCTTAACTACCTAGTTAATTTGAGTTTAGTTAACAGAATAATTTGTGGAACCAAATACTTTCTGAAATGAATACAGGTGTCACTATCCATCCTTGGCCAAAATGTAGTTGAGCATTTCTTAAACATTACTTAATCATTCCTTAATCATTCCTGATTGCTAACAAGTGCAGATCTGAAGATTTTCTAAAAGGAAAAGAGAATTCCATTAAAAAATACAGGCAACTTACAAATATGTCAAGAGAAATACCTATTTTGGCACGTACTACTGACACAAAACACACATAAACAATGTCAGCAGATCCCTTCTGTGCTGAGTATAGCTCAGCTGTAGCTTTTATATCAGCCACAATTTATACTCTGCATATGTAATCTTATCTCCTTCTCATACCTTCAAATTATGCAAGATTATATATGTATATGAGAAAAAGCTGCAAGTGATTACAAAATAAGTTTTAAGGATTAGACACAGTAAAAGCACCCACTGGAATACTTGAGGTTCACTAAATAAATAAATAAATAAAATATTGAAGGATATTTTACCCTAAGTCAGTCAAACACTTGCATGAAGATTTTACAGAAAAGGTGCTAATAGTAACCAGAATCACTAAATGGACAAAACTATGGCAAAGGAAGGATTTTGCCATGCATGATACAAAGGTAGTCATTGAATAAAGAGGGGAATACTTGACCTACATCATCTACAGTGCCTTTGCAATCCACCTACAGGCTGACTTTCCCTGGAAATAACTGAATGGAGATTTTTTTCCCTTGGATATCAGATAAACTTTGCTGCAACCAGAGAAAGCAGAATCTGCCTTTCAAAGCCTACACAAAATCAAAGTGGGCCTCTTGGGATGTGTCCATCAGGGTATAAGAAAAATGTACTCTCCATCATGTGTGTGAAAAACTGTACTGGGCAAGAATAACTGCTGAGAGTTACAGACGTACCCTGTATCGGCTGAAGATCTCCGGTGCTAATATGTACGGCTCCCCCTTCTGGCCCTTGGGCCCTTGGACTCCCTGGAGGTGACCAGAAAAACCAAAACACACCCTAAGTTTCATATAATATATGTTAACTTGTAAACAGCTAAGAGTGAAATGAAAAATATTTGTTGGTGTTTTCATAAATATACATAAACATACTGCAGTTTAGAGGCAGAGACTATGCCTAGCTTTGGAAATTTATGGTTTAGAAAAAAAGATGTAAACCCTCACAGTACATAAAAGAATGAATTTCTCAATCTGTGGGAGAAACACCCCATTACCTGGGAGTGGTATTATGGGGAACCATGTCCTAGCTAGAACTGATGCTGCACTTCCCAGGGCTGACCTGTCCCCTGGTAAATCCAGGAGCCCCACCGCTCACCTCAGCATGATCCTGTGTATCTCATCATGAAAAGCCAATACTTTGGCCATGGGGCAAGAAAGGAAAAGTTACTTTCATCAGCAGCTGTGAGTTTAATATTGTTTTATTGCTGTTGATTAAAGCTGTACAGGTTTTTCTACAGTAATCTCTCTGCCAAGACCTGTATGAGAGGTATAGCTCTGAGCAGACCTTCTGGCCCTGGCTGCAATTCAATGACTAAACACAGCGCAGTGTGTCCATGCTGAGTCTGCACAAATGCTCTGCTGGGCCAAAAAGCCCCACATTCCCTTCATTAAGATATGTCCCATTAACTTCCAACCCACATGTGAACGAAACTCACTCCAGCAATGTTCTTAGCTTCACGTACTCACTGCCAGCTACTTACAATGCTACCAGGGAAACCAGAGCGTCCGGGAGTTCCTGAGTCACCAGGGTCACCTGTTGTCCCATTACAGCCATCATGACCTGGTTTCCCCCTTGGTCCTGGCTGCCCTGGATGACCCTGTTGAGGAAAAAAATAAGTGTTTATCTATCCATCTGTTTCTAGTTTTCCTTTTCCTCTAGTCACGAAGTATTTAGACATTCTCACATTAAGCCCAAGGCTTGGATCCATGGGAAACTAGGATTTTCAAAGACAGAAACAGACAGTGCCTTTTTTTAATATAGCTGCAGCTTGAACCAGATGCCCCAGACAGCATGAAAAAACGAGTAGTGAAGGACCTTTCAGAAAGGGTAAGAAAGCTATGTTCAATGCAGGCTCTGTTATGCAGAGAACTAAGCCAGATGAGGCTGCTGTGAGGGATCCACCAGGAACTGGGATTGTTAAGCATTTCAGTTCTTCACACTGGAAGAGTGGCAAGAACGGCTCCTCACTGACTTTGAACAGCTTCCAAGCCAGGAAAAAAGTCAAAGATGCTGTTGGAGCTAGATTGAGTGTCATGATGAGGCTGTGAATATGGAAGAAAACAGCACGGCTCAAAGTTAGGGAGCTGGGGGCACTCCAAGACCTTGACACACAGCCTCTGAAAAGCTACTCTTGTCTCAAACTGGATTTTCACTGCTGTTCCCAGATCACCTTAATTGCTGTTGCTTCTGGTTTGCACTGAGGCTGATGAGAAGCAAATCTTCCCTTGAGCAGCTCTTTCTTCCAGCAGGCTCAGTTACAAAACCCAGAAACTAACATAAAACATTTGTCCCTTCTTTATCTATAGCAAGAGTTTTCTCTTTGCTTTTGCTCCATTGCTTAGAAAAAACAGAAGAATGTCCATGTCCTTACTCAGCTTCACCAAATACTGGCACTCCTCATCCCAGAAGAGATTCAGTCTTGTCACCCTTCTCTCTTGGCTCCCAGCCCCACATCCTAGCACCGTGCCATTGTGGTTTGTTCAGGTATCTATCAACCTGCCTTCCCATGGTCAGTGTTAAGACTTGGCCTGAAAAAACTGGTTGGGAAATGTAAGGGTGCTTGAAGGGCAGGGGAGCTTGAAGAGAGGACACAATGAAAATGCAAGTTCAAGTACTGTCTGAAGGTATTTATCCCTCACAAGGCAATGTGCAGAGGCCAGGGAGGCAGGGCTGAAAAAGAATACATGCCCAGGTAAGAGAAGCAGTCCAGCTATAGCAACACCAGGCTTCACAGGGGAGCAATTTACTCAGCTTCCCACGATGTTACAGTGCTTAGAAAGAAACTCAGCATGATGCAGTGAGATTAACAAGATCCTTGGCTCAGGAGTGTTAATAGAAATGGCAAATATGGTTTTCTTTTTTTCCTTTAAGAGTGAGAAAGAGGGAGACAAGGAAGATTGTGAGAGAGAAATCCCTGAAACTTGATAGGAAGCTCTTCTAGAAACAAAAGAGGGTAAAAGCAGAGTGGATGTGGATGCGTGGGCTGCAAAGCAGGGCCCTGGTGTCAGGGAGCACTACAAAGGAAACCCAAGCCTGGGAACTCTGTCCAGGGATTCCAGTGACTCAGATTTCTTTGTTATTTTATGACACAAGATGTAAAGAAGTGTAGGCTGGGAAAATACTGTGCTGTGAACTTTACCCGGTTTTCCTCTTTGAGTGTTTCAGTTTCATGGACCTGGTCAATTTGTTCAAAGTTTTACACTGTTTAGTGCTCAAGAAGTTTTTAATGACAATCTCAAGCATGCCATATGCTCTATAAAGCAAATTAACCATAGTTAGTATTCTTAAAATCACTGGTCTTTATACACACTTTCCAAATCAGAAAAAAATAGGAATGACCCACTCGTGTCCTTCGTTCACAAGCTTAAGAGTTGTGAAGCACTTATGTCACAGGTCTTTCCTACAAAAGAACATAGCTGGGTAACCTCCAGAGACACAGGAAATGTCTATCCTTTTCTGCCCCTTTTACAAGGGGATTTCTCCGTAGGACAAAGCAAATGGACCTTAATTACCTGAGGGAATGAGATGGAGCACAGATTCTGCTCTTTTGTTGTGTATCTGTAGTTCCACTCACTTCAGCAAATGGCCTTAGCTGAAGAGTGTGTACGTGGCTGATGTAGAATTTAAGCCAGACATTTTAATTAAATTACAAAGGCTTTAAGCTAGCCTGCAATATTTGCAGTTGGTGATTTCTTAAAGATGAAGTAACCTGCTACTTACAGGAATGCCATCTGCCCCGGGGAATCCAGTGACTCCTCTTTGTCCCTAGAGTGAAACAGCACAATTAAAATGATGTTCTGCCCAGCATTTTGCTTATTAGCTAAAGCATTTGATATTCAAAAGTTACCACTTCTCCTTTGGGTCCAGTTATTCCCGGGTATCCTCTTTCACCTTTGTGGCCTTTGGGACCTTGCACTCCTGGGATCCCCATCAATCCTGGTGGTCCAGTGAATCCCTGTGATCCAAGAAGTCCTGGCTGGCCCTGATAAAAACAAGAAAACAGCATTTACATAGGAACAGTTTTGATGCATGAAGCTGGGTAAGTTATCACTGCTGCAATGGAGTCAATCTCTCCAACAAAAAATAAACACAGAATTTCTTTCCTTCCCAGTAGGCCAAGCTCTTTGATAAAAATCATCTGGAAACACCACACAGAGAAACTCCAGCAGCAGTGACTACATTGCACATGTGGTCACAAAATTAACACATTGGTATTAGCATTCAAATCAATATTCACTACTTCAGTATTTATGGCCACTCTACAAAAAAAATGTTTTCTTTGGAAGGAGGTTTCTCAAGAGTGATTCTCCTACAATACAACGTATGATGCTCCAAACAAGTAAAATATGCTTAACTGTGAAATTTGTTTATTGGCCGTATTTATTACAAGTGGAGTCTGATATTTAACGGCAGGAATTTCTGCCCCTTTAGTGATGATATTTCTATTCAGCAATGGAGCCTGAAAATGATTGGACATGCATGGATCCTCACAGGTTGAAGAGTTGCACACAGGGCTCCCCAGTCATTCTCCCTTCCAGTGCTGGTTCGGCTCTTCAGGCCACTTCAACCATTGTTCAAAAATAATCCCTGTTGGCTGCCAGCATCCCAAGGCTCAAAAGGGGAAAAAACAAATTTGAAACGACACAATGGTGGTTTAAGTAATGGATTGTGACAGTATGTCTGAGATCTGTGAACTGAAGTATTTGAATATCATTCCAGATGTAGCGTCACTGAAGGCACATATGTTTTACATGTACTCACTGCACTAATGACATTAATACTAAATTGCTGCAATCTTTTCTGGAGAAATATGCTTTAAATGGGGCAAAGCACCATTTATCAAAACATTCAAATTAAAAGTCAAATCTAATGAAAGTTGTTTTTAAAATGCAATTAGATTTTCTTCACAGACCAGGCTGCAACAGCATCAGTATCTCACAAAAGAAGAACTAAAGCAAACCATGAACAAACACATACATATTTATACAAAAAAGCTGATAAAAAAATACTACCTTGTTTTAGTATAAAATACTTACAGTCTTGCCCATGCCTTCAAAGAAAGAGCTAGAAGATGAATGTAATTCCTGTTCAAGAATACAACTTCTTTAATGCCATTGAGGTGGAAAGAGGGCAGTGTGGGTACTTGAAAAAATGAACCTGAAGATATCCTAATTTCTTTGGACCGGGAAGTTGTAGCAGAGATGCTGAGCAATGCCTTACTGATATTAGGCAAATTTATTTTAGTCTCATAGTCTCATTTGTGATATACTTTAAAAACTTCATAGTCAACAACTATCTAAAATAAAAATTTATCTGTGCTATAGCTGTCTTCATACCACATACCCCAAAACAACACTATGACTGAAACACAGCTTACTTGTAGCTTTAACAACACATCAATTTTCCACACTGCTTTCACGTAAAATGGTTGTCAAAACACTTGGGGTAGGTTTTGTATTTTAAATCTTATTGTATGATATCATATTGAGAAGCTGACACAGCCAAACCAAGTACAGAACTCAGTACAAGTCTTTTTTTTTGGAAGAAGACTAGGAATGAGCCAATATGAAGGCTGAATTACATGGAGTTCCTTGGGACAAGCCACCAGGATGGATCTCGTACAGTATGGCTCTTTTGCTCTACTGTTGTGATTGATTTGACAAGACTGATGGTTCAGGAGCACTGCCAAAGGATGCCATGAATTTAAGTGTTTGAGCTGCCAGTGTGAAAGAGAATTCCCTCTGCTTACAACCAAACCTGACTTTATATAGCATCCCTACTTTTAAACCAAATCTGCTCATGTGGGTTATTAGGTGCTAGGAGGCCAATGTCTTTTCAGATTAACAAACTGAGAAGGAACAAAGATTACGTGAATACATCTAAAACATAAAAGAACTCACATTGGTAGGAGGCATATGCATCTGAACAAGCAGCTGCTCATTTCCTTATGCCCAGGCACAGCTAGCTACTACAGATGCATCTACCTCCACAGCACTAGTTTTTAGTTTTCTTAGAACACAGTGAATCTCCAAAAGTTACTCTGTGGAGGTGCAGATCACAGTAGACATATTTTCCAAGTTGCCTGACTCAAGTGGAAAGATGCTGATTAAAAGCACTAGAATAATGACTTAAATCTGAACCAGAATTTTTCAGTATGAGTCCCAAGATCAGGAAAAAGAAGTTCTTTCTTATGTCACATTTTCTCCACTTTTCTTACCTACTATGGCTCAAAATTTAAGTATATAGGAATTGACAGAATACATATGAGCATGCCCCATGAAATTGCCTTTTTAGGGAAATAGAAATTTCCTTCATTAAAAAAATGGAGTCTGTGATCATTTTGTTTGTTTGGGTTCTTTTGATAGAGCAGTATAAATTCCTATGCAAATATCAATCAAAAATATTTCAATTTTACTATAAAGCCTTAAAACCTCATTAAATGCTTAAGGTAGTTTGTTTTTCCTCATGCACCCAAAGCTAGAAAGGAACCTTCAAAAGGGTTCAAAAAGGATGGAAACATGTCCCATACATTTGCAAAGAATACAGAAAAACTATTCAAATTCATTTGTAGAGATTTGAGTTGGCTCCAGTTGCATTTAATTTCTGAAAATGAACGTTTCAGTTGCTTCTGCAAAGGAAGGAATACATGGATTCTGTGCACTGAAAATGCCACTTCATTTCTGGAGTACCCGAAAGCCAAAATAAATCAAATTCCAAAGCCCACTCATCCTCCTGAGATAAGCAAACCATCTCGTTAGTGCCCCTCTACACCCCTTTAGTGGGCGGCTGTCTGGAGGCAGAACACGTGTAAAACTTTTCATTGCGGTTTCTGATAAAAGGCTGGTTATGTTCAGAATTGTCAAATCTGTGCCTGGCTTTCCATGGGGACCATGCAGAGCTGTACAGTTCAAAGGTGATATTCCATGGAACATGGTTACCTCTCTAATTCCTACATCAGATACCACTCTCCCACTTGCAGTCCCATTTTCCTATCTGGTGTGGAGGAAGAAATAAACAAGGAATGGAAAACAAGTAAGAGGGCTGGGCATCAGCACCCCTTCCCCATGCTTTCCTGATAATTATCTGGTCATTTGTTTGTTGAGGAATATGGGTTATTTAATATTATTTGCAATGAAGACAAGAGAATAGATCCTTATGGGACTAGTTTAACACAAGGCTAGAGTCAGAGCTAGGGAAATACTTAATACCATGACAATACTTGTGTAATTATTCAGCCAATTAGTACCTTGGCTTGTTAACTGAATTAACTTTGCTAACCTTTGTTAACTCAGACTTGTCAGCTTTAACTCTGCTTCCTTTATCTTAGGTCTTTTGTTGAACAAGTATGTCCCCTTTTCATTAGCAAGTGACCTAAGAACATTCTCTCTTTGGCAAAGGTCACTGGGGAGATTTAAGCAAAGACAATAAGTTTGAAAGGTTCAGTCAAATAACGCATGATTCAATTATTAGTCACAAATACCCCTGTGTGACACATGCCACACATGGTACTATGCCTGTGCTCCTGGAGGGTCGGAAATCCTAGAAAATTCTCCAAAGCTGTAAAATTGTGCCTGACTTAAAATTTCCAGGTCTTAAAAAAAACCCAAAAACCAAAAAAAACAAGCCTAGGGAAACATATCATCCTTGTCATATTTTAGAAAACTCATGAAGTACTTCCTCTTGAACACGCTCTGGCTCACAGCGCCCTTCCCATTTCACTAGGGTGAGCTGGACCTCTTCCCTAATCCAGAGCATGGCACTATTACCCCATACCACCCACCACAGGAGTTACAGGCCAGTGCTAAGAGGTTCACTGAAGTGTGTGTGGAATGCCACAGCCAGCACCTCTGAGAGAGCGCATAAAAAGAAAAGGAAAAAGTGGGCTGATGGAATATCTTGAAGACTAACAAGAAGTCCTTTTGTTGTTTTTCATACAAAACTTCCACAACTGTTTAGTCGAATTACAAAGCTCCCAATGTCAGGATGTGGGATATATACCTAGATAGGCAGTCCTTGCTTTGCTCTTCCTGCAACTTCAGCTGACTGGAAGAGGTCTCGCAAAACTCTTGTGGCCAGCCCAGATACTGTGAAAAAACTATTTACAGAGAGGAGCAAAGGTTGGAAATTAGAAAGCCTAGAGGAAATCTCCCTAGAAAATATTTGCCATGTTATATATACATTGTCACTTGTCCAGTGACATGCATGAAAGAAAATGCTGCCAAGGTTGTGACTGAATTTAATAACTCCATTTTGCAATTAAGTACTAGTGGACGTAAGAAGATCCTGATCAGACTTTTAAATTTGTACTTAATGTTCATGTTTTGCAGCTTGAACTTTAATTTTCAGTTCTTTTATGATCACTCAGATGAAAGAGGTATGTTGCAATACTTTCTTCCTTTTAATTTACTGTTAAATTTACAGTGTGGAAACAAAATTGACAGGGGAGGGTGTGCTAATTTTGAGAGCAACCAAATGTTTGGTGTGCTATACAAACAAAGATGCAATAAATGACAGTACCAAGGTTTTAAAATACAGAAATCATGAATTGCTGAGAAATCTACCTACCAGGGTGGAGATACAAAGATAGGAGAAAACTGTTGATTTGCAATAAAGGGGAGAATGAATCCAAGTTTCTACAGAGCTTCCCAGCCATTAAGCCCATTTCTCCATGTTTCATTACAGACAGCCATTTTGCAATTGCTTCTGGTACATGGAATGTGATGATTCAGTATTCCCCACACGAAAACCAGCCTTGTAGACCATCATTTCTTTTAACAGTGGACAAAAGGAAAGGAGGTTAATTTCCTGACATTTTGAAAAGGTCATTGGTGAAAGGACAAGTTCATTTCCTGAGGGAAGGGTGATCTGACCATGACAGACAAGCTGGAGCTGGGATTTTTTGTAAGAGCGCGTAGTCTGGAACAGTCCCTCTAAGAACAGATGGGGAAAGGACGTGACAGCAAGGACCTCAGTGCACTCCTACTCAGTGAGACCAGCAAGCGGAACAGAAAGCAACTCACCAGGGAATAAAATAATTTATAAGGAAAATGAGCAACTTTTGAGCTGATTGAAAGTGCTAAGCCAGGAAAAGTCATCCCCCCAGGCACACAAGAAAGAAACAGAAAAGTTTTTAAATATAATGCTGGCAAATGTGGAAAACTGGATGTAAATGTAGGGAATTTGTGATTCTTTCAGCTGATTTTAATGGATGTAGTGCACTAAAGTAATCACTGATCCCAAATAAAAAATGTATGATCTTAGTGCTCCAACCCCCCCCAAAGATATAAATTACAAGGAAGAACCTCAAGAACCCTGCTGTGGCACACAGAGTCAGACTAGGATGGGCATATCACCTGGCATTTCTGCTGGAGCATAAATCCAGGAGGTTATCTAGGAGTTTATGGATTAAACGTACTAGAGGGGAATACTAGGGGAAAGGTTTGGGGTTCAGCTCCATGAAGTGCACATTTTGTCAGAAATACTTCACCTATGGGGTTGCACCACTTTGGGCTGGGAGGCAGAGAAAAGCAGACCACATGGAGCACCTGCTGCCACCGCGTGGTTTGAGTCAGCAGCTGCTTCTGGCAGCACTGGGCCGCCCAGTATGGACAGACCCCCAGAGATCTCCAGACACGGATGAGTACAACATCTACCATGACACAGAAGAAACTGGAACATTTCTGTACCTTACATCATCATGTTGTACACTGATGATGTAGTTTGAATGGTTCCATCCACCTCAGCAACTCAAGAGTTTTGTTTAAGCAGGATTCAAACACTTTTGTAATTCCACTTAGGAAGAATAGATCAAAATGATGCATGGAAGGGTAGAAAATACAAATACACAGGGCATAACACAACCAATGCTAGCCACTGGAGAAAAAGATCATCTGAGAGAAAAAATCCTGAAGTTTGTGCAGTCTTGGTTGTTACTCATATTAGTATGTTACTTTATTTCTGTGTCTTCAGGACTGTAGTAATGACCACTTTCCAGAAGACAGATGCCTTGGAACAGTTTGCAGTGAGCATTCAGAAGCTCCTCACTAGATGGCACCAGCCATTGCTGCTGCATGCAGCCCCCACCACTGCAGGTGAAGGATTCCAGACCACGGTACAACCCTCAGGAAATCTGATAAGGAGTTTAGATAGGGTCAAACTGTCCTTGATTGAGGTCTAAGGCAACAAAAGCAGCAGGTTTCTGGCAAAATGTCTGTCAGTGAGATAGGTGGGAAAGTGCAAATGAAATGGGATGAAATGCATCATGCAACTGAGCAGCATGTCTGCCTGAAGCGAAGGTGTTCCATCATTCAACCTTTATTCTGTGTAGCAGAAAAACTTGGTCTTCAATGAGAAAAACTTATTATCTTACTTCTTCAATGGATATTTACACTTAGTGTCATAGGCCTGAAAAATCTCCAATTTATCTTCTGAATCTGTATTTTTAGTGTTGTCAGAGACTGAAACAATTCATGCCTCAAACATTGATATAAAGTTTTGCTCATTATAACAAAAACTGTATAAAGAAGCTAAAACCAAAGAAGCCTCCCTGAGGATACTTGACTGGGGCTTTGGACTGTAAGTTAAACCACTAAGATTAGATAAAGAGAAAACCCATTCTTTCATCATCTCAGGCCTAGGGAAAAACAAGCAAGGAGGAAGGAGAGGAATGCATCCACAAGAAAGCCAAATGCAGCAGAGATTCTTCCCTGGCTGACTTTGGGGTGGGGGACACCACAGCCACAGAAGCCAGGTTTGCACAGACTCCCCCCCCCGAAATGAGGCAGGAGGGGGAGGAGGTTTGGGGTGTAACCTCTGGTTAGAGGCAGTGAACACCCATCCTCCCTTACACAAACTGGCCCAACTGCAGAACCCCCAAGCCCACAGGCTGTGTCCATGGGACATTCATGTGAGAGGCAGCTGAGGGGGTGTCATAATCCATGAAAGACCCCCCGAAGTGCCCCCTTGAGTCATTCCTGAAGCCTTGCACCACAGGACTGCACAAACCTAGAGTCTGCTGTAAGAGACAATGGCAAACTCCCCCCATCCAGCCCCCCCAGGGAGGTGCCTGGGTTTTCCTACCTAGCCTAAGCTATAGTAACCCATCGAATTCTATGCCTTTTGGGGGGACCTTCACCACCAAGAGACCAGCTGGAGAGGATCAACAGAGCATTGCTGGGATCCACAGAGTGGTGATATTTTCCTTATTCTGTCCCTGTCACTCTCTTTCTGTCCTCCCCACCTATTTTCTTTCTTTCTATTTTTCTCTTTCTCTCTCTCATATTTACTATCAAATAAAACCCATACTATTGTCACTGGCATATGGTCTTGTTTGAACCTTAATTCAGGCAGAGGCATCTCTAAGAACTTTAATTACTGGATCTTGACAAGTGTAGGGTTGGCATTAACTTCTGCCACCACACTGATACCAAAAGGGGAGCCTTATTCTGATATTTCAGACATTTGGTAACAACATGGTTACCAGTGTACCATGGTACCAGGAAGAGATGGACTTCTGTTGTCTAATTAGAATATTGATAAGCAAATCAAACAAACATCTCTGTTGTGCCTTAAGCTGTGTGATATTCAATTCTTAAACACAGAGTAGCACTGAAAGAGTCAGCAGGCTTTAAATATAAAAGTACATAACTAATGGTGAGTTCTACTTTTTTTTTCTGTTTTGCTACTTTAGAGGAGGTTATTTAGCTGAGTTTCACATTCCAGCTCTTATTCTCAGAAAAGACTTTCCTTCTCATTTTTTAAAAAGCTTTTTTTATTTATATGAAAAGTAAACAAAAAAATTATAACGTTCGTTAAAAATAACTAAAAAATTAGGCTAGTTCAGCCTAGTGGCATGGTAAAAATCTGCTGTTCTTTTAAGTACATTGTCTGGACATACGACATTTTCTCTCAAGACAGTGGTGACCAAATGACATTAATTCCAGAGCAGTGATTCAGCTTGCAGAAGGGTGGATTTCTTTTTTTTTTCATTAAGGAAGGAATACACATTAAATCTTCATAAAAAAGGAACTATGAAAGCATTCTCTTTACCAGAAGCCACATCCCTTTTCTGTACTCAGTAATGAAATAATTTTGTACTGTTTTCTGTTCCCACGGTTTGATCTAATTTGTGATCTTCCAGAAAGCGGCTATGTCACCCAAGAAGATAAAACATGTGCAAAAGTAAATATATGCTGGAATGTAGGTCAAGAACTCAAAAGAACCAGTTAATAGTTTCTTCATGTCACAAAATACACAGGAGTAAATGTCAGAAATGCTTTCTGTGCTTTGCAGTGCTTCTGTAGCAAGAACAATAGTGGGACCACAGCAATGGTCTCTCAAAGAAAAGCATCAGAAAGGTCAAGTCTAGACAAAACCACACGAGGATTTCCATACTAACCTTCAAAAGGTTAATGCATAGAAAGGAGAAGATGGAGGTCGACAAGATGTGGGAAAGAAGCATTGGGCAGAGGCAAAGGGTAGTTTTGTTTGCTGACTCAGTAAGGGGATATCTCTGAAAGTACAAAGCAGAATCCCTGCTGAAGTATGGCTGCACAGACAAACTGGGAAATTCAGAATCAGAATTAAGACATATATTAGCAAATATATCTCTCCTGTGAGCATGATCTACTGAATTATGTAAGAAGACTTGGAATGACTTGAAAGGTACAGAATTTGTTTTAAAGTATTGTATTTATGAACAGATGTAGACATTTATCTACATACAGTGTAGTCATCAAAAGTTCCCATCAGGTGCAGGTGATATCTCATGGCATGATAGCCTAATGCAGATATTCAAACTAGGTAGAACAAATGCACCTGAATGTGCCCATTTTTCTTAAGTGTCTAGAAAAGGGGCCCAGGTCTCTAGCTCAAAAGTTGACCTCACATCATTGCTTTCTAAACTGTGCAAGAAGGCAATACCCCAAAAGATCAAGTCCTGAAATTGTGGATTTAGCAGTTAGAATAAAGACTGAAATAAACTGGATTGTGAAAATCATGCTGCATGAAAAAGGAGTGGGATATAAATGCAATAAATTTACTTAACTTGACAGGCAATATATAGCAGAACTGTTGCTACTGGTGGTACAAAACAGTAGGATTTTGTTGGGAGTGAGAAATATTTCAGCATAAAAGAGTAATCAGATGATAATGTTGAGTGCTCAAAAGCATATCCATTTATTCCATCTTGGCCTGAGTGGAAGTGCAGTTAACAGAGCTACTCACTTTATGTTGGTTAAACTGAGACTACCAAGCTAAGACAACTGTAAAATCAGAAAAAAACCTACTTCAGTGACATGTAAATCCTGCCCCTTTGACTTCCAGCTAAATTCTGTTTTTAAGAAAGAGGTAACTAAAGTTAAATTTGGAGATGTTACTTTGAGTGAACTTGAATGAACTTGAATGAGTTAATGATGTTTTACAGAACACTAAAATGACATTGATTTATACTTGTCAAATGTTCATTACTACGTAATTAACTGGAGAAGCTTAGTTTGATAGTCAACCAAAAATTTGCCAGAGAGGAAAATCACCTTGCCAAATATGCTCTTATAACCAGACAAATACCACACTGATGGGTGTGGACAAGGAGCAGGAGGAAGCAGGGAACTCCCAGTTACTCTGTGACATCTGCTGTATCATGCTCATGTAAAGGAGCAGTCTTTGGTCATGATGCCTATTAAATGTGTGATTAAGCATTTGGAGGACAGTGAATGCCTTATATGTTTTTAGCACAATGAGTATATTTATAGAACAAAATTCTGTTCATTCAACATGGGTTTTTGCAGGATTAAAAAGCCAAAAAATTTCCAGGGCACCATAGAATGCAGTGCAATCTTCCTACTCTGCTAGTATCTGCATCAAAAACAATTTTTTTTTATTCTTTCCATTCATTCCATTCATTTTATTACCATCATAATATTAAGATAACTGCTTTCTGGGACTTTTAAAAGGCCTACTTCACACATATTGCTAAAAATTTGGATAACACAGTCGGTTGGATAGCTGTAAGGTTGCTGCTTGGCTAACTGGGCTTCTCAAGGCAAGACAACAACCAGCACCTGCTTGAGTTAGAACATTCAGTCATAGACACAAGAGCCAATCTGCCAGCCCAATTGCTTTCAAATGGCTTTCAGTGGTGTGTGGGAGTGTTCTCAAGATCCTAAAATTCAGGAAGTTCAACACAGATGTTTTCTGTCAGTAGGCGTTGGAAGCACCAATAGTAACATCTGTTCACTTTTCATATTTGTGAGAACATTTTTTTTTCGGTCCAAAAACCATTCACTGTTGAAATTTCCAAATTGTGCAACTGGACAAAATGTTAAGCTCATTAGGCTCCATGAGTTTAAGAGTATGTGAAAATTAAAACCCCTGCAGGAGTTCAGCCTATCATATGCCAATTTTTCCATTCTGTGTTCTTCTGTTTAAACAAAAGCATAACTATTTTTGTGGTGGGAACAGCTATCAAAACTGATTTGATCATGAAAATAGAAGTTACTACTGGCTGTTTTAACCATAGAAAGAATTTAATTCTCTTACAGAGGCTGTGACTTTTTAGTAATTTGTGTATTGGGATACCCTCTCCACATGGGAGCGCAGAACACATGTTCTAGCAGCATGTACAAGGGACTTGGTACAGACCCTCACACTCTGGTCATGGGAATTTACAGCTTGGGACAGTCTCCGAGTTCCCAACAAGGCCAGATGATTGGCTCTGAACCACCAGGAAGGACAGGGGGCTTTAAGGCAGATGCGTGAAGCAATATGAAGAGTCATTGTTGATACAGAATCAGAGACATCTTTTTTTTCTCCTAACCCTTCTAGACAGATGTGTCTCAAGAGCAGTGGGGTGCTGTGATATCATCTGAATGGAGTTTGTACAGTTGTTTCCTCTCCATGATTTCCCAGCCTTGATGTATGAATGCAAATGCTCTAGAAATTTCAGTAACTGGGACCCTGTTGAAACCTGCTGTTGAGTCAGCTCACACTGAAGCCAAATCAACCCTTATGCCTTCCAGTGTATGTGGCTTGTTAACGTCACAAACGTTCTAACACAATCACTTTGATGGTCGTTAAGCTGGGCCTGCCTTCATGTTGGGTTTGGCTCCAGAATCAACCAATAGTCTAAATAATCTGTAATCTAGGAGAAGTCTTGCCATCTTCAGGCAGTAAACAGAAATACTCAAAATTAAACAGAAATACTCAAAATTATCAGCAGTTGTCTTTTATATCATACAATTATATTCCCTGCAGAGATGCACAAAACGTTTTTACAAGCTGGCAGTACTAGATCAAGCTGAATGATCATCTAGGGAAGCTAAATTATTTGGGGAAATTATTACGGCAATCAATTACTTGGAGAACTCTCTGTGATTCTGTGAAGCCTTTCTTTTTTTTTTTCCTTTGAATCATGAAGGAAATAAGTTCTGTATCATCTACCCGAAAAAAAATGAATGTAACTTGTGATAACACTCTTGGAGAGGATCAAGGGCGGAATATAAAATTGAACAGAAAGGTTCTCCAGATCCATCACAAAATATCTAGCTTTTCTGGTATACTCAGCTTGAGGCAGCACTAATGGGGGCCAAGAGTGCCCACACATCTTCTGCAGATTCCAAAATCTCATCGCTCTCAGGAAAGGATGTTCTGGAGAACATCAGCAGCAGACAGTTCCACAGCTGTTTAAGGAGAAAGACTATTTATCATTTCAAATGTTGATTTCAAAAGCTACTGGAATTTTTTTAACCATTTATTGTAGGCAGTATGGGCTATGGAGCTTCTTCAGCAGAGGACTGGGATAAGAATCAGAGCAAACCATTTTGTTTGATCATAAAATCACAGAATGGTTTGGACTGGAAGGGACCTTAAAAATCATCTAGTTCCAACCCTGCTACCAAGGGCAGGAATACCTTCTGCTACATCAGACTGCACAAAGCCCCATCCAACCTAACCTTGAAAAGTTCCAGAGATGGGGCATCTACCATCTCTCTGGGCAACGTGTTCCACTGCCTCACCACCTTCACAGTAAAGAATTTCATCCTAATATCTAATTTACACTTGCCCTCTTTCAGTTTAAAGCCAATACCACATGCCCTTGTGAAAAATCCCTCTCCAGCATTTTTGTAAGCATCCTTTAGATACTGGAAGGCTGCTAAAAGGTCTCCCCAGAGCCTCTTCCCCAGGCTTAACAGACCTAAGTCTCTGTTCTCATAGGAGAGGTGTTCTGGCCCTCTGATCATCTTTGTGGCCCTCCTCTGGACTTGCTCCAACAGGTCCATGTCCTTCTTATCTTGGGGGCCCCAGAGCTGGGCACAGCACTCCAGTGTGGATCTCACCAGAGCAGAATGCAGGGGGAGAATTACCTTCCTCAACCTGCTGGTCACATCACCTGTTTTTGATCCAGCCCAGCAAGTGTTGGCTTTGTGGACCGCAAGGATGCAGTGTTGGGTCATGTTGAGCTTCTTGTCCACCAACACCCCCAAGTCATTCTCCTCAGGGCTGCTCTCAATCTGATCATCCCCCAGCCTGTATTGATTGGGCTACTACGACCCAGATGCAGCACCTTGTACTTGGCTTTTTTTGGCTTCATGAGCTTTTCACACTGCATGTCATCCCTTCCCTCCAGCATGTTGACCACACCACACAGCTTGGTGTCATCAGCAAACTTGATGAGGGTGCACTCAGTCCCACTGTCCATGCAGCTGACAAAGATGTTGAACAGTGCCGATCCCAATACCAACCCCTGAGGAACATCACTCAGCACTGCTTTCCACTCGGATATCGAGACATTGACTGCAGCTCTGTGAGTGTGTCCATCCAGCCAATTCCTTATGGTCCACCTGTCAAATCCCTGTCTCTCCAGTTTGGAGACAAGGACCCTTTACTCCTTTTCATTCTGCAGATACTGAGGGAGTGAAGGCACTGCTAAATTTTTACGGCAAGTTGCTTTTACTTGAAGCACATGCCATTAGCTTGAGAGGTCTTGGAGAAAATTAAGGTTGCTCTCTAACTGGTAGCAAATGCAGGTAATGTGGAGGAAAACAGAAGCCTTCCAGACAGGGAGAAACAGTAGAGGGAGCCTATGTGTTCTATCAGAACATCAGAGAGACTGCTAAACAATTTGTCATAACTATTCATCTGGGTCCCATCACTGGGGAGTGGTTTTGGGCTTCAGCTTGAGGAAAGTATCCTCAGTATTTTAGATTCTGATTTTAGAGTGTCTCTAAGCTTTGTTAAATTAGTGCCTTCTTGGCTAAAACACAGTCTGCTTACAGGATTAGCTGTGTCAAAGGAATCACTGATGTGCAGTGATGTGCTGTCTTTGTGAACTTAAAATGTCCTTGCAGAGATGCTTCCATCAGTCTAATGGGAGAGGCTGCATTTATCAACAGGGAAATTGAATTGCTGGTGGTGAAAGGTCAGACTGGTGCAGTTTGTGGGTCAATCATGACCCCAAACTTCTGCTAGGATGCCTCTCTTGCTTTACCATGTCTGCTACAGGCAAGGATGAAAGGAAGCAGGAGATAAACGGGAAGCTTCTTCTCCTTTTGAGAACATTAATTAATGCTGGAACATCTGCCCTAGATTTAAAGGTCCTGGATCCTCCAGGTCCCTGAGAAGATCTCAACAACCACATGGAGCATCAGTTTTCTGTATTTTTGACAGAGACAGTAACAAATGCACTTCTATTTATGTGGTTATCTTTGAGTTTTTGACCTTGCTCTTCCCTTTATTCATGAAAAAATATTTCAACTTTAGTTTTCTTACTGTTTCTGCATCTGGGAGAACCTAAGGCTTTTATCTAGCTACTGAAAAGAGCCAATGTTAGCTCTCCTGTGCAAGTTAATGCCTATAACTTTTATTGCTTTTTTTTGTCAAGAGATAAAGAATATTTGCTATATGAAAACAAACTCTGAGCAATAGTGTTATGGAGGCTACCGTGCTCAGTACAGACTGTGATGATGTGGATGGCTGAATCAGTCATGATGGCCTGGAGATTGGGAAGCCCCAAATTACCTGGGCAATAAAAAAGACTAACCAAATATTACCTGCTCTAGCTGACCCTGCTTGAGAACACGTGGTTGGACTAGATGATCTCAGAGCCCCCTTCCAACCTCAGCCATTCTGTGATTCAGTGAAATATGGTGACACTGATGTTCAAAATCCTCTTTAAGACCCTACAATTTAGCTGTTTGCCCATTCTACTGCTTAGATTTTTTCTTCTCTGTGATGTCTTTAGAATTTTTCTGTCTGTGTACATATTTATTCTCTCTTTTGTTTGCTGCCTTCAGATCTCTGTGTATCTAACACAAGCCATAAAGCACTCTAGTTTCTTTAGAACAGATAAGGGGAGGGAGTCATTGACACGAGGTGGAATACTTTCTTACTGTTAAAACCACTGATAATTACTATGAACTGTTTGGTTAAGTTAGCATTATTAACAAAAGCCAAGATGCAAGTTTATAGCTATCTGCTTGTGGATAACTATAGCTGTGTGCTTGTTGCAGACATGTATGTGTGAGGTCTCCCATATCTTTACAGTTTACTTGGGTATTTACAAGAAAAACCAGTCTTCTGCACCTGCAATGCTTTAACAACCTCACTAAAACCCTGCCAGACCTATCACGCTACCAACTCTACTGATTTATGCAGCTCTGAACTAGACTGAAGGAGTTTCTGCTGTTATTGTTTCCACCACAGGAAGACACTAACAAGTACTCTAAGGATAAAAACCAACCTACTTTTTAATGAACACAGCTTGATATTTCCATTACATTTTGACATGAAAAAGACGGTGCACTTAAAAGGAGAGATTTGAGAAAGAGTCAGAGTAAAAAAAGATGATGGAGCTATTCAGCTTCCTCTGAATATTTTTGACTTAGAGCCATATTTCTCTTCCTATTCCCCCCACCATCTCCAAACAAACAAGAAACCCACAGCAGATTTTCAACAGATACAGAAAAAAAAAACAACCCCCAAATTAAATTTTTCCTAATAAGGCTGACAGAATTTTCAGATGGTAAGTTTCCAGTAACAAGGACTGAAACAAGTATCAATGAAAAATCATTTTTAATTATGCTGGTTGGAGTAACACAACATTAATTCCACAAATATCCAAAAAAATCCCAACTGCAATGAAGAAAATCAGCAATTTGCCTGTTTGCATATTCTTTTTGGTCTTGATTATCTATCTAATTCCTATACATATTAGATACCTTTGGAGGATGAAACTAAGAGAATACGGTTTAGTAACCCCACGGAGATGATGCAATTCAGGAAAAATTGTAATGAAGCATCTTAGAGAAAGAATTTAAATTATTAACTATGATAGATTGTGGACAGAAAAGAAAATCAAAAGTATTTCCTCTCAGCATTCAAAAAACCTATTTTCTTCTGAAGAGAAATATGGTTTAATATAATTTCCCAGTTAATTCTGATTATTTATAAAAGCCTGACTAGACACTGAGCTATGAATGCCTTAGAGTTTGAGTTACCACAGAAATTCAAATAATTTTAATTACTTTATGCAAAGCAGTTATGAGATTTCTGCAGAACTTCCTCCTTGACTGAACTTTTCCCAATTAATTAAATCTTTAGTATTCAGCAAATCTAACAAAAAAAAAAGTGAGATTAATATACTTTGAATGTACAGCAGAAACATTAAGGACAATAGCTGGAAATATATTTCAAGGCATAGCAAAGTAGGCTTAGATTGCTTTTCAGCTGTTTGACTAAGCAACATGTTACCTCATTCAATCAGTATCTTAGAGAACTGATGACCTTGTTACCCAATTGAATGTTTAATCCTTGGCAGCAGAAATCAGCAATGACTTGAGAAAACAGCTAAACAACAGGACACAACACATTCCATCTCACTGGGAACACCTGCTGCCCTAGACTGCCTAGACTTTCCTTCATATATAAGATACAGCTATTAATCGGTATGTTTTTAAGGAATACAGCTTTCAACTTAGAAAGATTAATGACACTACCCTGACAATATGCAGGGTTCACATGCTTCACTATAGACGAAAAAATTAGTAGCATTAAGAAACCGGAATTTTCAGGGAAAAAACCCAACAAACTGGGGCAAGAGATTTACTTTTACCTTAATGTTTGCCTGAAATGAGGGTAAGCACATGAAACTACAGCCTTCTCACTCCTCAGTAAATGTGTGCAGCTACTGATGAGGGCTTGAGACTGGTCTGTACTGAACTAAAGATGTGTCACTTCCATGCACCAAACTGAAGATGGGAAGCACCCATGGATGAGAACACTACCCTTCAGTCAATGCCCAGCACCTCCTCACACTCACCTCTCTGAAGCCCATGGTGAGTTCCCTTCCACCTCTGGCAGGAACACATGTGGGTATCGCAATCCCTATCACACCTCACGGGTGCCACAGGTCTCGGACAAGCCCTTCTGAATTGAGGTGAATTACACCCAGTTTGATATTTGCTAATTATTAGACTGCTTTAGCAGCAGCAATCCTTCATCACAGAGATTAACAGGACTTCTTTTATTTATGAAGAACACTAAGGAAGAGACTTGGAAAAACATATCAGAAGACAGTTTTTGTGCAGCTGTTAACACCTTCAGAGAAGAAACGCAGAAGATACGTGTTGGGATAAAATACACAGTGACAAACATGTAAACACAAAAAGCCAGGCTGCGACCTAATTTAAGCCTTGTTCAGTCACAGGCTAGCTAAAGCATGCTTCCACCCTCATAATTAAAAAAACACCCTGAAATTTAAAACAACTGAAACCACACAACAATGGGACTTCTTGCACTGTTCCAAAGATGTGTAGTGAAAAAAAAAAATCAGTTAAATGTCTGAGATTAAATAGAAAGTATCTAAGAATCCATTTAAAATGGTTTTACATTATTAATCACTTCTTTTCCTAACTCCAATGGAGCATGCATGTGTTCAGTAAAAATGCACCAGGAGCCGTTCCAGATTAAAAAAAGCTGATCATTTTCTTGATTGATCTTAAATTTTGGGAAATGAATTAAAAACACTATTGAAAAGTCTGCATTCTAGGTGTAAGCAATGCACCTTGTTGCACATCAAGCACATAAGATGGCAGAGATTGAAGCACAATGCTCAAGGCAAACATAACTATCAGAGGGCACCTTGCAGGCCATTTTGAGTGAGCACAAGAAAAAGAAATCTGAGAATTACTCCAGCATGTCCTCACAGCAAAGCTGACTATCAACAGCTGACAGTTTGTGGGTACACAAGAAGCTACTGAATGGAATAAGTGAGGCTTGATAAATGGGCATTTCATTACCTTCAAGATATGGTCCAAAACATGCTTGTTTTTTCAGGAAATTTTGATACTGTATTACACGAGATTACATCATATGATTGTCAAAGCCTCAAGGGAACTCAAGGTCCACACCTACTTATCTTTTTGCGTGAGTGGTGTGAAAGGTGCTTGGGAAAATCTGTGAAGCAATTTCAAGTACCTCTTTTATGTATCCTTCAGGAGACCTAAATGGTATAACACTGAATAATTATTCGTAATGAAGTTGGGCTATAAGCACTTCCAAAAATTGTATTTAGATATTCTTTGCTCCAAAGCTTAAATTTTGTCCTGCAGAGACTCTTGCACCACTGCTATTCCTGATGCACATCAGCACACGGAGGAGCCACCAACAGGCATTCCTGGGGGGGCCGCTGCCCTAGAAGTCAGGAAGCCACTCATTACACTCCACTGTCCTGCTGCTTCAGCCTACCAAATGCAAAAGATGAGTTATTTCTGGTTAAATTAAGCCCATACTAATTCCTTGGCTGAAGCTAATCAGTTCCTTTTAGGGAGAGATGGTTGTTGTGCAGAGGCTGCTCTCCTCACTGTCCTTACTAAGGACCACAGGAATCCAATGGGACAGTTTAACTCTAAAAATGAAACCAGTGATTTTTGGGGTGCCTATTTTATGGATCTGCTCAAATGAACTTGTCCCAAACTGTCAGCTGCTTTGCACAGCATCTGCCAGAAAAGTTTCTTCAGCTTTCTTTGGGAGGCAGAAACAAGGCATATGACACCACAGCCAACTCTGCAGCACCTTCTTCTGAGTGGATTTCCTTTTGCAGGGTGGAGGGAAGGGGTGAACATAGGAGATCTTCCTTGCTGGGGGCGCTGCTGATCTGCCTTGCCTAAGGGAGTCTTTGGTGACACTCTGCACTATCAGCTCCTCCTTCCACTGATCGTCAAGTGGACTGAAAGGAATGGGGCAGCACTCAGTACTTGTACCCCTTCAGTTCTGGTCAGTGCTGTCCATCTTCCCCGAGTAAAGAACACTTTCTGCCTCCATGCTATTGATCTCCAATAGGCTCTACAAATGTAAAAACATGAACAGCTTATGCACAGCACTTGTGTTTTTTTACAAAGTTATGTAAAATTCACATAACAATTGGAGAGATTCATTTTAATCCCCTGCATGAAGACTACAAAACTAAAAATGAGCATAAATACTGTGAAAAATGAATGTCCCAAGGATACTTGCTATCACAAACATGAAATACAGAGCTCCTTGTTTAAGTTCTCCTACACCATTCCAGTCTATTCCCTCCTCATTACATCCACAGAAAGACCATTCATTCATGATAAGCTGGTTTGATTAGTTCAGATAATGTTCCATCGCTGTTCCTTGCAAGCTGCAGTCATGGCAAAGAGTTTTTGAGTCACTTTCATGATCTTGTTCCAAAATATGTCTGTGTTGCCCAGTGCCTAAACCCATCAAAATAATCATGACAATGTTTGCATGTGGTGCTATTAGTTAAATATTGAAGCTATAGCTGGAGAAACAAGGATTAGAAGTTTTACTAGTAATTGTAGTCAGATGCCTGTAACAATCCTTGCAGTTTTGCCTTCTTGTTCAGTTGTTGCTCACATAGACTATCCACAACATTAGTGGGAAATTCCTGTGAGAAAAGATTCTGGAAATGAGGTCCAAATGGTGCAGTCTACTGGTCTGAATGGAGAAAATAAGCTTTTTTTGGTCAATTTACTTTGATTAAGGCATAGCAGAATGTTGGGGTTTTAGTTTAGTCTTAGATTTTTTTTCTGTTAAAGGAATTTTCTCCCATATGCATGTTGCTAGGGGACAAATAGCTGTACTTAAGAAAGACAAAAGGGGAGTGGGGCGGACCTGGCTACTCCTTTGTCTACACCTGGGTGTGGAGTCAGTTCGCTCTGAGCGTCCGGAGAGAGAAGCTGCAGAGAAAGGAGCTGCTGCTTCTTTCTTTTTGGCCGTTCTTTCTTCCTGCTGGAAACAACGCCGGGACCCCAAAAGCCGCTTTCCCTGCCCTGCTGGAGACCGGGCTGTGGCTGCCCTGTTCCGCTGCTGCTTCGAGCTTTCGCTACGCTGTAGCCCTGCTCGCCCTGCCTGCCTGGGCCTCCGTGGGTTTTTCCCATCTGGATACATCTCGCCTGCCACCCGGGATTTGCGTTCGTCCCTGCCACTCCAGCCTGCCGTTCTAGCCTGCTGTTCCAGCCTGCTGTTCCAGCCTGCTGTTCCAGCCTGCTGTTCCTGAGAGCCCGGGATCGGCTCCCCAGGGGTTTGTGAAGCCTTTGTCCCATCCCTTCCCGGGATCCCAGGGCACCGGTGCCGCGTGTGTCCCGAGCTCGCTCCGGAGCGCCCCCTGCAGCCGCGGGGGAACCATCGCACCTGCCCTGCTCACCGGGAGCCGCCAGCGCCCCTGCCGGCTGCGAGCGGAACTGCACCCGAGGGGAAAGGGCCCGACAGCCGAGAAGGCTGGGACTGGGTTTGTGGTTCTGTTTGCTGTTACTGCCAGAGTTATTGTTGTTTTGTTTGACTGGTTATATACATATATATAGAGAGAGAGTAAAGAACTGTTATTCCTATTTCCCACATCTTTGCCTAAAGGCCCTTGATTTCAAAATATAATAACTTGGAGGGAAGAAAGGGGTTATATCTGCCACTTCAAGGGGGGCTTCTGCCTTCCTTAGCAGACACCTGTCTTTCAAAACCGAGACACAGAATAAACTGAATATAGCCCAATAAATGATGTGTCTTTTATCACTGAAATGTATTCACTTTTGCATCATTATATATTTTTATCATTTAAAAAAACTGTGGATAGGAAAAACTTACTGGCAACCAATATGCACATACTTGATATTTTTATCTACATTTTATTGGTAAACAAATTTCTGACACATCAGTAAGTAAATAGACTGTAAAACATATCTCTAGACAAATATCAATGTAGATGGATAAACAGTCTTGAGAGAGGAGGTTTCAAAAAAAAATCTTAAGCTGTCATGTAATATTAACAGCAATACAGTCTGCTTTCCACACCACTACTTGGAACGAAATGTTATGCCCATGGATGGTAAAGCAATGAATAAGCTGCAGTTAGTCCTGGTCATGAAGCACTGTTTGAAGGCTGAACAGGAATGCCAAAAAATCTGTACAATTAAGTGCTACTAGTTCTACAGATCCCAAGTAGGCCATATAAGAGCTTATCACTCTGCTTGCTGTAGAAAACCAAAGTGAAACACAAGCTCGACCACTGCATACTTGCAGTTTTTCTAGCTCTTAAAGGCTAAACAGAGCTGGGAACATGAAGCCACAGAAGCCACCCATCCTGAGGGCAGTCTGAAGAGAGTTCAGCACTGGACTTGAAACAGCTATTAAACCAGAGCTGTGTAGGATTATTTTGCTGAATGAAAACAGCAATATGTCAAAAAAGGTTCTTTGTATGGATTGATTTAAAAGATAGTGGGGAGGAAAAATGGGAAATAATTCCTAATTACAAAATGGGAGTTTTAGTCAAAATGAGATAAGGTGCCAACTCTTGAGCTAGTGAGTGGATACAGCCCTCAAAGGACACATGGCAAGCTCAGGTTCAAGCCCAGAGCACAGCTGCATTGCCATGTCTGTATGTCTTTTTCTAAAAGTGTTTTTTCATCTCAGTCTTAAAAAAAAAAAAAAAAATATTAGTTTTGCCTTATTTAGGAATAAAATATCACAAGTTTTGAAAATATTTCAGGTCAGCAAAAGTGGCTCTGTTAACATTTGTTCTGCCATACACTACCCAAGAGCAGTCTCCTTGCTTTTATGCTGGAGGACAGCATGTTTGGATCTTGCTGTCTCCTGCTTTTTACATCTGCTATGCTGTGAATGGAGTCAATGTCACCAAGCTGGCTCTCCTGGCCTTATTCCAGCCTAAGATTTCCTCATGCCGGAGGGAATTGCTTCAGCTGCTTTTACAGAGCAACTTTAATTCCCCTTTCCTCTGCCACAGTTTACCAGAAGGGCACTGAGCAGAAATTTAATCTTCCTTTTTTTCATCTTCTTCCCAACAGTGTAAGTTCTTACTAATATGGCTTTGATAACGAAAGTAAAGGAGGCAACAGCTTGTGCACTCATCTTAAACCAGGCTTTTATTGTAATTTATTTCCCCTAATCTTCATGTGAACTGAAATGTAACTGTACACACCTCATGTCAAAACTCAGATCTAGATACATTCCTTTCTGAAAGATTCAGTGAAAAAGGAAAGGGTATTCAAAAGATAGTACAGACTGAATGTAGTGCTGGAATAGGACATTCACTGGCTTGCAGCAGTGGATGCAGAAAAGGTTCCCACTGCAAAGAGAGATTGATGGTGGAAATCTGCTAGAATAAGGTTCCCTCTGGGTCAGCTTCTAGCCATTTACAGTTTCTTTATGGTAAAAGCTATAATTCATAGATTTCTCTGCCTCTCACTGCACGATTTTCCTAATTTGCGATTACTTTAGCTTTCAGTACACTGCCATCACTGCTATTTAAACAGGAGGTGTGTTGCAATAAATGCTGTTGCCTTGTCATCTCTGATTAACTCCACTGAGTTCAGTTACACCACCCCAATACTAGACCAGTGCAGCTGAACTGGGAACATATTTGGGTCTAACATCTAACAGATGTGTGATGGGAAAATTTCCAACATCTCTCCTTTTTTTCTTAGAAAGCAGAAAGAAAAAACTAGTTTAACTCCAGTTTCTCAAGGCTCAGAACCTCTCACAGTAACAAGCTTTAGGAATAACACGGGAATGGAAGAAAGCACAGTAATATAACAAGAGGGAATAACTGCTTTGCTTAAAATATAAACTATTTCACATGCTTATTCCTATCCATATTATATAGAATCTTTCCACTGAAAGCATTCCAAGAATGTGCCATTTACTGCTAAATCAATGAAGTCAAAGAGCATGGGAATGTAGTCTGAGATCCCAGAAGAATCCATCCAGATTGTGCTATCAACAACCTGTAATGCAGTGCAAGGTTGAGACCAAGCCTGGTACTTTGTCCAAAGTCTGGAGATTATTTTTTTTAAAGGCTACAAATGCAGGCATTTGCAAAGTACCATTTGTGGCTGTTTGCCTTGGGAAAGTTAAGTAAAGTTGGAAAACAATGCTTTCTTAATGAATATATTTTATTTTCTCTCAATCTATATGCATGTGTTTATTGCAAACAAATTGTGTGTAAGCTGCTCTAAAATAACCCTCTAAAAATAAGTAATTGAAGCTCACTCTAATACATGGCAGAAGTAGGAATTTTGCTGAGTTACTACATGCTCAGCTTTTTCACCCCATGCTTTGTCTAATGTTAAGACCACAGCTTCTGTGATAAATATGATTCTTGTATAAACACATTCTTTCCAACAATATTCATCTGGCTCTTTGCGTCTAAGAGAGTATGAAACGTTACAGAGCTCTCAGCACTTCATTCTCTCTCCCATTCAGCAAGCAAAAATAAATCTTTGCTTCTTCTCTTGGTATATTATATGCAGTGCCAGGAGCTGCAAAATCCTTCCCTTTTCTAGCAGTGTCTACTGCACTCAAGAACTCGCCGTTAGCCACAGACGTGAAGAAATGTTAAACAAAGTTGCTAATGCATAACCACCTCCTCCTACACAAGCTCTTGCAATAGGTTTAATCCTCAGCTGCACTTGAAGAATACACTTGTTGAGATTAACATGGCATCACAGCCGGACTGCTTGCATAGTTTTGTTTAGAGTGGCATCAGGATCTCTGCAGAAGCATCCAGCCAGGATGAAACACATCTCAACAGGGCAGGAAATCAGATTTTTCACATTGAATGCAGTGGAATTTCCACAGGGGACTGGGGAGATCTTGACTGCTGTTGGTCTTCAAAAGAAGTCCTTATACATGTAGGATGAAATTTAGCTCCTCCTTTTCAGTCTGGGCTACATTTACAAAGACCCAACACCATGCCCAGGTCCTGGATCCAAATGCTTACCCAGCCTTTTCCTTGCTGTGTATCAGGATGAGACACAGGTCCTTTTTGCCCCCCTCTCCCCTTCATCTGCCCCATACTCTAGCGGAGGGGCACAAAGCTCTTGAGGATGGAGGAATAGATTGTAGGGGCACTGGCACTGCAGGGCTGGCTGCAAGACCTCGAGCATACCTCAAATTAGACACCACTCTAATGAAGTGGCTGGAACCAAACAGGTACATGGAGACTACAAGCAGAAATTAAGAACACTACCATTATTTCATAGCTAAAATACTGGATTAATACTCTGCAGATGTGAGCAATTTAGTACTCAGCTCCATTGTGTCTTTCATTCTTTAACACTTGCAAAGTTCTTACAGCTGCGCCAGTGGGTAACACCTCCTTTCTTCAAGTATCACGTTTCTTCATGTTCTGCAGTGGCAAAACTGTATCTTTTCCTCATTATTTACATCACTTCAGTGAGTAAAGTCCCCTTTTCAGATTAGAACCAAATTTCTGTGTGAATAATGATGACAGTAGAATAGCTGCAACTCAGTCCATTGCACTAATTTGTAACTGTTCATTAAAGAATTCCATGCTTACCTTTTTAGAAGAATTTTTTAGAAAGGAAACTTCACTAGGGTTATTTGCATGAAATTTCTTTACAGTAACTAATTGTGAGAGTGATTTATTCAGTAAAAGCTTGAGCCTTGCACACACACACACACGAACAGGCACACACGTACATGGAAAGCTCTTCATGCCTAGCGTGTAGATATCCATTTCTGTAGAGGAGACGAATCACAGTTCTTCCACATTTGCTCATCATTATCATCCTTATTGTGTGCCTGCTGAGCTTCACTCTCTGGAGGTCCACCTCCAGGGAGAGAAATATGATATGGGAAGTTTTCTGTATTTAGACCTGAGAACAACTGAGAAACCCAATGTTGGCTGCACTGAGCAGCTTTTCTCTCTACTGCCAAGTCTACAGCAGCCTTGAGAATTCATGCTCTGCATAGCAAAGGGATATGTTTCTTTATTATCTGAGTCAGTTTATACACCACTGGCATTTGCAGAGCACATCAGTAATACTGAGACAAGGCAGTGTACAGACGAAAGCCAGAACCTGATCCCCCAAACCATGCTTTCCAGAGCTTCATTACTCCAACTCTAATACAGCACTTCACACAAAACCAAGGCTGTGTCTTTTTTTCTTTAGTAAGAATAATGTATGTTAATGGCTGAGTTCTCCATCAGTGTCTGCTTCTGACACAGGGACCAAAAAAAAAACCCCTTTCCTGTTTCCTTGTCTGTGTATATCGACATGTGCCAAAAGGAAGCATGTTTGGACACTATTATGCAGCTTGCTGAGAAACTATCTTAAACGTGAGGTTACTTCTTTCCTACCAGTCATTATGGTTTCTTATCTCAGGCATTCAAACTATTTTCTAATTGCTCTCTTTTCTGTTTTGGAATTTTTTTTCGGTGGGGATTTTTTTTTTTTTTTGACTTTTTCTTGTTTTACAAAGTAGTTGCTATGAAAATAATAACAACTTGAGGACAGGAACATTTCTGTCCATATTTTTAATACTGAAAGGTCCTGTATTTATTTTGTAGGAATGTTAACATTTCTCTGGGGATATCATTGCAGAAAGCAGGTTGAATTTTGCTGTGAGGTTGAAATGCTGGTGAAATAAAGACTGAGTAGATCTTTGTGACTAATTGCTACCAGGAGTTATACTGCAGCCTGATCCATAATCACTAAAACAAGTAGAAAATAGACCCCCATCTACTTTACATTTTGTAAGGTATATTAAGCATACAGGCTTCAACTATTTTTCATTGCAAGATCTAGTTCCCCTTTATCTCTTATTTTGCTCTAGCCTTAAGGAAAATCCAAACATATTCAAATATGCTTGTCATATTTTAACACATTTAGTGTGCTTTTTAGATATATCATGCCCACAAAGTTGCCAATGTGGCTATAAGGGGAGAGAGAAAGAGGTGTGACCTATATATGGGAACAAGATTTACAAGAGTTATGCAACATTGTGCCTTAGCTGGCACTCGCATTGCTCTGCCAATGCACAGCTGCAATTCACAACCAAAACATGGAGATGGAGTGGTTGTTTCTTTTAAAAAGAGGTAGATGGTATCAAAATCAACTTCTAAAATCTCCCAACAGAAACATCTTTCCATCTGCTGCTATAGTTTCTTTATCCTGAAATTGTTCTGTGGAATTTCCTGTTTACTCTCAATCTCCTAATTTATAGATCATGTCCTTCAACACCAATGGTAGAGTTTATGTAATTCCCATTCACTGAATTCCTTCATTATGTTCTTTTAGAACAAACTGTATTATTATCTTAATGTGTGCAAGTTCAGGACATTTAACATTTTTCTACCAGCTGCAACTTAATTGCAAGTTTGAGCTTCATACTGACAATTGCCTCACTAAAAAAAGAATATTGAATTCAAACCACTGGAATAAAACCTTCAGTGTATCCTATAGAATGACTCTAGCATTACTTTTGAATTTCCTCATTTTATTGGTGCTTACAGTATGTATTAGTTCTATCTGAAGCACCAACGAAATACAACATCTCCTATTCAGTTACCTGAAGAATCCTTCTCTGCATCATTTTTATGGCTGATCTTGAAATATGGGATCAGCCTGGAGCAGAGTGACAGCCGAGAGAGCTATAAGTGACCAACTCAGAAGGGAGAAGTTTGTGAGTACTCCTGTAATGAATTTCCCTTTCATGGAGTTGGTAGGATGAGCAGCCTTTCTATAGGGCAAGCTGTGGGGCTCAGCACAGATGCTCCTTAAGCAGCAAAGACCAGGATTCATCTCTTCTAACATCCTCCCTTTTCCTCCAGCCACACTTCTCTTACAGAAAGGTCTTTACAGCAAAGGACAGACACAGAAACCCTGCCTGTGCTGTCCTTCCTAGGCAGTGCTTAAGGAGAAGGAGGATGGATGAATCACTTTTTCCATCTCACAAAAGCATGCACTTCCATCCTCAGCCTGTCCACTGCTGGCAGCCTTCCTGTGGCCTGGGAAAACCAAGGAAGAGAGCACTAGATCCTGGAGCACACCACTGCTCCTGTCACTCAGGAAACCTTACAAAATCCATTTGTAGAGCAGCTTTGGAAAATTGTGATTCAGTTTATTTATTAAAATAAGATTTATTTCACTAAGTCTTCCCTGCATTTTTAAGTGGTTTGTTGAAAATCTTCCAAAGGTTGACTCGGGAACCATTCATTTTAACTTAGCAGAAACCTTCTTTTAACCAAGTACATAAGAAGCAAAGGCCATTTGCTGCCGACTGGCCAAACTCAAGATGTGCTTAAGTAATCCTCACGCTCCTTTGCCCCAACTCCTCCACCTTCTCCCCAGAAGTAACGAGGCAGGAATGGCCCCTTCATTCCTCTACTGACACCATTGGGAGAGGGATGGGTGTTCAGTGCCCACAGTGAGAGCAGCTGAGGTGGCACCGAGCCACCTCTTTAAAAAGCACTGGCTGCACACAGTGAGTGAGCTGGGCATTGTTATACCTCACAGGCTAACCTGGCCCTCAGACAAACAAAACATTACACTGACAATACTCCCATTCCCTCTATTTCCATCAGCTTTATTCAAACAGGGAGAGGAGCATAAACATGACAACCTGTTCCAGGACAGCTTACTGAGGATCATGTCCACCACATTAACACTGACACAGAACAGCTTTAAGTTACCTTCCCCTTGTGCAGCCCTGAGCCCTGCTGCATTTAGACAGGTTTCCTTACTGTCCAACTCACTGTTCCCTCCTGCTCCCACTGCTCATGTCTTCCTCTTCTGGCCTTAGTCCCAGCCATCTGCTGCCAGTTCCTAGACAAATCACATCCACAAACTTCCTCCTTCTGTCTCCTTCACTGTCCACTCCCACACTCTCCTGAAGTATCTTCACCAACTAGCCACCTGGCAAGAAGAGCATCTTCAAGTTCATTAGGTGAACATTCCTGCACAGAAAAGCACCAGTTAAAAAAGAAGGGTGGGGTTGGCACAGAGTAGCCAGGGAGAAAAAGAAAAGAAAACAGGCAGTGAAAATAGCGTAGGAAAGCGATGTACAGACTTGGGAAATTCCATGCCTGGTAGTATGGATGGCTAGCTGGGTTTCAGCAAGCTTTAGAGTGAATAAAACATCCTGCCTTACTTCTACTCTACAACCTAGTCTTAAAAAAGAGTACGAAAGAAAACAACAAGAAGAAGGTGGCCGGAGTACTTCAATAAAATTTTTATGGACTGTGAGATGCACTAAAATCCATCACTGAAAACCATCCGGAAACACATAGAGGTCTAATCTGAGGTCTTGCATTTTTTGTTTCAGCAGAAGAAAGTATAAACCAGACCAAAATCAAACACAGCTCATTTTCTGAAGACACTGGGTGGTAACAAGCAGTTGTGTTTTGTAAGAATAAGCCATCAAGAAGAGGAATGCATGCTACTTTTGATTTTTTTCTAAACATGGATTTGAGGTCGATAAAGGCGAATGAGCTCACCTCCCAGTAGAGATAAAATTCCACTCATACAACTGATTAGCTATAAGACAGTCCTCATCATACTAAAACTATTCCAATCAACCCCTCCTCCTGAAACCTTCCCACAACCCCCCCAACACCACCCACTGTTCTCAGTGCCCTGGAAAAGTAGCTGCTGACAAATGGGAGTGCTGTCCATCTACTGAGTTTTCCAAGTGTTATGTTTTGGCTATTTATTGGCATAGTTACATTGCAAATGAACTTCTCACTCACTGATATGTTTCAGAAAAATTTGACCTAAGCAAAGCATACCCAGTCATTTTGGCCAATTGGCAAGGGTTGATTAAGATTCCTGTTATTTTTACTTTGTTTTGACTGGCTTTGAAAAGGCAGTCCTAAACAGGCTTTTCTCACTTTCTGGAACCTTAGGGAGCCAAGGAGGTATCATACTGTACATGTAGAAGCTATTGTGTGTCCATACAGTGCAGTGCCATTACAGGCTACCACTTGTACCTCCTCACTCTGATTTACTACCCAGATATGAAAACAAAATGTACTGTTTATGCAAGCATTCCTTCCAAACTTTGATAAGGGAAACGATATTAAAACCCAAAGGGGCATACACAGATGTCCAGAACTCCTGGTGAATGTCACATTGTTCTCATGCTCCCCACCTTTTACCAACTAGAGACTGAAGTTTCTACCATTTTTCTAGAAATATTCAGAGCCTCCTAGATGGTGAGTTTCTGACTGGATATGGACAAAACCTTCTAGTGATGGGAGAAAGGAATCATCATACTGACTGACAATCCCTTCAGTATTTGTTGCAGACACAGTCCGTGGAATAATTCTCCACCTCCTCAGACTTATATCCTGTAGGTGTAGCTTCTACCAACAAGAATTACTTGGCAATAAATGTTGCATTAAATATTGAACTGCAATATTCAGATATACACACATTCATCCCACACCAGATTCAAATCTGAAGAGATACCACAGCAACACCATAATTCAAGCAGGAAATGACAATTGTCTCAAAGAATAGTAGAAAAGTTTGAGTTGGAAGAAACCCTTTAAAGGTCATCTAGTCCAACCCCAATGACCTTTTTTGCTTCTGAGATTTTGAACACTGTAGACAAGCATAAAACGCATGAAATAATCCCAATCCTCTTTTCAGCATTGATAAGCTTGTGGTCAGATAGTCTAAGTTCAGTTCTGGATACTGCATCTCATCATTCAAGAGGAAAACAATAAAGAATGGTCAGCAATGCAAGAAGATTTACCTACAAGTAATAAGTGAGTGAGTCAGCTCTCCCTGGACTGCAGCAGCAAAGACCAAGGCAGGGTATAATAGCACAGGTACCAGCACAGGAACTTCAGATATGCTGACAAGCTTGCTGGTGGACTGTGGAATCTCCATCATTGGAGGTCCTTAGGGGAAAGTTAGACATATCTGTGTTGGCAACAGTAGCAGACACCTGGCATACCTTAGAGTTTACTGGGACATAAACAAGGGGAAAAAGCCCTGTCAAATGTAGTAAGTGCTTATTAGTTGTACTATGTACAGACTCTCCAAGAGATCAAGGCTTCTGTGTCAGAGACACTTACATGCATGTTGAGCAACAGTTTACAGAGCTTGCACTGCAAAGAAGCAAGAGGGAGGGAATTGCTGGTATTTTCTTTACTAGGGTTGAGAATCTCAGCTGCAGCGGTATTATCCAAAAGACAAGAACCTAGTTTGCAAAAATAGTCAGTACCAAACCCTGGCTCTAAGTTCCCTTAGGTGCCTTCAACTCCCACTTAGTTATTTAATAAGTAAGTACAATGACCAAATCACCACATAATGGATATAACTCCTTGTCAAACACTTCAAAAATCTGTTTTACTACAGAGAACTGAGCTCTTGGGAGACTTACCTTACATGACTTCCCTTCCAGTGTATCGTGAGCCTGTAGCTAAGCCAAGAAAGCAAGCAATGTCTCCTGAGAGCCAAAGGCTACAAGCAGGAGAGCTTGCCTGGAGGTTGCAGCACCTTCTGCACCTCATTTCTGCTCGAGCACAGGTGAGACACCCATTCAGTAATGACTGAACTGTCAGAAGCACATACAGCTGGGCTGGCTGAACTCAGTGCTGATTCACTGCAGTTGGGTGAACTGCGAGCTGTGGGATTAGCTGCTGCCTCCTGAACTGGCAGTCAATTCACCTCAGGAGCAGGGACAGGTTGATATACTGTACATAAGAGGGAAACACTTTTTGCTTTTGTTTTTTTTTGGTAGTAACTCCTCACATACTCCTGTATTTTGCAAAGCAGATACTGAGGTTTTTTACTGACAAACAATGTGTGTACTGAAGAACCTTGTATCTCAACAGGCCTGAGAGCTCCAGAATGTAAAAAGTGCACTTTTAGTAATAAAAGGTAATGCTTACATGTTGTCTAAAGACAATACAGAAATCTAATCTCTTTGGGGAAATACCCAAACCTATTTTGAAATCAATGTTTGTGATTTTGTTTGATGGGCATAGAACACTCTAAAGGTGAACTGGTACACTGTACTAGTGACTGCTTTTCACCCTGTGTATTCTTGATCTACACAGTTTATTGAAAAAAGTTTAAAGTGCTTGATGCTAATAAACTTTGGTTGTTGGGAGTTTTTTTGGTTGGTTGTTGTTTTGTTTTGTTTTGTTGGTTCTTCACTATGACAAATACCATCTGATTGACAGGATAGCAAATGAGATCTAGATGAGATCTAGTGGAAACCGTGGGTGAGATGTACAGCCGGTACTAACTGGGGTAGCTCCATTTTCTTCTTGAGGCTGATGCTGACAGCTAGCAATTTTCCTGTAATGAGATCTGACTACTGTCTACTGTCATCAAAGAGGCTTCAGAAGAAACATGTGTGAGCAAAGGAATGGGAATGGAAGAGAAACTACCTACAGGACAGCTGACTACCACTGGTCCAAAAAAGAGGGTGCAATGACAGATCAGAGTGTATTTGTCTTCTTTCCCCACCATGGACCTTCACTGGTTTTTTTCCAGACCACAGGGAAACTACCAACAGCTACCCGTACACCTCCCAAGCCTCATTTCAAGATCCTGAGTGGATGTTAGTAGACCTTAAGTTTTGTGGCTATTTCTCAGTTCAGGAGTGAATTCAGCAGAGGTGAAGGTGGACTGCATAGCAAAGGTCACATGCACAAGTTATACAGAATTCACCTGAGTTCTCTCACTTAAGAAATCTCACTGAGTTCTCTCACTTAAGAAATCAGAGCAGTCAGTTTTAGCCTATAGGAGGAACATGAGCTTAAGTCCACAGTAACATGGAACATCTTTCTTTTCACACTTTTTCTCAGTATAGCTTCTTGTTCTACACTGTGTACCCTAAAATCTGGAGAAAATCTGCCCTGTTTTTGACCTGGGAGACTATAAATAAATGTAGAAAATAGCAGAAAACTGCATATTTTTACATATATTACACAAAATTATAGCAATATTCTTCCTCACTGAAGTTACTTGTTCCCTTAAGCTCTTGAGACCCTTGTGCTTACTGAAAATGGTTGTGTGTGTGTGTCACTTTAATGTAATGACACAATCTGTAAATACAATAGTCTAAGTTAAATAATGCTTCCTCACAAAGTTTCAGGCACACAACTAAGGAGTTAAGTAGTTTCCATGTTTGTTTTTCCTGGATCCTGTTCTGAGACTATCTTCCATAGCTGGAAAAGGTCAACATCCTACCATTAATACAACATTATTCCCACAAGTTTCTACAACAAAAAAAGTTTTCATAAACAAAAGCCATTTTTTAATGTGGTGCATCAAGAGCCATGTTTACTTGCACTGTTATTTTGCCAGTACCTTATGGTTTAGAAAAGATAAGGCTATTAACAGAATTTAAAATACATATTTAAAATACATATTTTTTGATCTTATTCCACATCGGGAATGAAAGAAAATGTTACTAAACTGTCCTCCCAACTTCCTCTCTTGAGAGGTCAGATAACTTGGCAATCTATCACTTCTGAAAAAGAAAGTATACATATGTGTATTTGAAGGAGCCAAGACATGTAAAATTTATATACAATCATTCAAGATTTTCTGAACTTTGCTCTGAAAATAAATAATGCTGACATTAAGGAACCAGTTTGAAGTATTTTATAGTTATTAAAGTAAAGCCCCACAAATCTTCTCATAATCAAAATGCTCAGAGGAACTTCTCTGCTTTGACTTAACTCTCTTTGTTCCTAGTTGGTTGGCAAACTGGTTGGCAAACATGGTTCATCTGGGAAATGCACATACATTTATAGTCTTTCCATTTGTCAGCTTTCCGTAAAACTTCAAGAGTCTTCACAAAAGCAGTAACAAAATACTTGCATGACATCTGGCTAAAATGTAAAAGGAAAAAAAACACTGATGAGAAGTGAGTTTTGTTTGTTTGGGTTTTTTTCCTTCACATACAGTTTCTAGCTCCAGCACCTGTTTGGACTGCACATTTGTTCCCAGTGCATATGCTTCACACATCCCTTCTCTCCAGAGAAACAAATGTACAAAACTGCAATGTACAATCCAGAACATAGATCCTGCTATTTCTTCTCTTTGAACTTCAAATCTAAAGTGGAAAGAATGTATTGGAATGGTCATATCTGAAAAAGAAGGTGCAGTGCATGGAATTAAATAAGTGATAATCTTGAACTCTGAAACAAATTGTTATTATCTGTTAATCTACTTGATGTGCCTCTTCCCTATGCTGTGGCTTCCCAGTGCAATCACGGCGCTGGTGCATGCTATCAGTTACCAGTTTTAGATGAGAAATGCTCCTGTTGAGTTTTTTGACATGAGGGTAGACATAGAAACCTGAAGAGCTGAGGCACTCTGTCAGCCTCCTGCACTGCCCACGCTATCTGTCAGTGCTGGGTCACGGTATAGGTCTGCCTTGATCTCTGGGTGCATCTCCTGGGGACCTCTTTCTTTGAAGTATTCGGTTTCCTCCCCTACTCCACGGATTTTGTGTCAGGGAAGCAACTTTTCACCTTCGTCTGACACTTGAGCAAGACACAAAACTTTGTAAAGTTTCATACACTCAGCAAAGCTTTTCATTTTCAGCCGCTGAAATGTGGGAAGATCCTGCATTTCCTTCAGAGTGTGCCCAAACCCTCATAGCTCCTTTTCAGGACCAGGCTCTGGGAACACAGAGCATCCCATGTCTGTGTGTCTGTGGCGTACCTTCGATGATCATTTGCATGGAGCAGCATCAGCCTCACAGACACCTGGGTGATAGCCCACTCCCCAAACTGATGAACTTCAGGGGAATCATTCCTGCAGCTCTCCTTCCAAACCAACCCAGGACAGATGGAAATTGAGAGCAAGTTTCCTGTCCCTCCTCAATGAACATTCAGGCAGCATGGAGCATATTCAGGGACACACCAGGCTGGATGAAGAGGTTGGTGGAGGCTGCCAGCTGGAGGTGTCTAAGAAACCAGAAGCAAGGTTTCTTTTCATTACTAGAAAATGATTGGGAATGAGAGTCAGAGACAAAAGATGGGCCCTGGTGGCCCAGGATGATGTACCAGCACAAGAAGGGGCTGTGTTTTCGAAAATAAATGAACAAAGATGTGCAACGGGTAGAAGAGGGACTTTAGGGTCAGATGGATGTAGATAGTTACAGTTTCAGTACAAAATAATGCATAAAGGGAAAACCAGTTGAAATAATTGTCATTTTAAACATTTTTTATACGTGATTCTGGATTACACAAGAGATGTATTACACAGGATTCATGACAGGACAAGCAGGTCAGGATTTTGTAAGTGAATTTCTGCTTCTATCCATCAGCCAGTCAGCAGTACCAGGGTGCTGCCTCTTTTGAGGAAAATGCGGAGAGAAGGTGAAGAATAGGTGGTGACTGCAACTTTAATTGAAAGATACTCAGTAAGTCAAATCAGAGGAGTAAGATGAGGTAAATTCCCTTTGAGAAGCTTTCACAAATGCTCTGTTCAAATTTCTAATTTCCATATTTGTTTAGCTTTCACCCAAGGGAGGAATTTTGTTTATAGTTCTCCATTAAAAGACCCCTTTCAAAGGCTCAGGTAACCCATATCTCAACCCTTTTGAATATCAAGAGGCACTGATTTCACCTCCTAAAGATTTGGGTTAAAACCTTGGAGGAAAAAGTGCAAGGAGGCTATCCCTACTATCTCAACATTGAGACACATAATACCCTGACCAAAGGGAGAGGGGCAGAACACAGAAAATGGTCTCTTGTAATATAGGGATAAAAGTAACAGCATTCTGAAGTGGTTACAGGAACACACTCAGTTGCACATAACAGAAAGCAAATGTGCAGTTCATATTACTGGAGTTCCATATTCACCAGCCACAAAGCAGTAAAAGTACATCTCACACTGACAGCAACAGAGGAGATTACATCACTTCAGGGACGCATCTGACTCTGACTGTAAGAGAATGTGGAGGAGCACAAGTGTCGGGCTAAAAGCTGGTAAGAGCCAAGAGAGCATTACAAGCACCATGGCATTACACAAAGGCACATGCTCTGGACATAGACTAAACTGGCCCCAGTTTCAGGGTGATAAACAAAGCAGGGGATTGTTTCACAGCCCCCATCAGAATTTATTCTTAGCAGTTTCATCTGCCTGAATACTCAGAAGTCAGATAGGAAGTAAATGAAATTCATCAGTCATCAGCTGGCTGATGCTCCTGCATCCTGGGGTGTTTTCGGGTTGTGCAACATTTCCTCTCCCAGGGAAAGAAATACTTGTTAGAAGTATGAAATGCTTTTTCTTCAGTTGCTAGTTCTTAGCAGCAGTTTCTTGCTGAGGTTTTCTTTGCTTTGTGTCTGCTTACCTCATGACACTTTAGTATCTAAATATTAGTGTTTTGTTTGAAAGACTTGCCTTTTGTTTGGTTTACATATCGCTATGTACACTCCTACAATTTTTCTTTCTGACTACCATCGTCTCCTCCTTCCAGCCCATCCTAACCAACTCAAGGAAACTTCTGCTTGTTCTGTGATTACACCAAAAGCTTTGTGCCCAGGGAATGAGGAACTTCTAGGAAGGAAATCTTGATAATATTTTGCTTTGTACAGTAGTAGATTAGTATCTCCAGACCGTTTTATCTCAATTCTCCCCTGACAGTCAACTTTAAGCAAAGATGGCTATTTCCTAGTTCCATTACAAGAAACCGAAAGGTTCTCACAGAAGACTAAGCTGGAAGCTTAAGCATTTCCCTCCTGGACCCTCTGGAATGTCTTCATTACTGCTGCAGTTTTGATTTAAAACACCTGGGTCTTCCCCAGTCAAACACAATGTAATTTGCCTGTGATGCTTCTGCTTTCTTACGAAACACACTTGAGCCACTCATGAATTCTTATATGCTTAGTTAGGTCTTAAAAAGCCAAAGCTTACTTCTCGACAAATTTCAGTTCTGAAAGCTAATCAGACCAGCAGCCAGAATAAGTGATCAAACTAGAAATGTCCTTTTTGCAGGACTTCAACCAAATTGTGTCTGGTGGCAATAGCTGCAGTCTATTTGGCAAGCACACGGCTGCGGTGGGATATATTCCACAACTTATATATGGGCCTGCAGCTAAAGGGATTAATTTGTAACACGTGCATAAAAGGGATCATGTACTTGCTTAAAGACACAGGTTAACTGATAGAGGTTACAAGACCCTAAGAATTACTTCCTTTTGTAAAGAGGGAATTTTGAGGAAGTTTTTCCTTGAACTAAATGGCTAGTTAAGGGATAAGTTAAAGTTTGACCTGTACTTCACTTCATGACAAGACTAGATTATAATGCTTGAGACAACATGAGCTGAACAATCTTTTCTCTGAAAACTGTGTTGTATGTTTGAATAAACAAACTGCAGGAATAGATGAACAATTGTAAACTGATACTAGGCATTAAATTTCATTATGGGAATGCTCTGAACTGAACTGAAAATGAAATACTACTCCAGTGGGTATGGATAACAGCTATGCATCCTCTAACTGCAGACACTTCCTGAGATCTTCAATGGAATTTGGTTTAGAGAATTTGGAATATATAAAAAAACCCCACAGGATGAAAGATCTCTTCTTGAAGCAAAAGGTTCACAAGTGTCTACAACAGTGTTCCAGTGACTGCAAATACACGACAGAGAAGTATGTTTATCCCACAAAAATGAAAAGGACCCCTGTTGATTTAGTACACAGAGGCAGGAACACATTTAGCTTTACAATTACGCCTCATTGCAAGGAGGTTTATTTAGCCAGTTGGTGTTCTGATTTACACCATACAAAACATCTTTGAAGTCACTTAAGTTACACAACATACATAAATCAGGACAGTCCTCTGTCTAGGACTAAGAATAGGTAGAGAAGGAAAATCCTTACAGGGAAAAAGCAGAACACAATGTCTGTGAGGGAAAGAGTAAACAACAGCCCAAACTGCAGCTGTGTAAATGCACCAAGCCACAGACTCAGCTGACAATATGATGTGTATATTTATACCAGAGTGTTGGGGCTTCTTAAAAAAAAAGTATGCTTACTGAGAATGGTATTTAGTGTGTGTTTAGTTTTGGTAAACATGAGGGGCCAAACTGTCATGCTTAGGCAGGACACGCTGAAATTCTTTAGAGGATTTTTGCTGATTAAATGAATACATGACTGATACAATTAGTATTGTCTAGCAGAAATTATTACTTAATAAAACTATTACTGTGGCAGCAATGCATGGCTATCTTTGATGGCTATATATGTACTTTACCAGAGAGTGTAGCTCTCCTGTGGTAACAGTCATGCGTCCCTCCAGCAAGGACTGGACGTGCTGAGGAGAGAGATGCAGGGGGCAGGAGGGTCTCCATCCCCTGAGGGGGAGCATCCCCACCCCTCTGCATGTTTCTTGTTCTGCACACCTTATACCACAGTGGGGCATGGGCTGAAGTATCCTGCTGAGTTGTCAGTGTTGGCACCTTGGAGCAGTGTCAGGGTCACTTGCAGAGGTAGCCCAAGTTTCTTCCCAAGGGCGCTACCTCATCAAGTGACCCCATCTTCCTTGGTCTTGGTGGTAGTCATGGATACAGACTAGCCCCCAACAGACCTATTCTCCACTTCCCATGTATCTGGAATAGCTCAGGCATCTTTAGAGGCATGACACCGGAGGATGTTGGCTTGGGACAGGAGAAGCAAGCCTGTTCTCTAGTTCACTTGACTAAGGTTACTACTGCAGCTCAGGCCCTGGAGATGCTTGATACCATGGAGTTGGCCTGCACCTTTAACAACATCACTCCAACACACACCATTCCCTTCTCGAGAGATGCTTGAGTCATTATGGCAAATTGATAATATGCCTCTACGTGCCTGACAGGCCTGTGGTGGTGCAAGAGGCTGCAGCCACCCTGACCGCAGAATCCCCACTTTGGTGGTCAGGTACCAATGTTCGAAGACTGCCTCTAGGTGAGGGTGAGATCCCATCACCCCTTGGTTCAGTGATTTGCCTGTTCTAAGCTGGTTGGTTCTTGTTCTCTGCTCCCTGTTTTACGTGTAAGTTTGTAAATATTCGTTTCCTTTAGTTAAATATGTATCAGTTCTAGAAGTTTCTCTGTTACTCAGTATCCCATCGGCTATCCCCTGTAATCCCTCCTCTGAGTTATCCCCATTAGTTACCTCATTGTCAATCCTGCCTCCTTATCCCTACCCTATTGGCTCTTGCCCTTATGCCTGCCTTTCCTTCCCTGAGTATAAAATCTCTGGACCTCCTATTGGAAGCGCTCTTTGTCCCTGGAATTTTCGCTGCAATGAACCTGCTCGTGGAACCCACACAAAGAGTCCCTCCTTCCTTCTTTGCCTGCATGCCCCAACAGCTCAGCTCAGGATAAGCTCCTTTGGGTGCCTATCCAGTGGAGAGCTGTGGGTTTAGAGGGTGCAGCCAGACCTCTGGGCTTCTTGTTTCCCGGCTTAGTGCGCCCTCACAGGCCCTGAGAAAATAGCTCTAGAGATGCAGCGGTGAGCAGCTCCCTACTCAGACGCTTAGTGTGGCTCAGTGCACGGACCCATCCATGATCTTGGGTCTACAGGTCTACATGGTCTACTTACGAAACAGCTCATTTTTTAAGCAGAGTTTTCTATGGTGGCCAAAGCTGTATCAGCAGATATATTTTGTAATGATAGTTTTCAGATGGCTTTACAATTCACTAAGCAGTTGTCTATGACATGGTTTCTCTCCTCAGGCTGCTCTGCTGTTTTCCTGGGAGAGAGGGGGTGTAGTATTTTTCTCCCATCTCCTTTGATGATAAAACTCTATTCTCCCTTGAGAAAGTTGTCTGGTCTTCCCCCCACCCCCCCCCCCCCCCCCCCCCCCCCCCCCCCCCCACCCCCAGTTGTACTGAATTCTGGATCTTTTCATCAACTTCTCTAATTTTAATGCTGTTGTTTAACTGGATAATCTGACTTCTTCCATTTCACATTTACATGTCATAGCACATCTGCAGCATTTGAGAGTTCACTGCATGGATGTTTCAAACCACACCATAGGATCTTGGCAGTTACACATGACTTCAGAGATTTTATACACATACATCTGACGTACAGAGGAAGTAATTAAACCATATGGACCTCTCCTGTGCAGTAGGAAGTACAACACAAATCTTCTCACTTGATTTATTATAACCTTATGTCATTTAGCAAAACCAACTCTGCAACTGTTTGAAGGAGAGAAGCCAGCTGAGGAGAGGGAGGACCTCTGTGGGGAGCTGTGGCTCTTGCAATCCTGAGCAGTTTTACGTGCCTGTGGCTGTACAGGGCAGTCAAGATCCGGCTGGCATCACCAGGTGTGAGGCAGCAGAGCACAAACTCTGCAGTTTGGTTTGTGAGGTGTCGTAACAACAAGAAAAATAAATGGATCTGTCCTCAGCCTGCACATTCACCTCTGCCTCTGCTCCAGTGGCAGGGGCTAAGGATGAGGAGCTGCAGGGGTCAGCAACAGTAACATCCTTGTCACACAGGGACCCCACCTCTCCTCTATCCTGAAGGTTCACTCTGTGAAGAGGGGTTGAAGGACAAGATTGGGCTCATGCAACCTAGCTTGTCCTGTCTACAGGGCACACTGATGGTGGGGGAACGGCCCCATGGTGTGAAGTCCCTAGCAAATACAAATTAAGTAAAGTAAAAACTGTGAAAAAGGGTGCAAGATAGTTTTACACCACATATCCATGCGAAGCATGCGGAGGGGTGTGCTCTGTAATGGAAAGGGGGTTAGTCCCACAGTGGTAAGGGATACTCTGTAGCAGCAGCAGAGTCATATTTGAACTGAAGAGTTTCCTGTGGAAAAACCCCATTTTATCCATAAATCTGCATGCCACTGCACATCCTCATTAAATACTGGAATAATTAATACATTTGGGTTCAACACCCACAGTGTCATGTGGTGCCTTTGAGCCCTTTGCTGCTGGAGTCCCTGTCCACTGGAAAGAAGCTGTCATTGTGCCCCTCTGCATGATGCTACCTCTGCCACAAACCTGGAAGTGTTAGCAATGCTTTTGGCGCCATACAAAGAGCCACATGCAAACAGCTCATGCCCAAGGAGCTCACATCCTAACACACACAAGCCCAGACAGCTGTGAAGACCACGGCATCCTGCATTATAGGAGGGAGAGCTCATCTCAGAACCAGCTGCTCTCATTCCTCTTCCAGGCTATCAAGAAACAAAGTCCTTTGGGGGAAGCCTTTAACAGATATATGGTAGTGAAATGGAAAAGGAGAAGATGTTGCATGCTTTGGAGTGGATAACAGAAAGTTCATCAAAGAAAGAGAGAAGTAGGGGATCTAGAAACTGAAAAACAGCCAAAAGGTGATTTATAGTGAATAGGGGTATTTGGATCAGAAGAAATAATACAGATGTATCCAAGTCTTTATTTGACTGCAGAGAAAGACTATACAGGTTGCTATACTCTGAATGGAATGAAACAATGTATACTGGGGAGGATAGCAAGTACAACTTCCTTTTTTTGCTCTTACACCTATGCTGGACTTTGCCAACAATCTTGGGGACAAATAAACCTGTTTTAAACAAGTTTATAAGGGCTAACAACATTTCTTTAACCAGTGATACTGTATTTACAAAAATTAGTTTTGCTAAGTAATAAGATAAGCAATAGTTAGACAAAGAATTTCATTGAACAACTCAAACCAAAGCCACAAAAAACCCCAAAGTGCTTTTCTTTGCTGGGTATCTATGATAGCAGTAGACAGAAAGGAATTTGACAGACTAATACAGTCTTTTCATAGAAAAATAGTTTTAGCCTGTGGGAGAAAAAATGCTGTACGGATGCTTTGTTTGTTTGGGCTAGCAGCTTTATTCATTGTCTAGAAGCGTTCTCTGTGCCTAAAACACAGACTTCTATCCTTCAAGATCTTTCTGCATGCTCCCAAAGTTCTTATCTAATGGTCATTATAAGATATTATAACATTTGTCATCCTTTTCCAGACAAATGTAATTGAAACTCTTAGGTATACTTCCAACAGTTTGGTTCATCATGCAAAGACACTGAAGATGATTTGGAAACCTTATGTACAAACTGAGGTTATTAAAGAACATTTATTTTCTTAAGTGTCAGTAAGAAAATGCTGAGAACAGGCTCAGTCTGCCTCGGCAGATACCGTTTGAGATGACAGCCTGCCCATTCCCACATTCCTGGTCTCTCCAGGTCAAACTCAAAGGATTCCACTAATAGTTTGGTACTTAGCAAAGCAGACAAAAGGAAAATGGGTCAATGTTACTTGCTCCCATGTGACAAAAATACAGAAAATAGAAACAAGCACCATTTGAGAAATTTGTAAAGCCTCAGACATATGTCATGAGAAACATTTACAATCTCTGGAGTATAATTTAAGTGCTAAAGGATGACCTGGATTATCCCTCTTGGATGCCTTTGTGAGCTACCCAGTCACAGAGTAAGACTATCATCCACCCGCTGCTCTATCTTTAAACTCCTGCTCACAGTAAGCAGAAATTGCAAAACTTGGCTGAAAGCACAAATAATATTTTTGTGCAGTAGTTTTACTGTCTGACTGCTAGAAATCAAAGTCTGAAGGTCTAACCAAATGAACAACACATTTTTCCAAAACCAATCCTGACAGTGCATTTCATCTCCTTAATGAAGTGTAATTCATATGCGAAAACCAAACAAGATGATCAACAATACAGAATCACAGAATATTCTGAGTTGGAAGGGACCCATAAGGATCATCCAGTCCAACTCTTAAGTGAATGGCCCATCCAGGGATCAAACCCTTGGCACTATGAGCATCCCATGGTGGGAAATTTCTAGCCAACTGAGCTGACATCATACATACAGGAGGATGTGCTGTGCTGTGCAGACACTATTGACCACAACGAGTGGAAGGGTGACAGATGAGTAGACACTCATGACATTCCCTAACTTTAGGTACTTACTTTCTAAATAAGGTAAAATATACTTGGAGGATTTCAAAGGAAGACAGGAAGGATAAAAAAAAAAGGCATTCAAGAAAAAAGTTAGGACAATATTTTTACATGATTGTGAATTGCATCCAAAGGGTTCTTATCCCAGCATTGGCTATTATCACCCAAGTTAACTTTGCACTATTCATCTTCAACAACTTTCCTTTCTATTATTTCTTCACCAGAGTTAAATTTTAAATCTTGTTTTATTTTCTGAAATAAAGGGGTTCTTGATTCCTTACTGTGATTTCTCTTGCATTTTCTCTCCATCTCTCATTCAAATTTGTGATATGCAGTGGTTCAAATACACTCAAAAATGCTGCCCTCAAAATAAATTCCTAAAATGTCAGTGAAATACCTTCTCAATTTATTAGCAAACTGCCGTAAGATTTTTTTTCAATGAGTGTAACAAGTCCATAAATCAACAGATTGCATAGGTAATGCAAAAGGCATCAGATGGTGTCATTTCAAATGGAAGAGCTGAATCTACATTGCAAATAGTTCATGCAGCATATTGACTTCGGTCATAAGTTTGTTTGAACTGCAACCTTGGTATTCATTTTGACTGATGACACTAATTCTTGAGCTTTGTCCAATGCTGTTGAATTGTTTTCTCATCACACCAGCTGAGATTGCAAAGGTTTCTTAAACAAGGTCATAGGAGAAATATCTGCACAGGTCTAACCTTGGGCTTCAGAAGGAAGGTGCAGCATCTGTATGCATGCTGCATACCTAGCACTTATTTTGCTGGAGATAACGTATGTCAGTCCAGGGAAGTTTAAAATGATTAAACTTAAAAAGGAAATATAAAGGTGAATGTGTCCTTTTGACTACCTTTCATTAAAGTATCATTCTTTTTCTCTTCTGTACAGTTGATTTGAAAAGGTTTTGAAGGGATTTTGCTTTCAGGGCTGGAGCAAAAGGGAGGGAATGCAAATTGCAAGCATGGGACAGGCTTAACAAAACGTGTAGTCCTTTAGATTACAAATAAATACAGTTTCTAGATGTTACTTATGGAATCAAACAATGTTTCATATCTGGCTGAAGCAGAAATGTTCTGCAAAAGAATAAGATAACAAGGAGCGAAAAAAAATTTTTAGTCAATATGCATATTTTGTTTGATTTGAAAGAATGTCTCCATTTGAGTTTATTTTATCTTTTCAACATTCTTTACAATATTCTGAATATTTACAAATGAAAATGTGATTTTTGTGTGAACATTTAATTGCACTCCTGCAGGTACCGAAACAAAGCATCCTGCTTTGTTTTTTAATGTATCTTGCATTTTTAATTTGAAACAGATTCTGAGAAAGACCTTTCACTGACTTCCCAAATGTCAGATTTTGTGTAGAATGCATATATGGGAGGAGGAGCTTCTTGCTCATGGGAAAGTTATCTAATCTCTGTCCACCAGTTCAAAAAGATCTCTGATGTTGATTAAACATGTATAAACAGAGCTTAAAAAAAAAAAAAAAGAAGGAAACATGCATATTTCACTCAAAAAATGTCAAGACAAATGTACTAAAGGACAGCAATTAGCAACCAACATAACTATCCCACTACATGGTTGATTAATAGTCAACGTAGCCCAGGTTAAGCAATGTCCATTAAATAAAACATTAGGTCATAAACTAGGTACCAAGTTCCAGACTGATACAAGTTCAAGTTCTGTCAAGCAAACCTGTACACCGCCTGCCTTTGCTAGTGAACTCTGAAGATTTTGGGCCTATTTACTGCTAACAGTTCATGCAATTACGCCTTATACCCAAGGTTTAGGTGCCTATGGAACAATATCAAGACTTCAGGCATTTGTCTATGCTGGCAAGACCTTGTAAGGCTGAGTTTTCAAAGTATAAACTTAAACAAAAGCATGCATCTGAAACCACCCTCAAACATGTGTGCAAAAGAAAACTGTATTCATGTATGTGAAAGCAGAATTTAGCTTCACACTGTCCAACAGATTTTACAGCAACACTTTTCTTTTCCTGTCTTTTGCCAATGGAGCTGCTCTCCTCTACCTCCTTACCTAGAGAAAAAAAGAAAATTAAATCTTGAAGTACCACACCAGACTTGATTACAGCATTGAAATATCGAAGAGTGTCATCTTGTCCCATGTATAGTGCTCATTAATACCATAGGCACTTTACTTTTAAATCTGTTGCCATTACAAACCCCTCCTCCAAATACCTTCCCTCAGAGGGCAGCTCTTCTTCCTGGAAATTTCCAGAGACTTATCCTTGGTCTATGAAGCAATGTGAAATTTTGGAGCACAAATATTTGGTACTTATATCCATTCTGCTGCAGAATCTGACAACATTTCAGAAGATACAGGATCAAGTTCACTCCCAAAGCTTTGTATATGGCAAACACTGGAGAGCAAATAGGACATTTTCCAAACCATTTCTGTCTTGTCGACCATCAAAAAAATCCAACAAAACCTTGATGCTGATCCAACAAGTACTTAGGGGTTGTCAGTCAGAGGGAAGGTGGATAATCAACCTGGAACAAGGGATCAAATTTCTGATAAACTGTAATCGCTAGGTGATTATAATGTCTGCTTGGTGTGAGGATGCTCCTGGGACAGAGCGAATCTTCCAGGAGAGGACAAAGCAGGTGATGACAGTGGGAGGTTTGATGAGTTCACCCAGAGAGCTGGATTTGGAACAGGTGAGAGGCCTGAAAGGCCTGCTGAGTGCAAAGGGAGCAGAGCCCATGAGATGTCCAGATAGGTATTTAGTCTGGTAGAAGGGAGTGCTGACCAATGTGACCAGTGGTCACAATCTGTACTATACCCCTGCTGAGGTAAAGTAGAACAGAGGTGTCCAAGGGGGTTAACTCAAAGCAGCTGTGTGGGAGACTGAAGTCCTTGCCAACTCCATGGAATAGGTAAGGTAAATAACACCATTTACAATTCCACTTGACTGGTGCTTGCAACAGACGGTCAAAAGTTGTAAATGCTTCTACAGCAATGCTAGAAATCTACAAAATAGGATTATGGAATTATATTACCTGGCAAAAAGTGACAAGCCTGACATAAAAGGCATCTCATGGTGGTGAAAGGAGGATAATCAGCGGCACACAGAGTTACTATACTAGTCTGTCTACTTTACAGGGATGATAGAAAATGAGATATGGCCATGGCAATGGCACAGTACGTGAAGGCTACAACAAAGTGTTACAGAAAAAAATACTCAGGGCAGAGGGGAACATTAGGGAGTCCTTGTAGGTGGACTTAACAGAAAGGTAGGACTCAGTTTGTATTTAGGATTCCTCTGTTAAGGATACCAATCATTAAATACTCAGTGAAATTTTTGTAAAGAAGCTCAGAGAAGCTGCACAACTAGGTCAGGTAGCAATACTAGCCAATTCCAACTACCCACATACTGTCAGGCACAATGCCTCATGCAGATGTGATAAGGAAATAAAAGTTTTGGACCCACCAACTGACTTTTTCTTAGCACGGTAAACACTGAGACCCATAAGAAAGAACGCTGCTCTGGGTTTAGTCTCAAGTGCTGCACAGGACCTGCTTCAAGAAGTACTATTGAGAGAACTGCTCTGCAAGAGCTTCAAAATATAACTGAACTTAATGCTGTAGTGTAGTGGGATGAATTAAGCCAAACAAATACATCACACAGATATCCAATTTCAAGAAGGGGAAATACATAAAAATCACAAAAATATTAAAAGCCAGAAAAAGCAGTCAAAAAGGCGAGAAGCCTAAAGTAACCTGGAGGCTTTTCAAAAACCCTGTATTAAAAGTCCCAGTAAACTATGTGTCACATATCAAAAAGAAAGTAAAACGGTTCAATGCATAGCTCATAAAAAAAACCTAAGGAGGCTATTGTAGGCAAAAGGGTTGGCATTTAAAAAACTGCTGAAACAAACAGGAAAGCCCATAAAAACCAGATCAAGAGTAAATGGCAACTGGGATGGCTAAAAATGAGTGAGAAAATTTTGCAGAAGACAACCAAGCTGATAGTAAAAAGTTGTTTAAAGGAAAAGAAGAAGCCATCAAGGGAAATAGCAGTACCACATGAAGCCAAGGGCTCATAAGGGGCATAAGGCCATAGCAGAGAAACTCAGTGACTTCTCTGCAGAGGTCTTTTACTGCTGAAGGTGTTTGAGAAGGTCCCAAATCCAAGCTATTCCTTGAGACAGAGTAGTTTCAGATAAATATGAAGGAAGTCAGAGATAAAACAGGTAAGCCAGGTGTTACTAAGTGAACACGAGTGGAGACATTCACCCATGACTTCTGAAGGAACTCAAGTGTGAAACTGCAGAGCTGCTGGCCAAAGTGTGCAACCCAACATTACAAACTCCACTGCAGCAGTGGGCTGATGCCAACCAAGCTTCCATGCGGAAAAGGGGCTCAAGAGGAGTCCAGTTTATTTGACTTTCCTACTTGGTAAGGTAGTAGTCCACCTTAAGGAACACAATAAATGAGCACAAGGATAAGCATGGTAAAGCAAGCCTTAGTGACCATCATATATTTGGATTTTCAAAACTGTTTTTATAAAATGCTTCACCGAAGCTTTTAAAATTAATTCTCTTGGGGTTGTATGAGAGGTGCTCTTATGGGCTGAAGGCTGTAAAAAGATAGGACGAATAGAATATTACCTGATGGTCACATTTCAAAATGGAGACATAACAGCAGTGGGTCCTCTCAGACGCGTGCTTTGCAAAAACTGGTTTTTGCAAAGATTTCAACAGTGATCTACAGAAGGAACTGAACTGTGAAACATCTGAGTCTATAGATGATACTAATCTCTCTTAGGCTGTTAAATGTGATGCTGGTGATGAGGAATGGGGAGATCTGGTGATCTCCCATGCTGGGAGATCCAGAAGGACCCCACCGAACAGGATGGGGACAGTTCTGGTCTCTTGCAGAAGAGAGAGCAGAGTAAAGGGACTAAGGGCTGGAGTGTCACCTTCAAAAGAGAACCTAAAAAGGCTGTGACATCCTTTGGACAAGAGAAAGCTGAGAGGGAATATAACTGAGATTTACAAAATCAGAGAAGCAGTGAGTAACCTAAACAAAAAGCTACTCCAAATCTCACAGTACTGGAAATAGGGTGTATTTGATGAAACCAGAGGGAACTTTGCTTAGAACAGGTCAGAGAGTGATTTACATAATTTGTATCATTTAAGTAGTGCCACTGGAGGTTGTGAAGACACACAGTTACAGTAGCTTCAAAAAAGGATTAGACAAATTCAGGATGAAATACAGATACTGAAGGAACATATAAATTGGGTTATCTTGGGTACAAGTGAATGGACTGCAGAAAATTGCCAGAACTCTGTGCTCCCCGTAAATAGCATCTCTTACTACCACTGTTGGGAACAGAGTAGTGAGATAGATGAATAACTGGGAAGATGCTTCTAATGTTATTATTTTGTGGAGGGAAAAAAAAGAAAAAAAAGTAAGTATCAGATTTAATCAGATATATCAGTTTATACCAACAAAGAGTTACAAGGAGCTACTGCCATTATACCAGCTTGGAAGCCAGTTAATTGTGATATACAAGAATTATTCTAACAGTTGATAAAACTATTTTATTGGATTTAAATATTTCCCTAAGATATAACAATGGAGTTGATTTTAGAGTATTTATGTGTTCTATTTTGTCGGTGTTTGTTTTTCTTAGTTATGAAGAAACACATCTAGATCTAACCCATGTGTTAAGACTTAAACTTGTATGGAAAATGCTTGCAAGTAAATATCAGACACTAGATTTCCCAACTGTATAGCATCCAAAAGCAGACAGAAGTAATTACAGGTGTACAGGTAATAGCTTACCCTTGGCCACTGCATTAGTGAAAGCAATATAACAGAAATCTGTAAAAGAGTTCTAGTGAACCCTCATGTCAGTCTTGGTTAAAAAGGAATGTTAGGGCATTCTCAAAAAGTGGCCTTTATGGGGGACACAAAGCAGTCTTTTAATTTCAGTTTCCATCATTCCAGCCCCTTGCAAAAACAATGGCTAAATGGCTTGAGCACTGTTAGATGCTTGACTTGGAAAATACAAAGGAAGATTTCAAAAGAGTGCAATTTTTCCCTCTATAGAAAGATCAAAAACATTTCTACTCACTTCCACTTTCTATAAAGCCTTCTAGGTTGGTTATGAAGTGAGGCTGGTTTTGAACTTCAATAGGTCAAACAGTTGGCCATTGTACTGAATGGAGTTATCGTTTCCTACATAAGTGCATTAATGTTTAACAAATTTTAAGGCACAGATACTGTTCTCTGAGCAATGTTTGAAAAGAACTATAAATCTCAAGATTTTAGGAGCTGCAATAAAAATCTAGAGGAAGAAGAAAGAAAACCAGATGTTTTTAATATATTTTGTTTTGTTTTGTTTTTTGGTTTTTTTTGTTCCTTTAATCCAGGCTTTCCATGTTTTCATGTCATTCAAAACATAATTTCAATGTCATATCAGTGTTTCCCTCTACTCTCTTCCCTCTTACCCAGGCATCTGTGTAGTCCTTACATTATGTTCTCCAAATGTACCTTAGGGAAAGGGTGAGTCTGTTGTCGTAGGAGAACAATTTAGGAGTTGCCCTAGAAGAAAATTAGAAGATGATTCTGTCTCAGGGAGAAGATGAGTCTGTTGTCTTTCCTCTGCCTTCTCACTCTGTGTCCTCCACTGAAGCTTATACTATGGTTTCTTATTGTGTGGATTTGAACACGCCTTCAGGAGCTTTGATTTGCACTGCCACTCCACTGAGCTGTGAAAAGGGGAGATGAGGCTGAGGCTGGTTCCCAAGCTTGGCTCCTGCAGCCCCAGCTCCAACCATCTACCTAGATGCAAGGTACTGTTAGATAGACTGGATATTTGTAACCAGCTAACAGTAAATACAACTGGAAGATAAGTAGGCTACAGCGAAAAAGAACAAAGACTAGAGTGTCATTAAAGACTGGGAAAAAAACACCAAACCAGCTTGCAGAAGAAATTCCCTTTGCTCTTTCTACTTTGAAGATGTGAACATGAAGCAGGACTGGAGGTGGGAACTTCAAGGGGATCATGTATGGCCCAGAGAAACATTTCTTTAGAGAAACTTCTCCAAGAAACAACTCAGCATTTGCTGTGAATTGCAAACACAGTTATCAGCAATGTCCTGATTCTCTGAACATTTGGATTTGACTAACTTTCCTTTTGGGAATGAAGAAGGAAGTGCCATTTGCAGGTGTCCTCACAGCCCTGGGAGCAGCTCAGATAAGAGGCAGGAGGTTGCTGGCTAGATGCTGCCTTTGCTTAGCTGCAGCCACTCCCCCACCACTACAGTGGGCAGATGATGCTTCTGCTGTTTTATTTCTCTGTCCCCACTGGATTTTAGCTGTGTCTGAGCCCAGTGAAGGTTGCAGGGTTGAGTTCAGGCAAAACAGAGTGGAAGAAAACCTAAAACCACATACCTCTTTCCAGTAGGCCTGCTAGGTGGGTGCATTGATTTGTGCTAGGTTGCCTTTTGCCCCTAGAAACTGCCCGTGTGAAGCAGGGTTCAACTTTCCTGTGCCTTTGTGCCTATCCTTACCAGTCCTGAACCAAAAGCAGTGTAGGCAGAAGCACAGGGCTTCCAGCTGTCCTGCACCTGGAGACCTGGCACAAATCACCAAAGCCTGGATGAATCTTCACACATCTGGACAGTGCCCCTCTGTCTCTCACACAGATTCCCAGGAGGCATCAGTGGGCATATTTTACAAAAAAGTGCTTTTTTAAAAACAATTATTGGATTAAGACAACAAATAAACATAAGCATCTTTCCTTAAATGCTGTATCTTAAGAGTACAACTGAGCAGTGACAACAAATGAAGTAGAAGCACATATGAAGAGTAGGCATTTCTTCAGACCTTTACTCCTTTCATAGCTTGCAATTGTTTACCACTTCAATGAATTCACTTCATTCAACAGCTGCTGATGTGAATTCAGTAGCAGCAATCCAAAGAAAATGCTTTTAATTTGCCTGGTTTTGAGACCTGTCACAAACAGAGGGTGAACTTCCAGAGGATGGCTGGGCTGACAGCTGGCTCCAGACCCTTGCAGTGCTGCTCCTACCTGAGTTCCAGGCTCCCTGCAAGTGACAGCTCTGTGGCACCTGGGATGGAGAGTCACAGCAGAAGCAGGCTCTGACAGACTGGTCAGGCATTCTTACAAGTGCAAACACGCAGTATGTCCATTGTGCATGCAATGAGTCACCTCGAACAGAAAACGCGTGTCGTGCCAGATTATACAGAGGTTTTGTGAAAATAAATAATCCCATTGAGGATTAGCATGAGACCAGAAGCTATGCCAAATTTGACTAGACTCTAAAGGCCAATCTTGTTCCTTAAACCAGATGTTTAACAGGGGTTGTGATATCTGAAGAGATCAGCAGACACAAAATACTGGCAGCGTGTGCTAAATCAGAATGAGGTGTATCATTTCAGAGAGGTAAAATACAGAGAGATAAAATGTGATTTTTGAAGTGTAAAATTCTGTAAATGCCTTTTTCCAATACTTTTTCACATCTTGCAAAATTAACCACAAGCAGTAAAATATAATTTATGTTCTGTGGCATACCCTTTTTCTCTTTTTGAGTATCTGTTTAAAGGGAGGCCAACCTCATTAATAAATGGGGTTACTTACTTCCCTGAGGTAAAACTGAGAGTGGTGAGCAAGTACATAAAATCTGCCCTTACTTTCCAATCTAAATAGTAAGCAACTCACAGGGAGCTTCTTGTCAGTGGCACCTGACTGCTTCTCTACCGTGGTATTTTCACATTTTCAGCTTTTCTAATCTATGCAGTTAGTTTTGTTTAACTATCTGTTTTTTCTTTCACATTTGGCAACTTGAAATTCAAGGTCATTCAGTCAATAAGGAGCATGAAAAACATAAAAGTTGGTAGTTTTGCAACAGATATTTTCATGAGCTCTAGTGAGAATCTTACAGCATCAGTTTTTGATTTTCAGTCAAAAGTGGGAAGTGGCAGGAGGCACTTGCCAAACTTCGTGCGCTGGATGATGAGGGTAAGGCAGTAACAGCTGGAGGGACTCCCATGGGAAGCTGTGTCTCAGGGGAGGGCTTGTTTGTCCTTAGCTTCATCAGGTTGTCATTGGGTTATTATAATGGAAAGCACATCATGAGCAGCTCCTGGTCAGGCCACGGGAGTATAACCATTACAGCCCCCATGGCATGGTAACCCCAGGATCATCTGACTTCCATGGAGACATCAGGACTTCTGCTGTAAACAAGAGTGTTCCTTGCCTCCCACCTACACTGTGACTTTCCTACCACCTCTCCCTCCTCTCAGACGTGGAGTCAAGCTTGAGGAATGCAATGGGAATGGGAACTGATGGCTGGCTGTGTGGAGGGAAGGCAGAGAACTGAAAAATCTTATGAGGTTTGTGATAGGAGAACAAGCACATGACCTGCCACCGCATCTCTTGCCTGACCTATTCTTAGAGATGGGTGGATGGAAAAGGCTGAGTCACTGTCTCAGCTGCAGAAGACCAAGCTGTACAGAAGGAGCCTGCCAGCCAGGGCTCCAAGCCATACAGGATAGAAACTGCCCTATTTCTCAGTGCTCTTTGTGGCAGGTGGCTAATCCCCTCCACCCCATCTCCTTTCCTCTGCCTCATTCCTCACTAGTCCCCAAAACAAAGAACAGACTATCAGCCACAACATAATGCCAGAAGTTCTAAGCAGTTCCCTTTCAGCAGGGATTTCAGGTTTTGCAGGCGTGGTTCACTCTTGCTTTACTGGAAATCACACAGAGAATCACAGAATTAATGAATAATTTAGATTAGAAAAGACCACTAAAATCATCAAATATATGTATCCCATGCATGTATGTGGTATCTTTTCATCCTACTGATCTGATTCTCATCACTACTTCTGAACCTGGCTTGGCCCACAGTGAGTAATTAATACAGTCAGAAGAAAAAGAGAGAAGGACTAAGTCTTGCGGCTACAGGCCATCATGGCTGTCAGGTCCCTTGGCTCTCATCTTTGAGATAAGTGCCTGCTACATATAATAAGGTATTTGTAACAAAGTATTTCTTCAAATCTATGAGCTTGTGAGAAAGTAAGATGAAGCAACAATAACTTTTTCCTGAAAAAGAATAATTGTTTTAATACTCTTAGCAGCCTAATGCAAGTCACATATAGCAAATTATATAGCATTGAACTTGTACCATCAAGAGCATTTTACAGCAGAAAAATGTTACTTACACGGCTTCCTTTTTCAGGGAAACACTGACATCCTCCACTGCAGTCTCTGCCTCCACATGGTCCTGTGTATTTCTTTCCACCCTGCAAACCAGAACACACATAACACAAAGTTAAAAGGTATCAGCTAGAATATCTGAAACAGCACACTAAGCTTTGATTAGCAGACTGGCTGGGAAGTGCTAAAGCAAAGACCAGGACCAGATCTAGGATTTACAGTTGAAACCTCTTTAATCTGTGCTTAGAAGCGGCCATGAGTGGCTGTCCAGTTCTTGGAGATCAGCATCAAGAAATATAATGTTACTTCATTTATTTCCCTCCGCATTTTCAAAACACTGCAGCTTGATGCTGAGCAGTATCTCATATATCTTTTTGACACATGCAATAGATATCGTATCACAGAAGTGCAGCTGCTTGGATTCTTTACGGACATGGACTAAATCCTAGGTCACAATGCAGCACATCCTTCTATGCATGCTCTAAATGGTTGCTGTATTTTGAAATATTTCTTGGTGGACATAAAGGAAAATGTACGTATCATGTCCAAAATCATGAGCTAAACTCCTGCTTTCTCCTCTCCTATGGCTGCCAATTCTGGAGGAACATAAAATTTGCTGCAGTCAACCACTGTGATTTAGAAGTCACTCCCAGCTTAAGTAAATGTCTTCAGTTACATCTCTCCTGCCTGACCAGAACCACCTTGGCCTGGGCCACAAATACATGGATCACAAAATATGTACCACTCCACACAAATCCTTGGATGGACTTCAACAGGCAGGCAAACTCAGATTATATTCCATGCAAATGCCTGCATGGAATGCAGCAGCCACAGTCAGTCTTGTTCAAAACACGAACAGCAGAGATGCTGTGCATGCTGTGGTGTGACTTTTACAAATGTAACTTAATGATTAGGAACATTGTGAAGACCAGCCTGCAGCCCACCTAAGCCCAGGGTTTTGAACTCCTGAAAATGACCCAGCAGCCTAGTAAGTAATCTGGGAAAGGAGGAAGGGATTCCTCATCACTATTTCTGAACCTGGCTTGACCCACAGTGAGTAATTAATACAGTCAGAAGAAAAAGAGAGAAGGACTAAGTCTAGTCTACAGGAAACCAGAGCCTCTCTTTCAGGGCACTTCACATGCACTGCTCCTTAGATGAAACCTCAAGGGAACCCAGCTGTAGGGTACAGAGTCAGGCTCTATGTCACTTGCTCCCCTCTTGGCTAAATGAAATGGTGCCTTCACTTTTCTGCCTCCTTCATAGCTTGAGCACATAATCTCTTGAAAGGGAGGTGAAAGGGGTATAAACGAGCCTCCAAAACAGGATGGGTGCTCTGAACTGCTATGCTGTTTCATAAATAGACAGTGATGTTGCCATTCCTGCCTCTAGCACTGACTTAAGGAGCTAAAACACAGAGAGGGGACCAAAGCTGCCATGCTTAGAATTTTTCTTGTGGCTCTAAGCAATCCTCTACTCAACACCTGAGGTTTTTGGGTCACATTTCTCAGGTATCCATTTCTGCCTTTAAACTACCTGAAAACACAGCTCTGGGATTTGGATACCTCCCTGGCAGACAAATGAGTAAGAGGTATGGAGCAGGCACCCAGCATTGCCTAAGTCCTGCTTTGGTCGTATTTGTAGAGCAGGATCTTAATCTTACGACACACAGCAACACAAAGTTCCCCAAACGAGTTCTTTTGCTTGTCATGAGAAGGTTCATGTCTGTATTTTAAGTACTTTTATATATTAAAATATAAAAACTTTCAACTTTGTATTTAATTCTCATGTTTAATGGAAGAGGTAGGATTTTCATACTGATAAAAGCGGTCCACCAAACTGAAACCATGCCCTGACGTATTTATAGGTTTGGTTTTTATTCAGGAAATTTTTTCATGGATGTAGCAGAGTTCTATGTCATGTTATGGATTCTGCTTTATGTTTAAGCTATGGTTTAGAGGAAATATTAAATCAAGACAGTTTTATAAACTCCATCAGTTTGCTCAGGTTGGTCCATTTTTTAGTTAAATATCTGGATAAACACAAACTCACTGTTTCCATGGGGTTTATTTCTTGTTAACCTATTTGCAGATGAAATGTGCATCTTTTTCTCAGTATCCTTCATTTTACAGAGTTTTCCCCTCAGTTCCTTTTCTGAAATTGAGAATAGTTCTATTAATTTTTATGGATGCCATGCAGATGTATGGCCTGTGTGATCATATTCCTCTAGAGGATGCAGGTATCCATTAAGGAGCAGTATGTGAAGTAGTGCTGCCATTGGTAACAATCAATTTTGAACTTTTAGAATCTGTTTTTGTTGGTGCTGTAAACAACAGCATATCCCAGCCTAAGAGTAACAGTAATTTGATGTCAGTTTTCAGTTTCGCCTACTGAGAAAAAATAATGAGAACAATAAGTTTATTTCTTTAATTAGCAGAGTGACTCTACATTTGGTAAACTGTTGTCAAGGAGAAAACAGACAATGAATCAGAATGGCAAGATGTTTGTGCACTTGTAAAAAAAAATGGAGGAGGCTGCTAATGTTTATTTCAAATGGAAGTTCAAGGTCTATTGTTTGTGTACTATCCACCATCCAACATTTTAATTTGCATGCTGTAACAATACCAGCAGCTAATATGGGGACACAATTGTTTTCTTCCATAATTTTAGGAAGTGCTTTTTTTTTCATTATTTTCTCATTTTGTATCCTTTTATGCACACAGACTCTGCAGATAATGAAAAAAAAAATCTGGAAGATTCTCCAAAAGTTGGGAACATAATGGGAAAGCATTTGAGACCAGCAGTAATATACCTCTTCTTGATTATACTTGGGCTTTCCTTATTACCTAATCTCCACCTCTTCACTTTTCAACTGCTACTTTCAACTTTTCAACTTTGGGAGCTTTTAGTCACATGTAGCATTTTCTACTATCTTCCACTATCTAGAACATTTATAACTTCTTGAAGATCATTGCACTGTTGTTTGATCTTACATTATTGGGGGTTACAGTCTAAAACATTATGGTTTACAAGATTGTTAAGGTTCAAAATTAAGTCTGTTAAGGATACTTGTAGAACTTTGTTAAAAAAAATTATACCCATGGGCACACAATTGAGATGAAGGGAAATCAAATGGACATATATCAGTCAATAATTAGAATGTAAAGAGCCTTAAAGTTTAAAATTTAGCTATGTTCTTGGAAGTGCTCAGCTATTTACGTCCTGAGGAAAAGATATTTCTGGGAACATAACACTAATGGTGACAACCCAATGTAGTTGTTTTGATCTGAGCAGGAGCCTTTTTGGTCAGCGGTGAGAACAGTCAGATCTAGGACATAATTCATTCCATTCTTATCCTGGCATTTCAACTGACAGACTGCATCTCTCCCAGAAAGTACCTACTGCTTTCTTTCAACCATGAAGGTGGGTGGAGGTGAGTACCTTACACAGAGAGATCCCCCCCTATAGAAGTGTAAGGATGGGGAGATGAATCTCCTGATTTGTTCAGCATGCAGTTAAATGAAGAAAAATGTGCCTGCACCAGAATGATATTCTAGGATTTGTGTAATCAAGCTGGCTGAACTGGCCCTCAATTATGAAGGTGTCTGCTGAGAAGATTTTCAGTTCCAAGTCTTTCTCATGTTTTGGATGACGCATAATTCCACTAATCTCTAAAAAGTCTAGAGTCTAGGCAGAGTCTAGAAATGGGGTTTATAGACTCTAATTTAAGATTTATGCAACGTAGGCACAATATCTGGCTACTATTTTAGATCACCCAGAGAATCTCATCAGATGTATTTCAGATACCAAAGCTAAATGTCTTCATAGAAGGGTAAGGGGAATAGAAATGTACCATAGGGCAACTGGTTGAGATGTGTCTACAGAGCAGATGTCCAGCTCCAAATGAGATGAATCCTGCGCTAAGCGTCCAAGTCTCACTCTCACAGGTAGCCATGGGAGCTTTGATGGGAGCACCGAGTGTGAAGAACACTATTTAAGAGCAGACATATGGTGCAAACACAAAACAAGTTATACCATTGCACTGGTGTGCAAGCTTTCTGTGCATAAGGTGAGGTGTTGCTTAATTAGAATTAGGTTGGAGAATCAGGAGAAAAATATGGTAATTCTGTCCAGAAATGTGTAACATAAATGTTCCCAACGAGACCCACAGGGTCAAAAGGCAGCCCTTGGAGGCAAGGCTGTCTCATTCAGCCAACTGTGATGGTAATACCATATTAGACAAAAAATTGCCTAGGTAATAGTGTCAGAAACACCAACTTTTGAGTGTAAAAAAATGGACCAATGAGGAAAAAGAAACTAAGAGTAGGTTGCTTATTTGGGAGGAGTACAGGCAGTGAAAAGGAGGTGCAAGGGTGGTAAAAACTTGGAAAATAAAAAAATATGAAGAGGGCATCAAATTAGGTGAAGAGTGAGGGTAGTGAGGATATACTAAGAGCAAGAGCAGGGACACTGGCAGGCAGCAGTGATGCTGACTTGTGGGCACAAGCCCACTGGGAGTCCCCATGGGGAGAGACCACAGGTCTCTTGACCAGGCATGTCCCTGTGGGAGGGTGGGGTAAGAAGGGATAAGCTTGTAAGGAAAGATAGGCTTACTCCTGAATACCAACTGAAGGAGCAAAGGCAGTAGAATTGCAACTTAATAGCCCTTTTGTGTAATTTATCAGATTTCTTACACTGATTTTCTACAAATGCTAATAACAATAGGATATAGAATTGTAATTCAGTGTTTCTTGCAGTGATGTAGTTGTGAATTATTACTAATAACAACAGTGGTATGTTACTTTGCCAAATAAAGAAATACTAGGTTCTCAGAAGTGTTTTCTTTAATCAGCAAATCTTAAGTTACATCTAACCCATCCACACTGTTTAAAAGCTAGGCATCTCCAGAGCTGGCTTACCCACACACTGTGCTGGGATGAATATATTCATCATGTTCAAGGAACGTGAACACTACTTAGAGCGAGAGAAAACATGTTAGTAAGTGCCACCTATGTTTGTAAAGCTTGCATATTTGCCTAGTGTAAATACTTATCATTCTTATGTATAGCAAGCATAAAATGTGTGTGTCCCAACACAAAACCTTTTCTGCCCTCATGCTTTCTCATAATTTTTTTTGTCTCCAGACAATATTATTTCTGTACTTATACATCTTCAGCCAAAAATAGACAACTTAAATGCAGTTTCCTTCAGCCAAACTCTTAAAAACCCCAGAAACATACATGCAGTTTTCTTTAAACTTTTCCACACATTAGTGATTTATTTGTTGCTAATCTTGGCCACATTTGGGTAATTGTCATTTCTGCGTGCCTGTTCAAGTACCTTCACTTCAAGGGCTGGTACTCTAACAAAGAACAAAGGCAACCAGAGACAGACCTCAAAGTCCAGTTCTATGAGTACAGAAAGACCAGGAAATATAAGCCATTTCCTTACATACAGCTCAAAAAATAATTACGGAAATTATAATGAAAATATTGCAACTTGGAATCAAAGACTCCATACACCGACGTCTTCTTTCACAACATTTTGTAGGTTGTAGTTGTGCATTAACTTCTGTGCTGACAAGCCTCATTCTGTTCACCTAAGTTTCACCAAGGCATGTTTTAGAAGGTTTTGGGAGCTTGCTGAAACACTGAACTATGACTGGAGGTGCTGACATACTGCATGCCTCTGCAGTGGGGCAATGAACAGCACATTCGAGCAGCACATTCAGATGCTTCAAGTGAGGCTTCAGCCTGGAAGACCCGAGGGAATTCCTGGCATGCCTGAGAGTCAGCCCTCTGTGTCAGTGCCAGGGAGACCGGACTAGGCCACACCTCCAGTATGAACCCCTGCTTTCACATTTGACCTTCAGCTGTTGATACGGACATTAATTTCAAATTTGGTTTATACAGCCCTGACTTAGAAACTGAGTACTCCTGCTGCTGATCATCACCAGAGAAGAACTTCGTCGGATTCAAGTGTGAGAGCACAGTTGTATTTGCTCAAACCCAACATTTTACTCCTCAAAGAGTAGAAAACATTTGTTTCCTGCTGCCAAACTTTATTTCTCTAGAAACATGTATAAACAGCCACTCAAAACAAGTACAGAGAATGCTGTCAGCAGAGGAGGCCTGGACTGCCCAGGAACAGGCTCAGTCTTTCCTCAGAGCTACAATGTCAAAGACGGAACCAGCCATCTGAAACTGCCTGCTCACAGTCCAGTAGCTACTACTGCATGGGACAGCAAGACCACTGTGAAGACCTTAATTGTCCAGGGAAAGGGAGAGATCATTGGCACAGGCAGAGAGGAAGGAAAAGATGTGGGTGTGGATCCTCTCTCCCAACTGTTCTGAGAATTATTTCGCTAAGAACTAATTCTTTCTTTCATATTGAATGGGAGCCAGAACCTTTTCCAGACTGGATGAATGGCAACTGGAATAATTTAGTGCGTGACCTTGAAATCTTATGAATGTTTACACTTCCCACCAAAAGTAGGGGGAGCCATGTATTTACATATCCTTCCATGAAAAAAATCTGGAGGAGGAAACTGGTCCCGGGAAGAACACAAAGAGACTTACCACCAACTGTATGACAAGAGCTGGTCTCCTAACCACTGCCCAATGGAACCTTCCCAATGCAATGAGAAGATCTATACTTGTGACAATCAATTATGTTTTATAAACCAGTGTGAAGTTTCATGTGCCATCTCCCTCTTATGACAGAGTGTATAGAGAAAACTGGGAAGCAGGATGCCAAGAAAGCAAGCAGCTTGCTTCAGCTCTGAGTCCTGATGGGCATGGGAATGTCAACAAAGGAGAAGTATCCAAAGGGACTACTGCTCCCAGGGACAGAGATGCCTTTGTTTGATGTCTGGGACGAGGAAAGGAAGGGCAAGAATGTAAAGTCTTCAATGCTGAGAAGACCCCAACAGACAGAAACTTGTCTTCTCAAGTGTTTCAGCAAGTATGTTGGAGTCAGAGATGGGAAACATGAATTCTGTATCTCTCAGAAATGAAGCTATAAAAGACTTTCCTCTTATGGACTTGCTTGTGACTCTTGATTATATGAACCTTCTGGCATGCAGCCTTGATTTGAAGGCTGCATAGTTTCATTTCAAAATGAAACTTCACAGCTCCACATGTTCACTTTATTTGAGGTACTATTTACCACCCCTCTTCAAATTAAAAAGTTCTCCTGTTGCAGTCTGGAGAGTCTGCCTTGGAACAATGGCAGAAGCCAGATCTGATAGAGTGTGAACTTATCCTTCATGTTTTCATAAAACCATTTTGTGGCTTTAATCCAAACACATATTTACCCAGAAAACCAGATGGAATGCAGAAAGAGCTGCTGTGATAAAATAGGCATAAAAAAAAAAAAAAGGTCTTTAAGAGGCTCAGTCAAAGAGTAATGCTTAAAAGCTGCTTGTGTACAAAGCACAGATATTTGAATAACTGTCCAGGGGTCTTGCCTACTTGTCCAACATGACTTTGTTTGCAAACAGCACATTTCAAAGCAAGCAGACTATGTTGTGACATAGTTTTCTGTCAAGAAGTCAGAGAATAGTAGTCTCGTATTTTACAGGTAATGAAGTTGGATTCAGCCATATTTTTCCTTTTTTTCCATCACAGAGATGATTATATGTTATGCTAAGAAAGAATATAAGATAGAAAACCCAGTTAAAACACTTTAAAATGTCAAACAATAAAAAAAAAGTCACCTCTATAGAAAAATATAGCACTCCTGCTTATTTTTGAAGAATCTGTAATGCCATGAGAAAGGGAATCCTAAAAAGCTGCCCCAGGTCTCTGCATGAAAGTGCTCCAGCTTTCAGGAGCTAATGAAGGAGGGCTAAGATGCAGAAGGCTTTTTCTGGAACAAAATTGCATCCAGAAAAGGAAGAAAAACATAATCTGGCACTTCTCTATTTGAGACAGGTAACTCAGCTGCCTAAAGAAATGACAAATTTTGTCTTCGTCATCAACTAAGGCTTGAACATATATTAGCAGGAGACAGGTGATGCTGCAGGCTCTTTGAGGGGTGTGCAACCATGGTTAAAAATGTCTCTTATGTCTTACAAAGGATCAAATATTACACAGCCATGAACTGATACCCACAATGATTACAGAATGAGAATAAAAATGTTGTTCCTTTTTACCAAGGCCAGAATTGGGTTTGCCTGCAGAAGAAACACCCCACAGGTATAAGCCTAGTAAGACTTCGAAGATGGAAATGTATTAATAAAGGTAAGCAAAGATACCTGCATTCATTATTACTATTAGTTAAGGCAAGCCCATTGGCTTCCTTGATTGTAACGAGAACTCAGACACCTTGTGGATATGTAGATGTTTAAATTTATACCTGGTTCTTTGTTCAAATGGGATTTATTTTAGCTAAATCTGAGAGAAAGTAAGGATGCAGCAGTAGCTAAAGTAAAATCTGGATTGATAAATTAAAATTTGATTTCTTGTTAAACTTGATCCCATCTTTGTAAATGCATACTTTTAGAGATGCATATTATTTCACTATCATCATTTCTTATGAGACAACAGACTCTCATCTAACATTCAACATGGCATTCCTCATCTAAAAGGATAGCGGTCTTTTGACTAAGAGTGCTGGAACATCTTAACATGAGTCCTTATTCTCAACACCCCATCCCTAGAAATTAAATGTATCTCCACAGAAGCTACTTAGGTGGTTTCAAAAACAGTATTACAGAAGACAGAAGTGTTTTCTAGTTATCAGCAATGAAAAAAGTCCTTTGACTTAATTCTGTGATTTTTTTGTGACTTGCCAAGGTAGATGTAATCATTTATTAGGGAGGCTGTGACACTGAAAGGCACAGATTGTTTCTCTTTTAATTTTTATTCTAATATTTTATTTATGCAAACCAGTGTGCATTTTGTATTTGATCTGCCCAAGGTTTATGCAAGGCACAAGTTAGTGGACAGTGTTATCACTTGATATGTGCAGTTATACTGGAATATTTTCCATAAAGGAATGAAGTCAAAGACACTATCAGTCCTTAATCTGAATTTGGCTTTTGTGCAAAATCTTATATTACTGGAATAAAACCTCCTTTCCCATCCCTAAGAACAGAAAGACATTTGTTCACATACTAGTAGCATAATAATGAAACACAGCATTCACTCATTAAAGTAGCAATTTCTATATTTAACTACTGGTTTCCGAAGTCTAGTCATTTTCAGTTTTGGAAAGACATCCAAATAATGATATCATTTGCTTGAAACAATAGAAAGTCTGGATACTAGTCTATATATGGAGATTTTTTTTTAGTCTATTTATAAACCATGCCAGTTATTTGACCTGTCTCGTTTACTCACCTACGTAAATTGGCAGACTCAGGAAACTTAAGAACATATTATTCTTTGTGACTGGTAAACCTTAGAAGTTGCTAATCATACTTCAGACAGGCAACCAGTATTTCTGAAAACTCATCTGTGCCTATTACACTAAGAACAAGACAACCTGCCAATGTTGTCTTTTGAAGCTTTTTTTGCTTTTGAACCAGCAGCAATGGCTATTGCACTAGCTCTGCTTGTGGGGAGGGGACTGACAGAAACCAGCTGCACAGCTGTTTGCATGGCTGCAGCACCTGTGTTCTTTTCAGTGCAGTGCAATGGTGCCAGGGTTTCCCAAAATGTGGACATAACCACTGAGATTTTATTCCTGTTTCATGTTTTCTGTAATTACTTAAAAACGTTTGATTGTGTATGAACTGCGTTTATCAATTGAATTTGTTACATTTGTTTTCCTCTGATAACTGTTTACAGACATGGTTCTGTTTACAGTCATGGTTTGGACATGGTTCAGACATGCTGATCTAGTTTGGAAGTGAATACTTAAGAGATCCTGGGAGTTCTTCTTCCCTTGGGAGGGATGAGGTTGGTGACTGTTTTAAACGGCCTTTTTAAATCTTGTGCCTGCAGAATCAGATATAATAAAGAAAGCAAAAAAGCTGAATTTAAGTTTGTCCTGCAGAATTATATAATTGCAATTAGAAATATCTACCAAGAACTGGAAGTATGGAACTATCCCTGGCAGCACGATTTGAAAGGAATGGATTTTCACAGGTTTATCAGAGATAGCGGAGATCGACTGACACTGCTTTTATCATAAATGCTGATGGGTGAGTCCAGTCCAGCATAATGTTTACAGCCCTGGCTCAGTTTTCAGGGTTGTCTGTTAGACAAATTACTGTAGTGGAAATATTAAATGTGGAAATTTGCTATGCAATTTTTCAGAATTGCTTCTTGGGACTGGACTGGTGTTTCCTTAAAAGTAAGAAGAATGGGTAAGAGATTTGCAAACTGGAAAAAGAACTGCATTTGATGATGGAAGTGTTTACTGCTAACTGCTTGGTCAGATGCTTCACCCACCATTTCCTTTCTATTTCAGTCAAGAAAAAGCCCATGAGGACTAGCTTTCTAACTGACCCATTTCACTTTCCACTTTTGATTTCAAAACTTAACCTCCTCCCTGAGCCTTACTGCCTCTGTTCCAAGTTGATCAGTGCTGCCACTGGTGAAAGCCTTGGGTACAGGTATAGCAAATAAAGAAGGTACAGTAGAGGATCTGACATATCAGGACTGTATGCAGACATCTGTGAAAGTTTTGCCACTTGCAATGTGGTTAAGGAAGGTAATCTAACATACAGAAGAATGTATTTGGGAAAAAAAATCAATGTCTTTCTTGTGGATATAAAAACTGGTAGTCAACTATCACTGAAAATCTCTTTTCTCATCTATATACTTTTGATTAGCAAAATGTCTTAAAATATTTTCTCATATGAGAAAAGAAGGGACCTGTAAAAGCTCCTTCTTTTTTTGCATGTCCTAGTGCATGTATAAACCACCCAAAAACTTCAAACAGAAGAAATGTTATAATTCCTCCTCATAGAACTCATATGATATCTTTCATTTCTTTCTTCTACCAAAAAGCTCTTTTAATTACTTGCCTAGTTAGGTGTGAAAATCTATATAGCTCAATATAATGTATTTGTATCTGTAGCTTACAAAACCTGAAACCTGGAATGGCTGAATTGTTATCCTGTATCCTAAAAAATAAATGACAGTTTATTTTTTGGATATTTCTTCATCCTGCATATCTGTTTCCACATAATTTTAATGGGAAGAGTGGGAAGGTTGTTTTTTTTTTTTTTGGAAAGGGGGGAATGGGGGAGGTTTCACTTCCTTGAAAATATCCCCTTGAGTATACAAGAACATTACCACAGCCATACTGTGAAACATTGGCTCAGGAGATGGCAAGATGGAAATAACATTTATTTACTCAGAATAGAAAAAAAGGGTTCATATTTCCCATATTACCACTGACTTGTGACTTAAAACCTGCTCTGGTTACATGTGGCAGCTGATCTGATTTCTGCAGTGTTGCAGAACTGGGTTAAATGCACTTTCCCAGAGTTTGATGAGTCACTGGTTCAGCTTGGTCTAGGACCCAGGATCTTCCTGCCTTCCGGGCCACTTCCCTCACCAACAAACACTGTCTGCATTGCTTCAATAAGTCTTGTCGCTCAGTCTCCACACCAAAAATGCTCTTATCATAGTACAAACAACTAACATATTGAGATTATAAACAACCAAATATCAAGCTTTAAACTGACTTAAGCGATGTCATTTGGCTTCTCTTTCATATCTTTTTTCATTACATGCTTGTCAGTTTGCAAACAGATCTACAAAATTTAGAAATGCTCATGTCTTGCCAGTAAGGAGTAGAAAATAGACAAGAAAAAAGTAACACATCTGTAGCTCACTGTATTAGAAATTATATGAGCTTGACTCATGATATGAAGCTTGACTCTTAGAAGAGGTGGAACAAACCCCAGAGTGCTCATCGAGTTGAAAGGTCTTGGAAAATGGTAATCGATGCTTTATTCAGAACACATTTCTGAATGAGCTGTACCACCCACCTAACTCAGAAAATCTATCAGAGGCAGCCAGAAGACTGGATGTATGCATTCAGCTTTGCTATAAGAAACTTTCTACGAAACTCCTCATAGGTGATGCCAGCTCAACATAATGATACTGAGAAAGAATGCCCAAAGCCCCAGAACGGATCTTAGAAATATTTTATCAGCAATTGTGTGGAAATAACCTGGGGCTGCAATGTTCATGTTCAACAAAACAGTAACAACAACATCCAAGCTCTATCTCCTTGTTTGCCTCCTTGAAACTTCACAGATTGTATCTCATGCCTCTGCTCAGAAGAGATCTTCAGATTAGAGACCATTAATGAGCCTGTTGGTGTCCTGAGTAGGTACCACTTTATTATGGCACTGGTCTGACCTCTCTAAGGTCTGAAACACGAACACGCAGTGGCTTTTCTCTGACATAAGATGCAAGATTCTGCTAAACTCCAAAGCAAGTAGAGGAAAACAGCTCTCCCCAGGCAGATAGAGGAATCAAGCCTCTAGTGAATCATTACTATATGTATGGAGAACATAAACACTGTTCTCCAGGGACCCTTTGCTCTACCACAAAGCCACAGCTTCATTTTCAGGCCTCACAAGGTAACAGAAAAATCACATAATTGTCTTGCCTTTCTTTTCTGTGATATGGAAAAGTCAATATCTACACTATATTTTGTGAGCAGGATAGATCTTAAATGCATTAAGTTTCTGGGAAAACTTTACTACATATGCCCTCCTGGAAGAATCAATCTCTCACCATTTATTTTTGTAAAGAAACTCAATGCTTCATCTGCTGAAAGCCTGGTAAAACAGTTTCATTGCTACCTCTTCACTAGAGCCTTCCTTCTGTGTTCTATTTTTCCAGCATCTAATAAATTATTCCAGTTGATTTTTGAAAGGCAGGTCTTTTTCATGAAAAGGCAACAGTACTGACACATGCTGGATCAGTAATGAGGTTTCGAGTCCGGTCACACTTTGTCAGCAACGTGTTGTTCACAGAGATGGATCTCACCAAGCACGCATTTGAGGGGCTAAGTTCTGTTCAGTATCTGCAAGCTGCATAACTAAAACCTCATTTTTCCATCTAACAAGATGAGCAATAGTCCCCAGAAAATTCCCACTCTCTGTTTATATTGCTTAATTTGTAGTCTCTTTCCTTTTGTATCCTGAAAGGTAAGCAGAGGGTTTCCCTAGCTGTCAGATCCTGGGATCTGTTTTACTGAATTGGAAAGCTGGTAAACCAAGTCTTGGAGGCATTTACTCCAACCATCATCCACTTTATTTCCTTAGTGTGTACTTACACACACACAAGCATAATTCATTTTTCAGCTGTGAAGTATAATAGCTTTCCTTCTGGTTTCTTTACTTTTCTGCTTTTCCTGATGAACTCAGGCAAAAGCTTCTCAGCAGCAGGAGATCCCAGATAAGCTGCTAACTTGGTTTCAATTTTAGTGTTGCTGCTCAAGTGCAACCTTTTAGCACAGTTGGACCATTTCTCTACTGTTCTCTGTTTTCATGGTTCTACACTGTTCACATAGTGTTCACTAAGAACATTTATTCTGCCGTTCTGATAATGCAAGCATAATATTTCCGTTTCCCTGGACTTCTGTGACTGCTGCCCATTACATTCCTTATGCATACACGTTCTTTCCTACTCCTGTACGACACTTAGGTCTCCAGATCATTTGGTTAACTCCCTAAAGTAGATTACATTCACACTAACATTAAGCCTTATTTTGTGGCATTAGTGATTCCTGCTGCCCACTGCTACAAAGAACACTGGCTTTAGTACCTCAGGAGAGTGCTTTTTCCTATTGGTGTTCCTGTGCTTCTTTATTAACACACAAGCCAGATTGTGAGTCTAGGCCACCACTTATGCAGCAAGGCAAGATATTAAAAATATGGGCATGACAAAAAGAACCTTTGAAGATCTTAATATGGTAATAATGAAGATCCTTTATTGATTTGTCTTCTCCTATTTACTGAGAAAGATAAAGGGTATCTACAGTAACAAATTTCTCAGAAATTCTTGTGACATTTTAATGCCCTAGTTTTTCATATTCATCCCCAAAAAATCTCCCACTGCAAAGAGCCAGTTGGCCTGGACTCACTTGTCCCACTAAATCCAACTGTATCCTTTAATCACGGAAACCCAGCCTCTTGTTGCTTACTGGAGAACTTCCTTACCATCATAAAATGTGATGTTCTTGCCTGTGAATTCCTGCTAAAATGTGAATTAGGATCCCAAGGCAAGGAAGTTTTTTCTACTTCTGCTGTTTTTATTATATTTAGGTAAGTAAGAAAACATTATTTCTTGTGTTTTCCTCATTAAGCCACATCAATAATATAAAAATAATGTAAAAAGCTACTCTTAAAATCTCACAATAATAAACCCCTCATCCTCCACACAAATATACTTCTTTAACTCTTACAGTACCAAACCCCAGTATGCTTTTATTTGTAAAAAACCACAACAAATGTAACTATTATCCCATGGTGGTAACAGTCTAGCTCTCCAGTCACCTCTTTCTAGCAACAAGGGACCTAGAGGAAACATGATTTACATGACTGAAGACAACAGTTTATGCCAGATGCTTAAAGAGCAATAGGATGCATTACACAAACAATTACTTGGTTTTGTATTTTGACCAAACATACAAGTTATTAGCCAACCCTGTTCCATATCTTATCTTTTTTAAACTATTCTATTCTTTCAGGAGGAGAGCAGTACAATGCTGATGTGCTTTGCTGTGTCTATTTTGCTGGCAATAGGGAGGTTAACTTACTTCTCACTTTGCCCCACTCCCCACCACCCCCCATCCTAGGAACACAGTAGGCAAAACGGAATTGTTCCTCTGAATTGCACATCCGTCAGCCTCCTCCCGGGAACAGACAGCTACTTCTTATCTTGGCTGTTTTACATCACTGAAATGTGAAGGGAGAATTTGAAGGAAGGAAATCATAGAAAAGAGAGACCTCTGTGTTTCAGAGCACTGGGGGGAAATACCAGAAGAAGGGTGGGATGGTTGGTGGTGGTGGGGACAAGAATACTGTAGGTAATGAAGAGCTACAGAACCTCCACTGACAGAAAAAGAAAACTTTTTGAAGAAAATATTTTTGATCTGCTATCCTTTACCCTTTGAAAAGACATTTAAATGAATACCTTTACATTATTTCCATCTGTAAATTTCTTATCCTCTGAGATCCTAAAGGAAAGAAGTGTCTCTCTAATGCTACTCATGCGGCAAATATAGGAAGAAAAACATCCTTTTTGCACTATTTTAGGACACATTGCCCCTGAAAGTAGGGATTTACTGCTAAATCTAGTATAAATATTGTCATTTGGTAATACTCAAGAAATGACAGCAGGGTTAATTTAGTCTTCCCTTGGGACCATAAATGAACGCATGGGTTCTCTGAGAAGACATGAATAAATTTTAATTATCTCATTGAGAAGAAGATCTGCTTAAAGGACACAGGCTTGAAATGTGTGAGGGGCAAATTTCAAAAGATCTGGAATTAAACATCCAGAGTACTTATCTGAAGCTTATTGGGACTATTTGATGCTCTGTGAAACGGTACCAGAAATCCTGTCCCAAGCCATCTGCAGTAATTTCACAACTTCCTTTCAGGCTAGAAACTTGATCTGTCTGGTGGTAATTCCTCACCTCTGGACCTTGTGTAATGCTGAGAGCATAGCATAAGAACTCAAACCCCCATAACTTTAGAAATTCCTATCTTAGAAATGCTAACCAGGCACGTCAGAACTCAAAACTCCTCAAGTAGCGACAGGAGCTTGGACAAATCAGTCACTTTCTGCAGTGAAAGCAGATGGTCTGAAAAGCAGCCCCTTACCAAGAACATCTGTGGACAACAAGTCTTCTCCACAGCCTAGAAAAGAAACATCGTCTCCTGGCATCTGCTAGTGAGGGAAGGGAATAATGGACCAGGCTTTATCAGGCTTAATTGAACATCTATTTTCTAACATTTTGGACCTTTGTGTTAAAACTCACCAAGCCAAAGAGTGTAGAAAATGGTATGCAAAAACACATTTGCAAAAAATTGGGTACCTATCCTGGGGTAAATAGTGGTCCTGATAAATTGCTCTGGTCCCAAGAAGTGGAAAAATGTGTCTGTGTGGGGAAAAAGATTGCTAGGAGATTATTTCTTCTTTCCTTTTTTCCCCTAGGAAAGAAAAAAAGACTTAATTCGGTCAGTGCGTTCTGCGTGGCTGGGGCCCTTTGTGGATCCCCGCACCGCTGCACTTTCTGTAAAGCACCAGGAGCGCGGCGGGCAGGGCCGCGCCGGAGCTGCAGAGCGCGGGGAAGGGAGTGGGCAGGAAGCTGCGGCCGGCGCGGCGGGCACCGCTCCCGCAGCAGCGGCACCCCCGAGGGTGGCAGAGCCCGCGGTGGAGCTCGGCGCGGCGGGCACCGCTCCCGCAGCAGCGGCACCCCCGAGGGTGGCAGAGCCCGCGGTGGAGCTCGGCGCGGCGGGCACCGCTCCCGCAGCAGCGGCACCCCCGAGGGTGGCAGAGCCCGCGGTGGAGCTCGGCGCGGCCGGGAGCTGGGGCAGAGCAGCTCCGGCCGCTCCCCCTGCGAGCCTCGGGCACCCTGCTTCTCCGGGCGGGCTGGAAACGGGAAGCCAGCACAGCCCCCACCCCCTGCTCCTGGAGGTCAATGTGACGCTGCAAACGCGCTCTGTGATGGCAGTTTTGCCTCCTGCTGTGGATTGCTTAGGTTTTCTAAAATGACGTATGATTAACTGGGAGGTGGAAAGAACAGGGAAGTGTAAAGATTTATTTATTTTGTTTGATTCATTGTTCCTGCGGAGGGAAGTACTGCTCAATAAGAGAGTGTAATTCAGATTGCCAGATTTCTGGGTGGAGGCTCAAACTGGTGCAGTTTGTTTGGTTCTGCAGGATGGGTTGTTTTTCTTTGGTAAGGAGAGTTAAAATTGATTCTGACCTATACTGCTTCTTGCCAGAGAGGCTTCCCTCACGTTGAATTCCCTGTTGCGTTAGACATCAGTCTACCTGAATGATCTCAGTTCAAAGATAATGCAGACCTCTAAGGAACCAATGCACACAATACATACAGGTATAAAATCTAGAAGCACAGCTATCTCGTACATAATGGATGTGGTGAAGTGTCAATTATCACCTGGATAGCTCAGCCAGGAAAGGCTCCTATTGCAATCACACTGTCGAATCACAGTGCTGCCAGCAGAGTGCCTTTATGCAAGAAATACAAATTGGGAGCAGCACAGGCTTTGCCTTTCTAGCTTTATGTATAATAGAGGCTTCTGTCAGCAAAATGTGTATATGTAATCCACTGATGGCTGGACTGCAGACATGGTTAAAGTTTGCTTAAATAGAACCTTGCACTTAGCTTGGTGACTAAAAAGATGCAACTGAGATGGCATAATGCAACCCTGTCCATTACTTCATAATAATAATCTTACTTGTAAATATTAAATACCATATAATATTATTCAAGTACATACTTAGATAATAGATGTTTTTCATTGAGTTCTTGGTCTTGAGAGATAACATGAACTATGCTAACTGGTTCTCCATATTAATTCAGGTGAGTTGCTTTTTAAAAAATCATTTCTCTATTTTCCTTTGTGGAAATAAATTCCAGGGAAAACTGAAATTTCTGAGGAATTTATTCTTTTTGGAGAGCCTGCTGTGTGTTTGGACTCTAATATCAGAACCATTTCTTCCTCCCTGTGCAGAAAACACTAATAAAATATTTATCATTTAGAAAAGACATTGGCAATGTTTTTCATACCATCTGCATTCTGACACCAGGACTTTGCAAAAGCTGAGTAAGGACGCTGCTTGGACAGCTTTCAAAAAACTGGGCAGACTGCTTGACATGCCACAGGAGTTGAAGAGTCTGTGAGCCACTGTTACTGACCCCCAGCACCTCATGTCTGCAGCCTGGATCCAGCCTTCATAAAAGCATCCTCTTTGCCCATATTTCTACAGCAGCTCCAAAAGCATTAATCAGTACTAATTTGCAGTGTTCAAACTGTGTATGTCAGTCACTTTGTTTCATTCTAAAGAATCTCTGTTTCTATAGCACAGTACCTGTAGCATGTGTTTTGTGGAATGATTTAGTGCCAAAGCTCAGGATGGATCCTTTGTATTTGCTCGCTGCAGGGCAGATATCCATCCTATCTAAATATCCCTTGCTGCAAACTGAGGAACTTATCAAGATCAGTCCTACCAAACACTTCTATTTTGCTATTTGTTAATAGCTCATTACACTTCTTCTAGTAATTTGTAGGCTGAAAGTTCAATATAATGCCCATAAGTGCATTCATATGCTTTCTGCTGCTGTATTTTTGTAATCCTTGGACTCAAAAATAGCAAAAATTAATTGTTTGTGGTAGGAAACAGCAACAACAATATCAAAACATATATAAGCAAAGTTGGGAAAGTTTATTTAACTTGATGTTAATTTTTGGTATTTTTTTTGTATACCAAAAAACCACTAAACTTGGGTTTTTGCCAGCTTTGACTATATGTTTTAGCTCTATACAGTTGGAAAATTTATGAATGCAACATATTTTCTATGTAAATATGAAGTATAGAAATCTTCAGTATCAAAATGATAGATCACTTGAGTTATTAATCTCTTCTTTCTGAGTAGGAAAAATTTGGTTTTCAGATACTTTTCCATTAAATTTATTAAATATCTTTGAAATATGACTTCCTTTCTTTTAGATTAGAAGTTGCCCACACCTTCAGGAAAATAGAAAGGTCAGGCAACTTTCTTGTCCATCACTCCATACAGACTTAAGGCGCCTGTGCTGAGACTTCTCTGCCTCAGGGAGGTCACCCAGCTCCGCTTTGCTGGGGAAATCTGATAAGGCTGCAGGTTGGACTGACAAGACCGCAGGCCATGAAGACCAGCAAGGCTGTTCCAGCTGTCTCCCAAGAACAGCTGGAGCCTGCAAATGTTACTGCTGTGGCACAGCCTCGTGCATCAGATCGATAGTCAAAAGTGGAGGACCATCAATGGAATATCAAAAGCAGTTTTGGTATCACTTTGCTATCTGATCTCATTGAGGTTACAGACTTTCCATGGAGGACTTGTGTCTTGTTTCATTAAAATACTTTCCTGCACTGAATTTTTTTTCTCCTGGCATTCAACATCTCTCTTTCTTTGGGACAGGGCAATACCTACTGCATGAGGAAAACAGGAGGTCCCACAAGCATGTGGAAAAGGTTCTTGGCGAGCAATGCAGAAAAGAAAAACATTCTTCACTTGCTCGCTCATTTGCAAAAGAGAGAATATTCCTGAGAACTCCCAAGCCTCTGTTATCTCTGTGACTGATCCTTGGTGAACAGTCGGCAGCAAAATGAACTTTCCAGAGTGGCTGAATATCAAATAATTGTGGGTTGCCTGGACTAGAGAACAGCACCATTACCACTTATCTTGTTATGAAAAAATGAGTTAGCATATTTGTCATTCTTTACTTGATAAATGTAAACACAAGGGGTATGTAGGGACATAACATCATTTTCTTCCATTTCTCAAAAATAGCAAAGCTAAATGTCTTCTATGTAAGTCCAGTGTATTCAAAAATTAGGAAAAAAAAAAGACTGGAGAAAGGTTTCTGGGACTTGCTTTTCTAATTTAATAATGGGAAGAATGGTTCCTTCCATTCTTCCTGTTTTTTTGCGTCTCTGACTTGGCGGGTAGATGGAAAGAGATTTAAGAAACAGGGAGTTGAGTTACATCCAAGTTAAAAAAAAAAAAAAAGAGGAGCTATTGAACTGAAAGAAACTGATCTTCAGTGCCGAATTAATATTACATAGGAGTATTACTTGATGATGACAACAACTCATGCCTTTACAAGTGGGTGTTATCTATTCCTTGAATTTACAAATGAGCTTGAATGAATGAATTCAAAGCTGTGCAATCACTTCTTTCATCTTCCTGTTATATACACTCACTCCCCTAATGCCCTAGCTCCAGCCTCCTTAGTCAGAGCTGCAGATATCCTACAGGCTTCTTTGCAGGTGCACCCGTGCTGATGGTCAGCCATACAAATGGGTGCTTCTGATTTTGCCTGTGTGCTGAGGGAGACTCAAGTGAGCTGAGCTGGAAGCCGCTGTTTCTGGCTGGTACACGCCCTGCTTTCAAGAAGTGGGCTCATATGGCAGTTATAAAATATAGTCTGGGAATCACAGAAGAAACTGTAGTAAAAAGAAAATGGACTGAAAAACAACAGTTACAAACATTTGCCTCCTTAATGCAGCCCAAGTCGGGAAGTAGAGGCCAGAGTAGCCTGTCTAGCTCAGAGTAGACTGAGTTTTGGTATTACGCATCTGGAGTTCTGTCACTTTTATCAGCCCATGAAGGGAAAAGATTCATCAGTGTTACTCCTGAGACCTGTGTGTGGAAAGACCATAACAATAAAGCAGATCATTTAGAATATTCAATTGCTATACCCATCACAAAGATGAGGTACTTGTAACAGCAAGACTAAGTTGGAGAAAAAAATGTGTTGACTTGCAGAAAACAGAATTAGTAAACCTAAAATCTCAAGGAGCACATTAAAAAAAAAAATCATTTTACAGCTACTCTGAATCTTCTGACTGCACTAAAAAAGTCACATAACTAACTTCTGTGCTGCTGCTTTTTCTTAAGCAGAAGTATGCAGACTAGCTTTAAACTTATCTCTTATCTCTATACTTCTTGTAATTGGAATTTTCCAGAGGAATTTGTCTAGCAGTTGTTTTTAACTAATGTTCATTAAAAGCATGATGAAGCCCCATCAGGGAAAATAAATAACAGTGTTGTGACACTAGGAACCCAGTTGTCATCATTAGTGATGAAAAAAGATAATTGCCCTGACCAGTAGTGTTTTGGTGGTCTCAGTAAAATCTAAGACTGAGGAAAATAAGCTGGACCAAATTCTGTGAAACATGAGTATTCTGTCATATTCCTTCAAATCATAAAAAGCCTCGATAAGTTATTCAGCTGCCTACAATATCAGATTTTAGGAGCACTTGCTATGTATCTGGAAAATACAATATCTGGGAAAAGGAATTGCTTCTCATCCTACTGGAAACTAAGATTGAAAAGCTGGAGTCCTTGAACCTGTAAGATGAAAAGCTTTCATCCTAGAGGAGGACATAAATAATGGTGAACATGGTGATAGTGCTAGGTTGGTAGTAGGACTTGATGATCTTAAAACATCTCTTTCAACTTTAACTATGCTAATATTTTTCTTAATTAAACTAGTAAAGATAGTCACAGGGGACACAGTCAGTCAGGGAGGAAGATGAAACTGGGTTCTCTGCACATTTCATGCTACCCATGCAGCTAGTTTCTTCCAGGCTGAGAAAGGAAAATGCCTGAAGAAAGGGAAAGGAAATTCTACAGGAAATTTGGTAAAGATTTCCTTCTCTTGTTTTTCTCATGGAAGAAGGTGACCTGAACTCATAAGGATAAAAAATAAATGTTCCATGAAGCCTCATACAAATCACCTTCTTGTCAAAAAAGCCTCCTCTTCTGCATGCAACACTCCTGAAAGTTCTAATGGAACAATTTAATATAATTCGTTCCACCAACCTGCCCAACTCCATCACTGATGTGCTGCTTTTGCAATACCAGAAGCAAAACTGAGCATGACCGAACTCTTTTCCTGCAATGTCGTGTTGCTATACAAATAGCAACTGGCTTCAGGCTACATCATGCTGCCCTTTGAGTCCAGGTTAGTCTGTGCAGGGTGGCTGCACTCTTGGGCCTCTTTGGAGAGGCAATGAAAGGACACTGTGGGTGGCAGAGAAAATAGAAAGTAGGAGCAAGAAGTGGAAATCTATTATATGCCCACAAAGCTCAAAGGGAAAGAATAAACAAAGCACTATTATTCCTCCTGTTGCTGCTTTTTTATAAGTCATTTTCTCACTGGGTTTTTTTTAGTAGATTTCTTTCATCTTCCTGTCTCCTGATCTTGCTTTACCAAAACCCACCACGTTGAGATGCACTCAGGCTTAAAAATTATTTAAAGAACCTCACTGTACTTATCCTCCCAAGTGTCTCTTTGTGCACAGGCACTTCCCTGCTTCCCTGCTGACTGGGGTACTGAGCCAGGTAGCAAACATGCAGTGCACTTCACTTCAGCAAGCATGCTCCCTCCTACAATTGACCCTGGAACCCCGCAGAGTGCAGAGCAGGGGCGTCACATATCTTTTAGGGAACCCCTAGCTCCCTGTCTCCTGGCATCAGGCAAAGCTTCCTCAGCTGTGGCAGATGCTGATTGCTGCTAGCAGCAGCTTTCCCTGGTGGGCTTGCCCTCAAGACGGATTTGAGAAGGCAGAAGGTACTTCTCGTTATGGGCATGTGGTTGCAAAGAAACACAGCTAAGCTGTGCCCTGCAGGGTCATGACAAACAAAAGCCTCAGAGCCATAAATAAGTGCCTGGGGATTTAACGTGCTCAGAGGCAAAAACTTGAGCCCATGTTACCATGCGCAAGCCAGCAGTGTTTTCTGAATGACAAGAGGCTATGGATACCTGGAAGATGAGGTGTGCTGCTGAAACATCTCAGAAGGTTCTGTTTGACACTCGTTGCTGACTGCACAACCAGGGAAGAGACAGAGAGCTCCAGAGGACAACCAGGTCCTGCTGTGCCTGTCTCGACACCCATCCACCATGCAATAGGCTCAGCTGTGCCTGGCAGGCACCTCCTCCTCTGCAGGCAGCCTAGACCTACTGCAAAGCCTGTCCAGCTATCACAGGGTGAAGGGAAGCCAAGCCCCTCTGAAACCTGACTTCTCTGAAGCATCTCACATTGCACATTTATTCTCCTCAATACTTGGACCATTATGAAGGGGAAAAGCTTGTATTAATGGATTTACCAATTCAACAATTTATATCAGCAAGTAGGCAACAAGGTTTTCAGGTATAGAGTTCACTTTTTCCTGACAACGTGAAGAAATTATTTGATTAGCAGCTAGCAAAAAGGGTGGTGGATGTGTGGCATGCATTCAGAAGCATGAAAAGAAATGCAAGGAGATAGAAACGCATGCCTGATAAAGTCTCAATTTACTTAAGAAGATGCATTTTACTGTCCTAAGTGTGAAATAAAGTTTCTAAAATGGAGTTTCCAGAAGATCCTATTATAATTTCATCATCACTGAATTTATAGTACTTCAGGGAAGGCTTCTGTTTCTTAGGATACCTCCCAGAAGAACCTGGCACTGGAATACTTGACTCAGTAAATGCTTAACTTTGGTAGTATAACCTTCTTTCCAGCAAAAGCATGACCTCTGGTTATTTTTGCAAAAGAAGACATTTGGAATTATCTATCTGCACAGTATTCTTTAATAAACTGAAAGAACCTCATTTACTTTCCCTAAAAGGAGACTTTGAAAGATAGTAAATTTTGTGAGTCTTTAGAACATAATTAAAGAAATTCACAAAAGGGATTATTTTTCCATGTAGGATGAATGAAACACATGATACATGATTGTACAGATAGGCCAAACTTCCAGTTTAATTAATCCACCAACTTTGTCCAAGGCAAGATAACCTTTCAGAAAATACCTTCTCTATACAGAAAATAGGGCCTCAGCCAAAAGGCGGACACTTCTGAATAGGTTTTAATAGCCAGTAAAAGCCAAAACTGCCTTTACTGTGTGCTTCTTCATGAGTTCAGACAAAGGTGTGTATGTTTCAATATATGCTGAAATAACCATTTTCAAAGATGAAAATACTAGGTTGCCTGATATTCTTATAAGACAGAGACCATCAAACAAACCCTTGATTTGGAAAACTGTAAATTCAAAAGAGGAAACAGCCCTAAAAGCAATTGTATCCCGAGAGATGAACTTTACAACATAATACTTGCCAGTGAATGGTAACCACAATTTCATCCTTTCAGGCCAAGAACAGCTGCACTTTCTAAGTACACTATGAGTGTTTCTTTGCATTATTTCATCCCTAACACCCCAGTTAGGTAACACACAATCTCCTCTTTCTATTCATCCTTTATAAACTTAATTAAAAAGTCTGACTGGGGAGAATTGTTTGTAAACAATTGTAAACAATTCTCTTGTCAATGGAATGACCTTTTTTCCTAGGTATCAAGTGTCACAGTTTGAGTTTCTCTCTTCACCCTGTGAAGCCTGTATTAGGAAACAATGAAGTAAACAATAGAAAGAGAAAAGCCACCAAGCTCTAGACCAGCTGAACTTAAATGACTTAACATAATCTCTAAGTTAGTTGAAACAGTGTGGTAGCCTTTCTGATTAGTCTTAAATAATATTACAGGCTTCCTGGAATACAGTGCACTCTGTCCAAAAATTGCCTAAAATTTCAAATGAATACACATCCATATAAGGAAAAGATGGTGCATTATGGACCAATCCTAATTTGTATTAGTAGCCCTTAACAGACCTACATTCAACCTTTCAATAATGTCAGAATTTTAAAGAAAATGCAATAAAAATAAACTGTCTTTGGAATGGTACTTTTAGTGCTTACCTGTGCTGGATGGGAAGATCTGTTGCTACCAGTGTAGAATGCAAGTATAGACGAGTCTCTGTATGACCCCAAAAAGGGGAAGAACCCCTTTTATTTGTGAATGGGGATTAAATTCACACTTCCCACCACTGCAAATTTGACAATGATCATCACAGCTAGCTGAAATGGATTTAGATTTAAGAATTGGGATTTTGCCACTCTGTAGAGTGAAATTGCATTGACTGATGAAATTTTAACCTCACAAATTTCAAGTTCTGCTGCCCACAGGAACATTGCATTGGCCCTACTCCACATGCCATGTAAGACAATAAAGTTAACAACATTAGGGTAATATTACATTTGTGGAAATAGGCCAAGTGATGAATGATACACATCCAAGTTTCCTCCTTTCCTTTCACAGAAGAATTATTACTAAATGCAAAAACACAAGAGACTTAAGTGAAAATAAGTAGGATTGTTAGTTAAATCATTTTAAATCACCATGACTATCTTCAGAGAAAGAAAAGGCAAGAGAATTAACTGGAGTTCTTTACACTGTAAGAAGTAGGCTCACCAATCTCAAGTTACTATTTTCAGCCTAGTATGCATAATAGGACAAGAGGGCAAAGGTAGAAATTAAAGAAAAACAAATTCCAACTGTCAGGAAGCATTTTTCACATGAGAATCATAAATGTTGGAAGACTCTATCAAGTAAGGTTAATGAGGCTAACAGCTAGCAGCCAAGGAACATCAAATTAGATGGCATCATGGGTGGATGACAAAAAAAAAGGAAACAATATTGCAATTATCCTGAAGGCAAAAATGCTTCTGATGCTCTTTGCCTGCCAACATTCATAAAGGGCCACACTTGCCTTTCAGTTACATCTGCAAAATCCAGTAACCATCCCTAGGGGAATTGCACAGCATCAGTGACAGGATAACCTGGTTGATGGGTTTTATGGAAGGTATGTGAGAAATGAGGAAGGAAATCTTATTTTTCCTTAATTGGCTGTGATTTAAAAACTATATTAATTTATATATATATACAGTACCTATATAATGACATAATGAAACTAGTAAACTTGTAACTTTGAGCTCTTTCATCTACCTTGTAAAGGTAAAACAAAAGCTCAGAGACTGATTTTAAAGCTAGACCAATGTGGTCAAAACAATCTGTGTTTATCCTAAGAGTAATCAACTACTGGAAAAATTTAGTAGGGGCTGTGGTAGGCTCTTTGGCACTGAAAAAACCAAAAAATACAGATGGGATGTTTCTCCAAAACTGGCACTGTAATTCAAACATGAATTAAACTCAGGAAATTCTCACAGCCTACTTTATAAATATCAGTCTTGCTTTATATATTCCATGTTTCTCTAGACACCAATATGCCACATGAATCAAGTGTTGTCTATCAAACTGAGCCTGTACTTTCAGCTGATGATAAGCAAGGACTCCAGATGAGAGATGAAAGACTTACAGGTGGTGCTGTAGGTCTCACACAAGTGTAATGTGCGGTGGGTGTCATAGGACACTCTCTGCTTGCATGCTTAAGACAAACAACCAGACATAACTTCACTGGTTGATAACAAATGTAGGTGACCAGTCTGGGGACATAGTCTGACTCACTCTTCCAGGACCCTATTTTCAACTTCTAGTTCTTAGAAATTAAAACATGAAGCTCCTTAAAGGAGGGAATGTGTTTATCAGCACAGACAAAGAGATAGGACATACACAGGACATACAACTACAAAACCAGGAAAGCCAAAAGATGTACATGATGTTAAGTCACTCATTATCACCTGAGGGAGGCTTGAAAAGCAGAACTTCAGTAACGATTAACATGAAACCTCACTGTCAGCACACACTGGCAGAATTTCTATTAATTGTTACCCTGAAAACTAAATCCAGTTAATCCTATTGTGTTCTCTTGCATCTCCCAGCAACTAACAGAAAAGGTCAAATGCTTAGAGCCTGACTGAAAGTATGCTTAAACCCACTGATTTTAAGGAGTTTCTACAAACATGTTGCAATCTCACATTAAAACCTGACTGAAAACATTAGACCATTTGATAGCACACACTTAAATTACAATTTTCTGTTGAAGACATCATGCTGTTCTGCTTAAAAGCTGGTGGCACGAAATGGGTCTCATAACACTGTAGTTAATTATTAAAAAACAGTGGAGCCGGGAAAGTATTGTGTTTTTCAGCTTTAATTATTTAGACTTAAAGCAACTGGCCACATGTCCTTAATAATTAGACAGAATCCATGCAACAATATACTGAGATCCCACACCATTAATCCTTTAAAAATCATGCTGAATATATTGTTTGGAAACCTGTGACCTTTTGGGGCACATTTAATGCAGCACATAGCAATACAGCACAGATTCAAAAAATGAGTTTCAAGTGAGCTGCCTTGGGTACTGTATCTGGCCTGAATAGCCTAAGTTGCAGTACATTTGGAAAATCTGCTGGAGGACCTCATTAGGAAAGTTCTAGCTGCAGAAACACACAGCTTCCTGAAAGTAACTTTCATATTAGTGATGTAGTCAGCTCAGTAGCCTGTAGTGGTGGCAATGCCACTCTGAGTGTACAAGGATACATTTCTTTCCAAAGTTATTTTCAAAGTTGAGAGACGTTACAGTTAATATAATGCAACTGCGGCAGGGATGTGTGTACTGAATGCTAAGGAGGAGAAAATGGTTAACCTGCTTATACACTAACAGGGAGAATGCGTTCCATCTCCCCTGTATGCTGCGCCAGGCAACACACACCTTCTGCATCATGCAGATTCGGGCATGACTCACAAATTAGCAGACTTGAGGATGACACCAAGTTGGGAGGGAGTGTTGATCTGCTGGAGAATAAGAAGGTTCTGCAGAGGGACCTGGATGTGCTGGATCAATGGGCAGAGACCAACAGCATGAGGTTCAACAAGAACAAAGTCTGGGTCCTGCACTTTGGTCACAACAATCCCAGAGCTACAGACTGGGGGCAGAGTGGTTGGAAACTGGCCTAGTGGAAAAGGACCTGGGGGTGCTGGTTGACAGCCGGATGAACATGAGCCAGCAGTGCCCAGGTGGCCAAGAAGGCCAATGGCATCCTGGCCTGGATCAGCAACAGTGTGGCCAGCAGGACCAGGGCAGTGATTGTCCCCGCTGTACTCAGCACTGGAGAGGCCACACCTCAAGTCCTGTGCTCAGCTCTGGTCTCCTGAATTCAGGAAGGACATTAAGGTGCTGGAGTGGGTCCAGAGAAGGGCAACAGAGCTGGTGAAGGGGCTGGTGTGCATGTCCTATGAAGAGCAATTGAGGGAGCTGGGGTTGTTTAGCCTGGAGAAGGCTCAGCAGGGACCTTATCACTCTCTACAACCACCTGAAAGGAGGCTGTAACCAGGTGGGGGTCGGCCTCTTCTCCCAGGCAACCAGTGACAGAACAAGAGGATATAGTCTTACACTGTGCCAGGGAGGTTTAGGTTGGACATTAGAAAGAAGCTCTTCACAGAAAGATTGATGATACATTGGAATGGGCTGCCCAGGGAGGTGGTGGAGTCACTGTCCCTGGAGGTGTTTAAGGAAAAGCTGCATGTGGGACCCAGTGCCATGGTCTATTGACATGGTGGTGTCATAGGCCATAGGTTGGACTTGATGATCTCAGAGGTCTTTTCCAACCTCATTGACTCTGTGATTAACCTGCACCATGGCTGAAGTGTCTGTCCCTCCCAACACCATAGGGAGGGACAGACAGCAAGTCCTGGCTTGCTCATGCTCTCTAGTTAGTCAACCATGGATCTATCTCACCTTGGGGTTACATTTTCATAGAATGGCTTGGGTTGTAGGGAACCTTAAAGATCTAGTTCCAACCCCTTGCCATGGGCAGAGACACCTTCCACTGGAGCAGATTGCTCAAAGCCCCATCCAACCTGGTCTTGTAGAATTCCAGGGATGGGGCATCCAAGACTGCTCTGGTCAGCCTATTCAAGTGCCTCATCACCCTTATAGTAAAGGATTTCTTCCTAATATCTAATCTATACCTAACCTCTTTCAGTTTAAAGCCATTCCCCTTTGTCCTATCACTACATGCCCTGATAAAGTCTGTCTTCAGCTCTCTTTTAGGCCTCCTTTAGGTACTGAAAGACTGACAATTTTTAAGAGAGTCCATGCAGCTCTGCTGTTGTGGAGGCTGATGGACAGTCTGACACTTATGCTTGAAGGAGAGCTACAGGAGTTCACAGCAGCCCCCCATTTCCAGGTCTCTCACAGCCTCAGTTGCAAGCTCTGTGCTGCAGCTGGACTCCTCAGGGAGCTGCTCTCTTCTTCTGTTCGTGAAATGCTGGAGCTTCCCCTTTCCTCAAGTCTCCAAGTCTTCTGGTATTTGTCTTGCTGCTTTTGGACATGCAGAGATTTTGGGAACAGATCATCAGATCAAAAGGTCAGAAGTCTTTCCTGCTTGTGCTCTGGAGCACAGTCTTTGTGTTCATGGCTCATTTGAAAGATGCTGGGACAGATGATGTTACTAACCAGACTCGGCAAAGGCTAACCAGACTAAAATTACATTTGGTTCTGAAGTGCCAGAAAAAAAGGAAATTTCTTGAAGCTATGGCAAAACTGAGTTGGTCTTTTATCCAAGAAGAAAATAAAAAAAAAGCAAGCAACAACCTTGCACTTTTATTTTAATTCACCATTTTCCCATGCCCTTTTGTAGAAAAACTACTCACTTTTGACAGTAGACAAACTTTGAAGTAGGAAGATACAGTAGAATTTCTAAGATTAAACAGCAAGATTTTTGCAACTGAAACAACTTCATGTCAATCTGACCACAAAAAGACAAAGAATGGTCTCAGACCTGGCTTCTCAGCTACTGAGGAATAGGACTTTCCTCAAAGAAAAGACTAAATTCATATTTACAGAAACACTGCAAACATTGCGAGATCTTTAGATGACAGTCGAATAGTTTTAGGATGGTCCCTGTCCCTCTGTTAAATAAAAAAAAAATCCTGCTTTTTCTGTATGTACATAAATGGGTTTGTCGAGTTTCTGCACAGGCAAGTGGGGTTGCCAATTACCTGCATGCAGCACTGTAATCTCTCCACAGACTGTGTCTGTGTCTGCAGGGCAGGTAGTGAAAACTACTTGGCAAGTGCATTTTCCTATCCCTTTTTTTTCCTGAGGAGGATGAGCTTTAATCTCCCAAATTAATTATGCTATTCTATCAAGTTAGGTGTCCTTGTCTTAATGGAACATTCATTTTAGAGCCTAATGAAAGATGAGTAGCCTCAAGTCTAAGAACACGTGTCCAGGGCGGATGTCAGTCTACCCCTCATTCATAACGCATGATGAGTGTACTTCAGTTCCTCTCTCCTTGTTTACACATGTTACTGGCTTTATGGAAGAGAGTGAATGATACATGACTAACATGGAAATCACATTGAATGAAAACTAAATACCTTGAAGAAGTAGTAAAAATTACATCATCCCTAATTTGAGATGGTATAGTTCCACTGCAGCTGACAAGCCTCATGGAGCCCATCTCATGGAAACTGGATTTCATACACCAAGAGCTCCCAACATGCCAGTACGATGTTTCTGGCTGCCTGTGATTTGGTCACATTTGCCTGCTGTATGTTTTTCCTTGGAAAAAAAAAGAGCAGACCAGTTGATTCAAAGCATGAAGCAGCGCAGGATCATGCAAGCATGTTGCTGTAGGGCTCACAGGATTCCTTACTCAGACAAATTCAAGACTACAGTCCCAATCTTCAAAGTGATTTATGATACAGCCTCAAGCTACCGTACTAATCACCCTTCTACTCACTTGTGACTCTATGTGATACTATGTTCCTAAGGGACAATACAAACCTCAAGCAAGAGATTAGAGTTGTAAAAGCAAAGGTAACATTTTCTTGAAGAATGGCTACTATATTATCCCCTTGAAGACACAAAACCAATTATTATGAGCAAGTAACAACAAGGAGTGTTCAAAGTTTCCTTTCTTACACAGAAACATAATCAGATCAGTATTGGGCAAATCATGCATTGGATGGATGATATGTTTGGATCTCAATTTGATGGCATAGATTCATAAAATAAAATAAATGTTAAAGAGAAATATAATTTTTTCCTGGATTTTTCCCAGTCCATCAACCATATAAGTTTATTTAAATAATCATTTCTTAAAAGGGATTCTGGTATAGATGGTTTGATGTGTAGAAACAGTACCATATTTCACTCTCTTTGAGTGTAATTAAGTCTGTTTACTCAAAAGAAAGTTTTATCCTTTTAGTTCCTGGGTCACTCAAGGGATGAAGTCCCAAGAAGTTCTCTCCTTATTCTCTAAGACTGAGGCAAAAGCTAAACAGATGGTCTTATAGTAGACTTTTTTTTTTTTAAGGCAGTATCAATAGCTTAATAGCTAAGGCAGCAAGCTTGTGATTCACAAAGAAATAAAAACTCTTGCTGTGAGAAAGGAGTGGAATAGAAAAGTAAGAAAGAAACCTACACTGGAAGCTGGCATTGTGTGACTGACAACTGATAAAGACCAGTTCACATCAGATGAGGACAATTTAAATCCCTGCCTTCTACTACCCACCTGTCCTTGACTGCATTCTAAAACCACAAGGTAGAAGAGCACATTTTTGCCATGCCCCTCACCTAATCACTCCATAGAAAATCTCTGGAGAGTGGGGCAGTTGAAGAAGATGCACTGCAGTGTTGACACCCTCCAGAACAGATTAAGGTGCAGTTGGGATGTTCGACATAAGCCACCAGAAAACAAGTATGTAACCAATGGCTATATATTCTAGCCACTGTCCTTTCCTTGGGAAGAACTACTTTTCCTAACACTTAGGCATGACCAAGACGACGAGTAAATAGTTTTTTGATGCCTCTGCTTTTGCAATTTGACTTGTGACCTGTTGCCATTCACACCTTCTTGTATGCTTATTTTTGTCTTTCGTTTTGCTTATATGAAGTAGATGTCAACAGATAGGGCACGATAATGCCATGAATAATCACATAAAGCTTAAAACAAAACTATCAGGAGGGGGTTGGGTCTTCCTTGGCACAGATTTCCTATTCAAATGGGTGACAGTGCTGCTCAGTTTTTCTATTTCATCCTTACTCAGGTAAAACTCCCCAATACAATGATGCATGTGAGAAATGAGAGTAGGCCCTGATTTCCAGCCAGTTAATGTCACAGTCTGAGGCACACATGCTCCATGTCTATACTAATGTATTAAGGAGCCCTGTGCCCCACAGCCTGACCACCTGCACCATTTAGCTGTCAGAATGGTCTCAGGAATGCCTGTAGCTTGGGCTAGGAAGCTTTTGCTTGCAAAGACAGTTTTGGCCATGATGCAGGAGTCAGCATAATGTAAGGAACACGGGCAGTCTCTAAGGGGCCACCCTGTTTTGGAAACTAAAGAGGCTATTATTGTTATGGACATGGACAGACTGTGCCAACTGACCACAAGGCAGAGAATACACCTGGGACTCTGCGGTTTACTGTAAGGGACACAGCCAGAGAGGAAGCAGCCTGTATGCCTAAGTGAGTTAAGAGATAACAGATGTGCTGGCAACCTTGTGGGCACGTACAGAGGACAGAAGCTTTGGAAAACTTTACACTGACTTCTTCACACCTATTCTTACCACAAACCTGCAAAGCACCTAGTGGAAACCTAGTCTTAGCCCCACACTGCAAGGAAAATGCTTACATTTCCCCATTCACTTCCTTTTTCCAGCCAGTGTCACTTCAGATTTTCTAAGTTTCATGCAGAGACGTTTGGGCTGTTTCCAGCAGACTGTTTCTCTGGCTGATATGCAGGCTTCCCATGCTCCATGGCCCCAGCGGCTATTCCCAGCCCTGTGCGGGAGCAGCATTCCTTTCTGCCCACTCCCTTTGCCGAGGCTCAGCCCAGGACACTCTGGCAGCCCTCGTAAGCAGCTCCACTCTCCTCCCGGAATTGCACCCCGGGGTCTCGGTACATGTGTTCAGGATGCCGCGAGACTCAGACCAGGTGTCTGAACATCAATTACACGGGGTCAGTGAGGCTGCAGCTTGAATGTGGGAATGCCTTTCTTCATCCATGTGCAGCATGCCCAGGGACTGCACAGATGGAGCAGCAGGAGCCAACGCTTTGCTGAGAGCAAGACACACATGAGTATGACAGGGAAAGCCTGTGAAGCTTTCCCAGTTTCCCATCCCTGCCTTGGAAAACGATTCTGCTCCCCACAGCTGCAAGGTACAGCAAGCATGGGCAGGACCTGACAATGGACACCCATGCGGTACAGGCAGACAATTGACAATTTTTTGTAATGACACAAACTAGAAGACGACAAAAAAACACCAAAATACCCAAAAAACCCCAAATGCAGAACAAAACAAATGTGCTGTATCCAAAGTATTTTACTTTGCCCAGCATTCCTTTTCTGTATACAGACTGATTATATATTCAAGTAATTTTGGGCAGCAAAGAACCTTTAAAAGTCTGTGAACTATAAAGGAAAAGTATACTTGGAATAAAGATTATTTGGCTCCATCACCTAGTGGTGAGAAGAGCTGTGGGTAGGATCTGCAGATAGGACCTGCCAAAAATAAGCCAAGCCCTATTTATCTGAATGATCTTTACTTACTAGCTTCAGAAAGCTACTTCAAAATAAAGGTTGGGATCATTTACAAATAAATAGGACGCCTGAAATATCCCAGTAAGCATGCATGCTTGGTAACCGATATGATCTAAATGTTTTTCTGATCTCGTGTTTCTAAAATAAAAATAGAACTCATTAGTAAATTTATATTGGAAATCAGAGGGTTTTCTTGACAAAAAGTCCCCTGTTGAGGAACTGTTCCTGGAGAGATATACCAAATGATGCTGCCCTTTCAATTCATATGGAAGGCTCTGGTCAATTTTAAAATTCTGTTCGAGCCCTCCTAAAACATGCCGATTTCCCTAAAATTGCCACAAATTTTAAACTTGCACATCTGCTTTTCCAGCGTCCTGGCCTCCCTGCAGCCAGCTGGGCTGCACCAGGACCTGCTGGCTGCCTCTGCCTCAGGCTCGCTCCCCCATTGACCCCAGGGGAGCGCCGGGCCCGCTCACCGGGCGTAGGGCCAGCCCCGGGTGCAGCTGTGCTCCCAGAGTGGTGTGAAATGAGCTGTGTGGGAAAAGGGCTGGGAGAAGTGGGGCTTCCCCCTTGGCCTGCCAGCAGCCTGGGAGCTCGGGCCGAATGCTGGGCCTTGGTGCTGGCCTGAGCTGTGGTCAGACGTGCCTATGCCAGGCTACACCAACCTCCTCCACCCGTGGGCAAATACCCCAGCCTGGCCTCTGCCTGTGTCCATCCCCTTGGCCTGCCCTGCCCGCCAGGGCTGTGTCTGCCCTCGGTGACCACCTGGGCCCGCTGGAGGGTAAGGGTCCTGCCCACCTCCCCACCCTGTCCATGGTCTCATGCCTCCTGGCTCCCCTGCCCACAAGGAGCAGCAGCCCACTGCTGGGCAAACCACATCCACATCACCCCTCATTCCCGGGAAGTACAAAAGTAAAGGCAGAAACTGAAAGACAGCACAAAACCAGGTGTGTTCAGAAGATGCAGCAGCCTAGTCAAACACTGTGACTGACAAAGAGAGGAAACTGCAATAAAAACATGATTCTGCTGAAGTAGGGCAAATTAATCACACAAAAGCAAGTTTGCTCATGAACTGTGAGAGCTTTTTCCTTGCTACACATTGTTTCCAGGGTGTGAAAACAAGGAGCTACCTTTGCCTCAAATCAGCACCTTCAGCTTCCAAATGGACAAAAAAGGGCACGTGGAAACCAATAATGTTGGTCCTTGGTCACTCAGAAATGTTTTCATGATAAAGATCACATAGTTTCTGAGCTGAGTCAACTGCTGCTATCAACTAGGTGCTGCCATTTTAAAGAAAATAACTGTTGATAAATATCAGGAAATACTGCAAATTTCACTGTGCTTTTTACTCCTTAGGAGCAAACAGGGTACTGTGAATAAAGCAAGGCATGAGAAGATAAGCTGCCTTCTTAGGCAAAATGATGTAAGCTACTAAATTAACATTGAACTCTTTGAAGATCTTGGATCAGTATAATATGATATGAAGAATGTTCCACTCCTTGGCCAATTTTTGGCTTGTCAAAACAAAAGCAAAGAACTAATTAAGAATAATCTGGTCTCAAACAAGAAATGCATTACTGCTAAAGAACCCCAACACTAATACAAAATGTGCTCTGAACTACTGAATTAAAATATTTATAACAAATGTGTTTGATTATAGTGTAACTGAATAAGCCACAATGCAGCACTACATTTTGGGTAAGGCAAATATATTTGGACCTGTGCAAAATTTAAAAAATACATGGTAGGTTTAGTATCATAATGCATAAAGGCTTCCTCTGATAAAACAAAAAATTGCTACATAATAAAACTCAGATGTCCTACCTTAAATGCTCAAGGAAAAACAATGTTGAATTTCTGAAACTGCTTCAGCTACTTTCAGAGTAAGGTGAAAAAACATCGAGATCATTTTATTACATGACAGTTTACCTTGTCAGGGTTCTTGTCTCTCAGTATCAACATTTTAACTCAGAGAATTCTGGGAGGCTGACAGAACTCTGTCTATTCTGCTACCAAATGCAGCATGACTGTATGATATGTCAGTTAATAACTCAACAAAATAGTACTAACTTGAATATATTATAGTAAATATTCTTTGAGCATAATTCTGATCTGTAAAGAAGAAAAAGTGAGTAAAGAACCTATGTGTGACTTTGCACGGAGAGTTTAAAAAACATGGCCACACACAAGAACCTCTTGTCATCATCATTAACTTCAGGGAGATACAGTATTTTGCTTTTGTTGTAACCTGTCTTTTGTCCTTGCATGAATAACTTGAATCAGTTATATGATATACAGGATATGACTGTATACAAAGAATAGACTCTAATTTTTTCCACACAGACATAGCACAAATGACTCTTAAAGAAATCTTTGAAGAAAGAATGATTAATTAATAAACTAGAATCGGTATCCGTTTCATAGGCATGGCAGAAAAAAAGAATTTCAAGGAAGAATTTGAAGAGTAACAAAGAGAAGAGACATTTAAGAAACTCTCTTATTGATGAGTGGAGCAGACAGCACACAAGAAAGCAGGGATCAAAAAGAGGGAATTTAAAGCTATCAACCATGACTACATCTCCATGCGTGCAATACTGCTGTGAACGTGTTTGTCTGTCTGGCATCATATGACACTGATGGGGGAAGTCATGACTCTTCAAAAAAACATAAATTCCCACTCAGGCAGCCATCCTGCTGCCCATCTACAACATGATACAAATTCTGTGACCCTCATCATTGAAACACCACTGCCAGACCAAAACATGGCTTTGGTGTTGGTGAAAATGAGTAGCCTTGCCTTAGGCAGCTGCCACCTCCTTCATTCAGGATTTCTCATAGTTTTTTAAAAGAGCTGCCTGTCAGCTCCGTGACTGAACATAGAAGGAGTCCTTTCTAAACTACCCAACAATTCTTCCAGGGTTCAAAGAAATTTTGAATAAAGGAATCAGATGGGCTAGGAGGGTCCCCAAAGTGCTAGCAATTTTTTCAAGGTACGATTATTCTGTTGGATTTTCATATGGAACACCACTCTTACTCAAAGATGGGCTCAGTTGTACACTTACCCAATCAGACCTAAATAAGCCATGTCTGCCGGTATGGATATACCTCAAATGAAGTTGTTCTAAATTAGGATTGGAATGTATCTTTTTGAGGAATCTCCTAGGCTGTTTCTGAAGCAGCACACAGGTAAGGAGTCTGGATTTCCAGGAAGAGGTGGATTCACTTTGCATGCGCTAAGTAATGTGGCAGATGAAATCAATACATCAGATTGATGCCTCATTCCTAGGTCACCTGGGCAGTATGCCTGCCCTATCACATTTTTCCCACTGTGATCCCAGTGTCTACATTTACAGTGGACGTATTAAGCAGGATGGGCCAAGTGATTACTCCACCCTGGCTTCTTTCAGCCTGGAAATCCTGTGTTGATGTAGAAAGTCCTCCTGTTTCAACCAGACAAAACTTTCCAGATGGAATAAAACAGGACACATCTGGGAAAAACTGGATGTGAGATAGCCCAGAGCATTGACACATTTTAACTTAGCACAATAACTCAGGCACCCATGTCAGCAATCTAATTTCACTATGAAACCAATAGAAGTAGTACACAGTACTGTTGGTTTTATTTTCTCTTTTAAAAATTATTGCTTTGCCCACTTTGATGACATCCCTCCATGATATATCCCCTTGCAATCTCACAGAAGTGAAGAGAATCTCATGCACTACTTCAACTGTTTTCTTTCTATATTTCTATATATGGTCTCGTTTTAAAATGACAGTTGTGATCTGTTATTTGCTGTTATTTTTGCAAATGTTATTCAAACTTATTTTCTCTCAATTTTCTTTCTTTGATCTGACAGTTATTTCCTTCTTTGCTGGGATTCTATTGCTCCCACCTAAATAAAACTTGGAAAAAATTAATTTTTGTTAGAGGCAGTTTAAAAAATATACTAAGAGGGCACCAATAAAGTAATCAAATGTTACAAAATTACTTAGGGAAAAGTGTGCTTTGGGGAAGACAAAAGGAAAAAAATCAGCATTAGCATAAGATACATTCTCTGAAGAGAAAAAAAAACAAAACCAAGAACTATACAGGGACAGAAAGGGAGAAGAAACCTGTAAACTTGGTTGAACTTCAGGTAGTTAATACTACTTAATTTTATTTAATCCATGTGAATTCTTAAATCTACAATTCAGAGGAGTTCCAAAGTTATTTGAGGCCTTTAACATCACTATCCAGTGTACGCCAAAGAGTGCTAAAGATAACTGTGCCTGATCGACTCCATCTGGCTGGCTGTCCTTGGACTTCCATTCAGGGACTTCTCTTCCTTAGTTCTTAAAGCCTGCAACCAGCATCCTCTTCTCTTGCCAGAGACACCATTTTTTTCTCTCCCAGTTCTCTGATATCCTAAACATCCTCCTTCTTTTTCTTCCTCTCATTTCTTTTTCTGGTGAGAAACATCCATGTCTCCCTAACAGCCAGCAGCAGCCTGCCAGGCAACACATTCAGTCAAACTCTCAAACTTCTGCTCTTACTCTCTCCCTCTTTCCTGGCCTTTCCTTAATCTCCCTCCAATTTCTTCCTATGTGCAATTTTTTCTCATTCAACACCACTTATGTCCAGCAGCTGTAACTCATTCACATATATATGGATGTCAAAGTCAGCAGCTCTCCCTGTCTCATTACAGACCTGGTCCTACAGACTCTAATAACTCGTAACCGTTTTTTTAATTCAAGATAATAAAACAATAACATTAGCACATTGATCTGTGTAACAAATAGGAGAATATTCAGTGTGACAAACAGGATTACAATATAAAGAATATGACTGCCAGCAACTCTGCCAATTATCCAGGTGCTGCTGCGTCCCACAGACCCCCACTTTGTCACTTTGTAAACCTATTTGACCAGAGCTGCCAGTGCAAGGAGCAAGCCCAACCCCCCTCCCACCCCCAGCTGCCTGCTTCCAGTCCCATGCCAGCCCAAGTTTCTATGAATACAAGTGATGATCTGACCCAGGATAAAGTTAGTTCTCACCCCTCTTCTCTTTTGGGGTAGTGATTAGTATAAACAAGGAATTTTCCAATTCAGTTCACCACATGACTACAGAAAGACCTGTGCTGGCCACGGGAAGAAAGCAGCATGCGTGGAAAACAGGATAAATATTTTGATAGCAGTGCAGCTCAATTTTTCATGGAAACATGACCAGACTTCCCCATTCACATTCACTGGGGTGTTCCATCTCCTACACAGCCACCACCTTTGGAATTACTAAATCTGGGAAATCAGACCTTGAAGCAAGCCAATTTACTTTTTCAAGATTCTCTGGGAAAACCAGCATGTGGAGGAGATTCAAGCAGCCATGACCAGACCACGTCCGTTAACCGAGATATCTTGAACAACTCTTCAGTATACCTCTATTTTAACACCACAGCCTGCAGTCTACTATAAGAACATGAAGGAGAATGAATTTAGTCCATGCTATAGCTAAAACTCAGGTATCATGCTATGCACACTACAACACAACTTCATAAAAGGAGGGTCATAATGCCACAGGTTTATGTCAACTGATCCCAGTAATATCATTACTGGGCATAAAACATTCGCAGTATCACCAGCCTGCTCTGGTTTCAGTAGCACATGGTAATTTTATCATCCATTCAGCACTATGCAGCAGAACAATGTTTGTATCTAAATGAGGCAAAGACAAGCAGCACATGACATTTAAGGTCCTCACTCCTGTCCCTTCTTACAGGGCTGTGGGTCCCCAGCCTGACAGCTCTTGCTCAGGCATGATGTGGAGAGATCAACCATCCACGCAGACTGACGGGCAAGCACTACACGCCAACTGCAGCTGGAGTGCAGGATTATTGTGTGTCACAACACCTGCTGCAAAAGCCTAGGACTTCCCATTCCTTAACACAGTATTCCATCTCACCACAAAGATGTGGCCTATCATCACACATCTAGATGGAGTGTAAAGTCATAAAGTTGCAGACAGTAGGATTAAAATATAAGTGGGATAGCTTTTGAAAAAATGTAATCAAGGTCCCGCTAGCACATGACCACTGAGCCTTACCCACACTTGTGGCTGACCAATAAATGCAGCCACAAGCCAAGCCTTACCAACCTCAGTTTTCTATATTCAAGCCTGATCCAAAATCTATTCCCATTAATGATAATCTTTCCATTAAACTCACCAAGCTTTGTAATAGGTAAATGCCGCACTCTCCTATACATTATCTCTCATGTCTTTCACATCCTTGTGACAATGATGCAAGAGCAGTGTAATTAAATCCAACATGTTAGTAAGTTCTACTTGTATCAACAACTCAGGTAGATAGCTGCAACCACCTATACAGTGCATAACAACTATTTTTGGATTTAACTATTTTATTTAAACAACAATTTATTTATAAACATGCCTCTGACTTGCAGAAATAAGCTACACAGTCCTCAGATGTAACTGAAGACATTTCACCTGCAGATTAACTTTACCAAAGTACTCTTTGGTATCTACAGCACAGCATTTTTGGTGCCTTTGATACAAAAATAAAGAAGTTGTTGGGTTTGTGTTGGAGGTTGGGGTTGTTCCTTTTGTTTTCTTTCTCTCAGGGAATTTTCTTCCATCTGTTGCTGAGAGACAATAACGACCGGTACTTAAGAGAGACAAAAGAAGTAGCCACGGTTCAGGGGAAGGGTGCTGCTGGCTACTCTCTTAGCTGAGGGGTTTCTCTTGGAGGGTCAGAGACACCGTGAGATTTGGGTTGGGGGGAAGGGGCTAAGCACAGCTCCTAGCTCTCTCTTGCTCTCAGCATTGGAGGAGGACGGTCAAGCTGTTGCTCACTGGGGGGAGAATTCGCTGCTGCCACCAGAGCCCAGCCCTGTACTGCTTCTCCTGCTGTGGGTGAGTCTTTGCTTGTGAGAGCAGCCATTGAACTGGGACATTATTGGCACCCGGCCTCACCGGAAAGGACCCTTGTCAGCTGTTTGGGTGCCTCAGAGGAAAAGACTGGGATCCTGACTTTTTGAAAGTTTGAAAGACAGGTGTCTGCCAAGGAAGGAGGGAACCTCCCTTGGAATGAAGAATACGACCCCCTGTATTGGTTTTGCTCGGCCTGGTTTTTGGTAGCAGGGGGGCCACACAGGTGGTTCCTGTGAGAACCTCCTGGAAGTTTCCACCATGTCCAGCAGAGCCAGTCTCTGATGGCTCTGAAAGATGGACATGCTGCTGGCCAAAACTGGGCGAATGAGGTTGGTAATGCCTCTGTGATGACATATTTAAGAAGAAAATCGAAACAAAGTCACAAGGTTTTGGCTTCTAGTCAGAGAAGAGGAGGAGGTGAGAACTTGTGAAGGAAAACAACATGGCGACACCAAGGTCAGTGAAGAAGGAGGGGCAGGAGGTACTCCAGGCACCGGAGCCAAGATTCCTCTGCAGGCCGTGGTGCAGACCATGGTGAAGCAGGTTGTCCCCCTGCAGCCCATGGGTCTATGGGGGATGCAGAGATCCACCCACAGCCTGTGGGGAAGGTGCTCACACCGGAGCGGGTGGATGCCTGGAGGAGGCTGTGATCCAGTGGAAGACCCAGTGAAGAGAGAGGGCCTCTGCTTCCAGGCTGGAGCAGCCTGTCCTTGGAGGACTGCACCCCGTGGAAAGAGAGCCACGGTGCAGCAGTTTTGGGAGGACTGTGTGCCCATGGGAGGGACTCATGTTGCAGCAGGTGCGGTGTGGCTGCTGCTCGTGAGAGCAGACTCATGTTGGAGAGGTTTGCAGAGAACTGTCTCCCGTGGGAGGGAGCCCACAGCCTCACAGGGGAAGGACTCCTCACCCAGAGCAGTAGAAGAAAATCGTGGTGATGGACTGGCCAAACCCCCATGCCCTGTCTCCCTGTGCTGTCGGTGAGAAGGAGGGAGGGGCTGGGGGGAAAAGGTGTTTTTAAGGGCTTTTTTTATTTCTCATTATCCTCCTCTGAATCTGTTAGCAATAAATTCACTTTGTAACTTTAAGTTGAGCCTGTTTCACCCTTGAAGTGTTTTCTCCTGGTCCGCATCTCAACTAATGAAGCCCTCGTTAATTTTTTTTCCCCTCCCTTCTCTGCCCAACTGTCGCAGGGGAGGGTGAGCAAGCGCCTCTCATGGGTGCCTGGCATTGGGCCAGTGTCATGCCATGCCACCCCCTTCCCTACTAATTATTATAACTTTGAAATTAAGGGGCTTTCAGGCAAAGATGTGGGAAAAGTAAGAGCAGCTCTTTACTACTGTGTGCATGTATAACAAGATAAACAAACAACAACAATGGCAGCAACAACAAACAAAACCAGAAACCCAGGAACAGCCTTCTCCCGGCCACAGGCACCTTCCCCTTCGGTGCAGTTGCGCTCACAGCCGGCAGGGGCGCTGGTGGCTCCCGGCTGGGCAGGTGCGATGGCTCCCCCCGGCTGCAGGGGGCGCTGTGGCGAGAGCGCGGCCGTCTCTCTGCACATGGATGATGGCGGACGCAGCCGGCGGAAGGGATGGGGAAGGGGCAAACCCCCAGGGGCAGTCGATCCCGGTGCCCCAACCGATGGCAAAAGGAGCTGTAGCAGGAACCTCGGAAGCAGCAAGCTGGAACGGCAGAGGCGAGCAAAATCCCGGAGTAATAAATGAGATGTATCAGAAGCTCCACAGCTGTAGCAGGAACTGCGGGGTGTGCGGGGCTACAGTGTAGGAAAAAAAAGCCCAAGGTAACAGCAGAAAGCAGCGTGTCTGGGCAGTAGCAGTTGGGCTCCTCTGCAGCAGCTGCCACACACAGCCAGGGAGGTGCGCCCTCTGGGAAGGAGGAGGGAGTTGGTGTCTTGGGGATGGCTTTTTATGCCGTACCTTTTTGGGGTTTTTTTTATTTGTTTCTGGGGTGGTCACTTCTTCCCCCCCATACCCTGGCTCTGGGAGTATCATCATGAGTGAGAGCCAGACCGGAGTTTCCAGCAACAGTCGGGGTCGGGGTGAGGGGCAGCTCCTTCCTTCTGGGCGGGCTTTTTGGCTGGCATATGGTGGTGACATGCAGCTGGTGTCTCTGACTAGGGATATTGCTGCTTTGTGGGTTTTGCCTGTTTCTTTTTGTTTCTTTTCCTTTGGCACTGTGACTGGGCTTGCTGGCTAGCTTCTCTCCTTCTCTACTGTTGGGGAGCCCAGAGCCAGTGTGGGCCACGCCAGGACCTGGGAACACCCCGTTCCCTGCCAGGGGCCATCTCCTCTGCACAGCCCGGACCCAGGGACCAGCCACTGCCGGTGAGATACCCTGGGGAGGGATTCCCCACTTAGCCCTGCTGTTCTCTGCCGCAGTTTCAGGGCATCTTGCTATACTGTAACCCAACACTCAGTGCCTGCCGGGACACCCCACAGTTCCTGCTACAGCTGTGGAGCTTCTGATACATCTCATTTATTACTCCGGGATTTTGCTCGCCTCTGCCGTTCCAGCTTGCTGCTTCTGAGATTCCTGCTACAGCTCCTTTTGCCATCGGTTGGGGCACCGGGATCGACTGCCCCTGGGGGTTTGCCCCTTCCCCATCCCTTCCGCCGGCTGCGTCCGCCATCATCCATGTGCAGAGAGACGGCCGCGCTCTCGCCACAGCGCCCCCTGCAGCCGGGGGGAGCCATCGCACCTGCCCGGCCGGGAGCCACCAGCGCCCCTGCCGGCTGTGAGCGCAACTGCACCGAAGGGGAAGGTGCCTGTGGCCGGGAGAAGCTGTTCCTGGGTTTCTGGTTTTGTTTGTTGTTGCTGCCATTGTTGTTGTTTGTTTATCTTGTTATACATGCACACAGTAGTAAAGAGCTGCTCTTACTTTTCCCACATCTTTGCCTGAAAGCCCCTTAATTTCAAAGTTATAATAATTAGTAGGGAAGGGGATCATATTCTGCATTGCAAGGGAGGTTCCCACCTTCCTTGGCAGACACTTGTCTTTCAAAACAAGACAGTTTGTTTCACTATCACTTTAACAAAGTACCCAATTTGAGCAAAATTAACAGTGGAATATTTCAAACAACCTGACTCTTGAAGCATTATGCTTCTCTGCTAAACATCATTTTGTTGAAGGCAGCAATCTGTAAGGTTTGCAGAAATGATTTGTTAGTTGTTTCTTTTAATAGAAAGACAGATAAGCCATCTGGCAAAGAAAATGCAGTTCCTCACTTATTGGTACCAAGGAAACTGCTTTTTCCTCCTCTCCTCAGTAAAAGTCGTAAGACGTTTTACTTACAGCGTCCACTTTGACTGCTGACAGCAAAACTTCTATCAGGATCAGCAGAAGCCCCGTATCCCTGCAGAGAGAGGTGAATAAGGACGATATGGTCTTAAACTAGCGCAAAACAAGCACGTGATAACACTCTGCAGTTAAAGGTGACAATACGACTTTAAAAAGTTATTTCCAAAAGCCTACCGAGCGGAATTACTTACTGACAAAGGAAAATACGTGCACTGGGAAGCTGCGAGATGTCCATTTTCGCTCCTTCCCCGGCCGGGGGCTCGGCTCAGGGCCCCCTCCCGCCGGACGGCCACTCCTGCAAGGCAGAGAAGAGCCCGCTTGTAACGCCGCTCCCCGCGCCGGAGGTCTCCAGGCTCGGCGACGCCGCTGCCGGAGCAGGGAGCGGCCCCACCGGCCGGGCCGTGCCGGGCTCCGATCCGGGGGAAAGAGGGGGTTATCGCGTCGCTCCCGGCGCGGCGCACACAGCGGCGTCCTCCCGGCACGGAGCCACCCGCGGGGGCGCGGACCCCGACGGGCCAGGCAGAGCCAGCGCCCCCGGCCCTTCCCCGCCCCCTTCCGCCGCCCGGCCCCGCGCCCGCTCCGCACCGCTGCGCGCCGCGCTGCCGAGCCGAGCCGAGCCGAGCCGAGCCGAGCCGAGCCGAGCCGAGCCGAGCCGTGCCCTCCCGGGCGGCCGCAGCGGCGTGCGGCGAGGAAGCGGCGCGCCTCCCCGCTCCGCCCGCGCCCCCCCGCGGCCCACCACCCACCCGCGGCGGGGAAGAGGAGACGCAGGAACTGCGGCCAGCGGGCGAGGTTGCGCCCTCTTAGGGTCCCCGCCCGGGGGGAAGGAGAGGGGGAGCTGCCACCGCCCATCGAGTCCTTGGAACCCGAGGCATTTGAAGGCGCCGCGGCTGCGACGGAGGGGAGAGACTCGCATGTGGGGCCGGCCCCGCGGAGCCCCACTCTGAGTCGCCGGCACCCCGCCGCCCAGGGACTGACGGCGCGGTGCAGTGCGCGGCAGCATGCGGCTCTGGCTGGGCTTCGGGCTGCTGCTGAGCGCCGAGCTCAGCGCCGTGTCCGCCGCGGTGAGTACGCGGAGGCGGCTCCTTCGGGCTGCGCGATCGGGTGCACACGCGGGACCCTCTCACGGCGAGACGCGGGAGCGGGACGGGACCGGACGGGACGGGGAGCCGGCGTGGGGTGGCTCGGGGCCTCCGCTCTCGGAGCGCTGGGGCAGCCAGGTGGGCTTCGCGCGGATGCCCGGCTGCCCCGCCCCTCCGCAGGGCTGCGCCCGCTCGCCGGCCCTCCGCGGGCGCGGAGCGAGGCGGCCGGCACCGCGCGGGGATGGCAGCGGGGGTCTGGCGGGGACGGGCCCCGCAGCGCTCTCCCTATCCCACGGCCCTGCACGGAGCGCCGCTGACTGCGGAGGGAATAAAAAGCACGCACCCACCCGGGACTGAAAAGCAGCGAGTTATGTTTCCACGGTAAAAAATAACTTAAAAAAGAAGTGAAAAATAAATAATATTAATATGAATAATAGTTTAGTGTTGGCTGCTTGGATTCAAAGTGCTGTGCACGCTGCCTTTGACCCCGCGCGATGGGCAGTAGCAGCAGGCTGGGGACTGGGAGGGATCCTAATGTTAATGGTTAAAGTTGAATTTTGGCATCTTTCCGGATGGACCTAGATTGTGGCATAGACTTGTAAAATCGAAAGCATGCAAGTAGTCTGAAAGTTTTGCTAAGGGAGCTAATTTTATCACTGTGATAATAGCTACTAGCTGTCCTTAAGTTTAAATGACTCTCTTTCCTGGCGCTCCTGAAGTATTTGGGCAGTTCCTTCTGTACCTCTAAGTAAAGGGCAGTTGACATAATAACTTGAAATAGGTTATCTTTTTGTGTCTCCTTGTTTCCTTGCATTTGGTTAGGTTGATACTGTATTAGTGAAATTCAGGAGTGCAGAAAACTTGTCAGTAGATTTAGACACATGGGTTTTTGTCATGCTTCCTACCATAAATTTAAGATCTTGTATTAACATTTCAATCAACAATGGAAATATGGGAAAAGGTTACTTTAAGCTTTTCTGCAATTTCAGATGAAATTAAGTCCTATAATGAATTTTGATACCTCTCTGTGACCAATGGGATGCCTTGAATCAACTGAAGTAAGCAATGCACTGAACTACTGATGTCTTGTCTGTTGCTCCTAGGTTGATAACATCAGGCTTACTTCGATTGCAGTAAATCACTCAGTAGTGAATTCTCTTAGGCAATTCACCCATCACTTGGCATTAAGCTGATTAAACTGTATTCCCTTAAGGTCCTAATTAATTTTAATTAATTAGAATATTTTGAAGTAAATTATTTGCATTTAAGTTCTGAATTTGGTATGTCTAGAGATATAAATATGTATCTGTAAGGTACATTCCCACCTTGTGCTGTAAAGTGAAGTCATTGGGTAAACCATGACTTTCAATCAAAGACACAAAACTGTGTAGGGAAGAGGTGCTTATTAAAAGAAGATACAAACTTTAATCAGTTGTACAATTTAAGGTCTTCTGTAGCAACTGTGAAGAGGCTCTGTTCTAGAAGTGTCCTGCATGTACTGGATACATTATTTTATTAAAATCAAGATTTCTTGAAATTTAACCTGGAGCTGTTAATTACATTATGAAACTATTCCCATTATTAACTGTTTTTTGTGGGTTGAGCTGCCTGCAGATTTACAGTTCCTCGTCAGTGCCACCAGGAAACACAAGTATGCAGTGGAAGTTCAGCTCCTTGCAGTTTTGTTGCCTTAGATAAACTTTCAGTTGTAAATGGGTGGCCCTTCAATGAATTCAGTTCTGCTGGCACTGTCCCCAGCTCCACACTGTTGCCTGTCACTAGCAACCTCTCAAAAGATGATGGAGATGGCTGTTGGCCTGCACCACACCAGGTGTGGGTGGTGATCAAGGGGCTTCTCTTTGGAGATTCTTGAGCCAGGCTGATGCCTGTGCATGATTGTGGCAGGGTGGTGTGAAGCACTCTACACCTGGGCAGGACCTCTTCTGCTTTTGGAGAGTTGACAGAGCTGACCCCGCTCTCACATGGTCCTCAGATGAACGTGTTCCCACTGTTTACATTTAAAGAGTAGTTGTATTAGCAGAAGTTTGTGTGGTAGGGAAGGTTGTAGCAGTACTCTTTGCAATAGGCTGAATGGAGCAACCACTTTTCTCCAGAAAAAAAAAAAATATGCTGGCTCCTTCCTTCCCCAAAGTAGCTTTTATTGGCTAGTCCTGTTTTGTGGTTTGTTTTTTTTTTTTTTTTTACGACAGTTGTGCAGCCACAGTCTTCTTAATTGTCCCATGGCCTTCATCACAGAATTGGTGAGGCTGGTGGGCACCTTGGAGATCATCTCGTCCAACCCCCTGCTCAGAGCGGGGACACCTACAACAGGCTGCTTAAGGCTTAGTCCCACTGAGTTTTAAATGTGTCCAAGGATGGAGACTGCTCAGCCCCTCTAGGCAACCTATGTCAGCGCTTAGTCACCCTTACAGTAAATGTTTCTTCATATGTGCATTGTGGTTGTTCTGAGGTACCTAACTGAGGCTTGAGACCGTGCCTGTGTGCACAAGCAAGTGTGGCAGCAGCTCATGCTCTGCTGGTGGTGGTGATCCTGCAGTCTGTCAGGGCTGACAGTGAAAAATTGTTTTTATCTCTGACATATCTGTGATTAAATACATACAAGGAGATTTGGAAGGACTCCTCTGACAGAGGCATTTGACATAGCAAAGCCAGCCAGCTACTGTCATGATCATGTGCCTCAGTACAGAAAGAGGGAGCTTCTCTGTTGCAGCTCTCACTGGTTTTAATGTGGTATTATAAGGTGCATCCAGATGTGACACTGGAAGTTTAGTGTTCTTTATTTTGACCAATTATAATTAAAATATTAGTTATAGCTAATCTGGGCTTTTGTGCTGTTCTGTGTTCTTCTCAGGAGATTAATTTTCAGCTTACAATGAGAGCAGAGTGGAAGACAGGGCAGCAGATTAAGATGTTTCCAGGTCAAGATAAGAGACTGCTCCCATGAGACGGTTACAGGAGAAGCTTGTTTTGATGGTTCTCTGCAGGGGTTCTCATTTCTGACACTCTTCAGGCTGCCATTTCCTTTGGAGAAAGTCTATTTCCTAACATTAGTACTGCTCAGTTGAGAGTTGACAATGCCATGGAAATCCTTGTCCTTGCTGCTGCAGTGCTGGTCCTTGTGCTTTGTGCAGTGGAGTGAGATCTTCAGCTGCACTTGAGCCCTGGGTTGAGTCACCTTCCACAGAAATGGACTGGCTGCCATGTAATGTTGGTGGAATGAAGGAGGTCTCCTGGCCACCACTGCTCAGCAGTGGGCTTAGCATTCTCTCCAAGTTCCCAACCCATCCCTGTTTTCTGCTTTTAGTCTTGGTGAAATGGGTGCTGGGACAGAGCTGAGAGCAAGCTCTATGGAGCTAATAGGGAAAGGCATGCCAAAACAGTGATAAAAGCATGCATAAGTTTTTCCACAAGGGCAGTGCTGATTCCACTAGTCCTACTTGAGCTGAGTGTGTGGTGGCAACTGGGGATGCACTGGTGTGAGGCCAGGAGGTTCCTGTCCCTGGGTAAGCCCTGTATGAAGAGTGGTGCCCTGTACGTGGCCAGGCAGAGACAGCTCTGCTGTGTTGCCCTCATGCCTTCCTTGCATCACCTCTCCTGTTTTTACATCATATTTGGGAATGCATTCTGACACATGCAGTTAAAAGCCAAAAGCAAAAAGAATGTAATTGCTTCCAACTAATCTGAACAATTTTTCTATTCTCTTTTCATTATAAATGTGATTTACTGAAAATTGAGATGTATGGGGCACATAAACCAAGAGCAAATAAGAAGAATGACAAGGGCTTTTGGTTTGTGGTTGAACAGAAGTATGACTGAGTCTGAATCACTGGTAGCACTTCACCTGGGTGTGCTTTTCCTAATGAAGTAAGGCAAGGTTGGGCAGCTGCCTTCATGTCAAGGACTGCCACTCTCTTTGATGCTGAAACACCTATTCCTCGAGGCCATCTGACACCCTTGTCCCTGAATGTCCTCAAGGACTTGACAATATCAAGAGCATGTTTAAGAAACCCTGGTAAGTGTTAATTTAGGAGGGAGATACAGTCACTCTGGTTCCAAAAATATGGCCAGAAGGGGAGACCTAAATGATTTCTAATGAGTGAAGATTTTCTCGGGCTAGAAGGCTTCAGGGAAAAACAGTAAGTGGGTTTGGTTGCCCCTGCCAGGCTATGGTGGGGTGTGGGAGTCTGAAGAAGACAAGTGCAGTGCTCCCTTCCTCCTGTTGGAGGAAGATGTCTTGTCAGGAAGAGGTGTAGGATCTGGGGTGGCTGAGGATGCACCAGAGAGGGTCATGAGAGCTTGGGCAGGAGGGTGGCCTTCCAGCCTGTGGTGAGCAGTGCTGGCTGGGGAAGTGGTGGAGTGGTGGGCGTGGGTTCACCTGTTCACCCTTGGCATTGGGGAGTTATTACTCAATATATATACACAGGAAAGTGTGCATATATTGAGCAATATGGGCACTTCTGGGGCAAGAGGACAGGCCTGGTGGCTCCTTGGTCCCAAATATATATATCTGTTGTCCTTTCTGCCAACTTTCCCTCTCCCTTTGGCCACTTCTTCTACAGCACCGTGGCATGGGGTGCTGGAGGTGGGAGAGAAGGGCAGGCTTTTTTGGAAACACATACCTGCCTGCTGCTAGTTGTGTTGGTGAACACAGTCCCTGAACCTCCTTGAGCAGTCAGTCCTGACTCATCTCCACAGACTTTGCTCCTGGAGTCAGCTGTTGAGTGTCAGCATATGCAAGTGCACTCATGGACTATCATTCCAAGTTGCACAATTTTTGCTTCTGAGTGTTTGTATCAAATGCCTGCAGGACTACTGCAATGTTTCATTGCCACTTGTCCATTTGGTGTTTATAATCCTGGATATCATTAGGCTGTACAATGCCTGAGGTTATGCTGGATGTATATTCTGTCAGTTGCCTTGATTATGTAGAGCAATGTAGGAGAGCTGCTGCAGGCAGCTAAGACTATTGTTTTAAAATGTCAGAAACCAGCTTTAGGGATAGGCTTAGGAATATTGTTCTTTTTATAGAACTAGACTAAACAAAGGAAGATTCAACAACCTCTACACGAGAATAAATTGACTTACTTCATCAGTGTTTAAAAGTTGCATAGTATGCCCTCCCCAGAATTTCCGCTGACTTTCCCATCATAAACACTTAACACCTTAACATCTTGCAAGATTTGATCAAAGAGAAGAGTTTGGGAGTGGGCTATGACCTGAATGGAAGAGCAACCTGCGGCTTTAGTGAGTAGTTGAAAGTGTGAAGTACTGCTGCAATGTAATGATGTTTGTGAGAAGATAAATTTTTGATTTCTCTTGGTTGTGACTGGCTGGAATTATTCTTGGTGATTTAATACATCAAAAGAGTATGTGGGATTAACTCTTCAAGAGCATTTATATAGCAGTGTCTTGGACAATGTGTCAGTAAAATACAGAACAAGTTAAAACATTATCAATATGTAATTACTGCCATTATGCTGTTGTAGTCTGTGAGTTGCTGTAAAGAAACAGGCGAAGGTATTCTTCATAAAGAGTATAACTAGTGCAAAAAACTAGTCTGTTCTTACCCTCTGGCATGTACAAACAGTTAAAGGATGAAAAAACTGACTGTTTAATCTTCCTTTATCTCTGACATATTCTCTTACAGGAGGAGGAGCTCGAATAAACTTTGTAAATTGAAAAAGAAAAGTACAGTGTATATGTTCAAAAGCACTTCAGCTTCCAGTCGCTTGTACTTCTACTACACTGTTCAGCTCAGGGCTCATTTTTTACCGCTCTGATATCTCAAAATATCTCAAATATGTATTTTTTAGGAAACCCCTTAACACTGTGCATGCTTTCATTATATTTCCAATGTGAGCAAAAAACATCGTAAGCCATTAAAAAAACCCCATTTAATGTTATATTAGCTCTTCTTAGGTTAGATGGTTGTGTGGTGGTGGTAGGAAATACCCCTTTTCACCTCTGATTTGTCAATTTATCAAGCATCTGAAAACTTGTACTTATGGGTTCTGATGAGAATTGTTGTCCTGCTTTTATACCTGTGCTGGGATGTTTCGGTGACATCAGTGCAAGGTGCTGAGGCCTGGGTGCAGACAGCAGGTGCCGTGGGACTCAGCAGCTTGGGAATCTGCTTGGGTGGAAATGAGTCAGCCTAGCCTTGCAAGCAGCAAAAAAGCTCCCTTTTTTTGGCTTGGCTTGCCTTTCAGCCACATAATAAAAAGGACATGTCCAAAAATGAAACGAGGGAAGCCAAAGAAGAGCTGGAAAAGGATAGGTTTCCTTCTTCTTGAATTTTTTTAAATGTTACCTTCATATGTAGAGAATGTTGTTCTCACACATGTTCTGAAATAAACAGCATAAGATTTTCTATGAATGTTCCGACTTAATTTATTAAACGTGTAACTGTGTTTTTAGGAAAGTTATTCAGCTATTTCTGTGGAATTTCTTGTAATCTGAAGGGTTTCTTTGTGTGGATTCAAGAGAATTTCTAATCATCCTCTGTTCCCCTCCTTCCCTGTGCTTTTTTTCTCTCTGTGTGCATCCGCTGCCTTCACCTTTACTGCTGCTGGCAGACAGCCGCCTCTTTCTTGCAGGGTCTGAGGAAGGGTGTGCTTCTTCAACAGAACAATGTGAAGGACAAAATACAAAGTGCTATCAAGTGTGTGGAGTAAACAAATTGCAAAGCAATAATTAGGTTTCTTTCATCTTTTTGTGGCTTTCATCTGCTTGTAGCAGTGACAGAGACCACATTTTGACCTGCAGGTTTTTAGGACAGCTGAGACAGAACCAGCAGAAGAAACTATCAGAGTTGTAAAATAGAGTAATTAGTTTAATACACCGAGATTACTAGGAAAAACTAGAATAGTTTAATTAAAAATCAAGTGAGTTTGGTCATTTGCATTCAGAAGAGATGTATTTTTTGAGGGAAGACTGAAGCATGGTACAACCTATGCAATATCTTATCTGTAGGTAACAATATGTACCTTATTGAAGAACATTTCAAATGCTGTAACTGGGAAACAGAAAGTTTTTAGGTAAAGTCTGTCACCCCCGTGGAGATCCCTGCCCAACTGTTACAGTGGGAGCAGAAGACATATGCTGAAGAGCTTCAGTTTGCAAACTCTGTGCTTCATCTCTGAATTGAGATAAGATGAAAGCCACAAATCAAGTCTAGATGTTGAACTTTCTTGAAAGGTGCCAGAAGTGTGGTGGTGTTCCCTATCATTGCTAGAAAAAAATTATTTGAGGCAAGTAACATTCATCTCCTCTACCACCTTTAAACACCAGTGTCCAGCCTTCTCTCTGCCTGTGTGTGTCTCAGCTGCTGTGAGATTTATAATCTCTGTGGCTACATGGGAGGTCTGAGGTTTCAACCTTTCTTCTAGTCAAGATGCCCTCAATATGTCTTCTGTACATGTGGATGTTGTCTTAACACTGGGGAGTAAACCTGGTAGAGCATTTCTAAATGGTTTAGTGGGAGAAAGAGTTCTAATTCATTAATATAGTCAATAGTCAGTGCCATTTTTACATGAAGATTCTTCCTATAGATAATTCACATTGCAAATTCATAATAAAGTATGTAATCTTTCATGCAAATAATCACTAACTTAGTGGAAAATGTTTTATAAGCTGGTTCTTTTGTAGTAGATGATTTATGGGGTTCTTAGTTTAGTATACAGAAGTCAGAATGAGAGGCTTTTTCTTATTTTTTTTTTTTCCCCTCTTTGTCATGACAAATGTTTCAGTTGTAGCTAAGGGATAGAGCAAATTAGCACATTTTCACTGGATAGCTATGTGCTGACTAGATATTTTAAGTCTTTTGGTCTTGTTAGTCCGGTTGTTTATCTAGTGGAAGAAAACTTGTTTTCTAGTCTACTGAAGACTTTTGTTGAAATATTTGTTAATCTAAAAGCATTGAAACAAATCCTAAGATTGTAATGAAACCCAAATAAGGCTGAAAAATTACACTGGTATGGACTGATGGGGCTGTAAAGAATAAGAACAAAAGTTTAAAGAAAAATTAGTGCATTAATAGTTTGTATTCACAGTGCACATATTAAGGGAAAAATCAGCTACATGAGGGTAGATTCAAGCATTCCAGGAATTTTCATATTGTACTTGAAGCTTGCCCCTTTTATGGCAATGGTAACTCAGTTATCTGCTAGCAGAATAAAAAAAGGATGGGTTTTGACTGCCATAAAGCCAAGATACATGTGCAAGCACTAATTGTGGCCAAAACTCGAAAGACCTTTTTAGCTGTAAATGCCTGTGTGTTTTTAGCTGTTTGTTAGAATAAGCAAGGGAATCTAAAGCTATGTAAATGCTTTTAATGTAACAGCTTTACTTGAGAAAATGATGAGTAGCTTTTTATTGAAACTTTTTTTTTTAGCTGAAGTGTATTGACTGGGGCTGTGTCTTTGTTAAGAACAGCTGTGTTTTTTGGAATCAGCATGGATATTTTTAGAGAAAAGCAGGGAACAGCAAGAGATATAAGTGAAAGTGAGAAGAAAGTAAAAAGCTTAACATTATCCTAGGAAGTCTATTTTCGTCATGTTTGGTTTTTTGTGTTTTTTAAATGGCACAGTGATTCTGAGGAGTCAAGGCTGTGTGACAGTGATTCTGAGGAGTCAAGGCTGCATGACGCATCTCCAGGGGCCAGAGCAGAAAGCAGGGCAAGAAAAAAGGTCAGGAAAAAGGGAAAGAACTAAGTGCTAGAGCCCTGCACTTCGTTTTGCTTAGCTGGACAACAGCTGTGGGAGCTGGCTCTGGCTCCTGGCCACTGCCACCAGTTGTGAGGACCCTCCAGCTGGCAGTCCCAGCCTGGAAGGGGTTGTTTCTGTGATCATTACTGGTAAATATCAGCTGAGAGAAGACTCAGACATGGATTCTGGTGCTGTCAATTCTTACGCAATGTAATTCTTCTGTCTGTGACTTTCTATTACTATTTTAAAACTTACTTCCCAGTATGGACCTTGGTGATCCAGCAAATGTTGTACCAGTGCCTAAAGTCATTGGGTTAAATAATGTCTTGGCTCACGCCCTTGGGAATGCCAAAATAATAGTTCAAATCAGGCAGAAAAGTAGATCCATCTTTCTGGGAACATGCCTTTGAAAATGTGCTCTGATTCACACTGGTCAGACAGAGTGGATGCTGATTTCTGATGCATTTTCCAGGAATTATGTGCTTGGTTGGGACAGAGCTTGTGATTTTAAATGGACTGGATGTGTCATAAGCATGGAAAAGCTTTGAATGTTAGCCCCTGAGATGTGCAGGCTGGCAACTGCTAACCTTGCAGTGATTGTAGCTCATTGCCCTCTGTCCTGTCAGGTGCAGGCTCGTTTCCTCAAAGCTGCTAATAATTTCAGCTTCCATTTAATTGATTTTTAGAGTAGTCAGAGGGGCTGTGAATGTGGAGAGATTTTTCTTTAGAGTATCAAGGAGACCAAAGAAGACAATGGTGACAGGACAAAGCCAAAAAACTGCACGGGTCAAAAATTAGAAAGATTGTTTTGTGAGAGTGCTTCTGTGTGCTGTCATTATAAGAATCATGTTTTCTTTCTAGTGCCTTCAAATAAAATCTTTAGAGGAGCAAGCCTAGCAAGTGATTGCCTTATGCCCATTTGTGTTCCCACAGCCTTTGCGAAGGTAATGTACACACTAAAATATATACCTGCTAAAAGGTGTTTGTTCTAAATGCCTTCCTTGCATTCAAAAGAACTTTCTCATCGATACCACAGAAGCTGCTGGTGCTGGAATTGATTTGGCAATGTGAAAGCCAGAGGAAAAGGTCTGTTTGATCCTCTAGATACACTACTTTGGATGCTGCCGGGTCTGCAGAAAGTGCAAGTGCGCAGAACACAAGTAGGATATTCTCAAGACCAGCTGACCCTGTGTTAAGGCCTGAGATGGCATCTACATGGTCCCTGTGTAGCTGGCACATGATAGTTTTGGTCCAGACTTTGTAAATTACCAATACTGTGCACAACTTTAATTACTCTCACAATGTAAGACACATCTGTGCCTTGACAGACCTGCATGTCTGGACTCTTATTTCAGTGGAAGACTTTTTATTTTTGTTCAATGTCAAGACATCAATATCTTTTATTTTAATAGTGTCCTGTTGGTTACAATTAAATAGTATCAATTTAACTTGCAAAATAGAACAGCATGCAGAACTTAATGCAATGCCAAAACATTCTGTGTACTGAGTGTCTTCTGTTCAGCTCAGGTTTATTTTAGCTGGACTGTTATTCTGTACCACATGGTTCACAAGCAGTTCTTTGTTTTTTGTAAATCCCCATTCAACATCATGGATTAAAGTCTGAACATTCATGGCCAAAATATGAAAAGTTCTGGGTTTCCCTTCCTGGGTTCTTTTAGATGTGTGCCATGATTGGAACAGTAATGGGCAATTACATGGGACGGGTTTGCACATGGCACAGTGTGTCTGTATTGTCCAAGGGAAATTGTGAAATTGATTTGCATGGGAAGCTGCCATGTGATTATGTCATATTGGGTATTGTTTTGGATAATACCCCTACTTTTCTGACAGATGTGGTTCAGCTGTCTAGAAAAATATTTCATATATCAGAATCCAGAGATCTATAAATTGTGTCAAATTAGTCTTGAAAGCAGAATGACATTTTTGCAAAGTTGCACATACTATTGTATGAAGTACTGCTGAAAATAATTGAATGTTGCGATGTGCTTAAAACATGAGTCTCTTATATGAGTTTTTTCATACCTGAGGACAACCAATGAATTTCTAGAATATCGGGTAAAATGTAAAGCTTTTGTCCAAGACCACTCATTAAAACAGAATTTGTAAGTTTGCGTGTAAAGTAATTTGTTTCTTGTTTGCTGTGTTTGAAAGTATAAAGTGCAGAATTCCTGTCCTTAGATTTATAGTATTAGATGGAAGCTGCATTTTTAAAATCTGAGTCACACCATGCTAAAGGCAAAGTTATGATGTACATTCATAATTAACCTATCTCATAGTTGTCACTGGTGATGGATAGTGATTTGTGTGTTTCCCTAAGTACCAGCTGTTATTAGCCTGATAGCCCAATATCAAGTGGTATAATTGATAGGAATTAGTAATTTGACTAAATTTTGGTGCTGATCTTCAATCTCTCACTGTCTGCAGCAATTATTTAGTGTAAAACTGGGTCTGTTTTTGGAGAAGCGATCAGCTTCTTTAGACTGGTTATTTACCTGCCTTTGGGAAGGTGGAAAAGGGGTGAGACTGTAAAAGAGTCAAGGCACTTTGCATGTTATGATGAAGTGCTGAGGTAGCAGCTGGGTGAAGAAATAATTTCTAAGTATGTTGTCTGGGTAAGACCAACAGCTACACTTTGTCATTCCCGTGTGTGTGCCGTGCTCCCTAGGGGACAGATGGTGTTTCAGCCTGCTCCTTACACCTGCTTTACTGTGGTGCATGGAAAAGATATGCCAGCTTTTCTTTCCTGGCTGGTGCCTCCTACACATTAAGCCTTGCAGGTGAATCAGCATGATTTGCCTTTTGCTTGCTGTCAGCACCTTCATTTGAAGCTGCTGAAGCTTGGTCTGGTTGGCAGCAAGGATGTGCTCCTGCAGGACGAGCGGCAGAACCCGCTGCCTGTCATCCCACACGAGAGGCAGAGGAGTACATATCAGCTCGTGGCTGTACATCCCGAATCAGACCCTTGGCAGTTGCATCTGCTTCCTGTGAGCTTGAGGATGTCCAGCGAGAGTCCATTGCTGCCTGTCCTGCCAGGGCTGGAGAGGTTTGCTCTCCTGTAGAGCCTGAAGTGGTAGCGCTGCTCGATCCCTGCCTGAAGTTGCCTTTGAAGCTGAACTCTCCAGCTGACTGCAGTAGGGAGCCACAGCAATGCCAGTTGCATCCCCTTCAAAACCTACAGGCCATGAGAAAATGGAGGCAACAAGCTGTAAAAAAGCCAGAAAATGTCTTTAAGATCTATGTGTCTTACTCTTAGGGTGTTTCAATGATTTATTTATGGCATGAGAAATTACTTTTGTCACTGAAGATTTATTACATGCAGAGAAGTAGGTTAGTGATCTTGATCAGCAGAGTAAAAATGAGTTTCATCAGCTTGGTTGTCTGAGGATGATTTTATCTTAACAGGCCTACAGATGGAAAATAGAGTCTGGTCAGATGTTCTTTGCCTATTTTCCTCCCTTATAACCAGCCTTGCCCTGTTCCCTAAACTGAAAGTCCAGTGTCATGTCTACAATCACTTCATTTTTTCATGTTCGTTTCATTGTTGGGGCTTAGTGATGATGAGCCTATCATAATTTCCTAAAAACTCAGTCAGTTAAAATATAGCACATGAAAATATATGCTATTGTCTAATATTGGGAAGCCATTAAAAGCTACTGGATGTGTTGACAGGTGTAGTGATCAAGGTAAACTACCAAGGGAAAAGTGTCTCCTCAGGCTCTTGAATGAGTCATCAAAGAGATTCTTTTTTAAAATAATAAAGACATTTACAAAGAGACATCCTCTAGAATGTTATCAGTAGAGTACAAGACAACCTTTTCTATATAGTTTGGCTTAATTTTTCCCACTCTTAAGTGAGCACTTCAAGCTAGCTTTAAAGGTGGTGGATGTATTTTTGGTACCCGAAGTTTTTCTCCTTGTTGTAACTCCTCTTAACATTGCAAAGGAGATGGATTACTGGGTGGTCTTTTAGTCCAGAGGTGATTGCAGGAAGAGAAACTAAGAATGTAAGGTTGACTGAAACCCAAAAGTTTTGTGGCTGTACCCAGCAGGTGTATTATTTGTATTATTTCTATTTTTAAGGACCACTGAGAGTTGGTACAGATCACTGCATTTAGAATCCCTGTGAAATACAGCAATATATATGGGCTTTTGGGGGTGGGCGGAAAGGCAAGCAATCCAAAAGGAGTAAAAGGTGACTTTTTGTTTTTTGTGTGTGTTTTGTTTTTGGGGTTTTTTTTCAGGCCTTATCAAGAAATGCTGGAAAGAAAAAAATTGGAGAAAAAGGCAAAAGAAATATGAATTATGTATTTTTGTCTTAGAATAGCAGTCACCTAATTGTTAGGGTAATGAAAAAATATTACCACTACACTTTTATTTATCAGAATTCTTTCTGAAATTATAAATAGCTTGAATAAACAACTTCATTTTGGAACCTGCAGTATCAGCCAAACAATTCCTGTGCACTGCAATCTGTACTATTCTCAGTCGTGTGCAACATATGCTGTTGTGTGTTGGCATATTTGTTTCTTGACTAGGATTTTTTTACCAGAAGCATCTCCTTTATTTTTATTATAGAGTGAAGTACCTGTGCACATACTTGTTCCGGAAATCTTCATTTCTTTTAGAAATTACTGATACTGATACTGACACTTTATCTTTTTCAGCATTTTCTTTTTCTCTCTTCTAGACAAATGATGTTGGTGCCTACCCACAGAAGTATGTGCTAGTAGAACCCCCTCAGTATTGCATGTAATATTCAAAAGTATTTTATCCTTCATTTCATGCAAACATATCTAGCATGTCTCACTCATTTTAGGACTAAGAGATGCATTATGCATAATGGTGATAAACCCTCATTTTGACAAGCAGTTGCCTGTTGCAGGTACTCTTTTTTCCTTTCCCCTCATTCTGTTTTATTTTTCTCCAGGAAAAGTGTGATACCCTCCTTCCCTCTCTCCCAACACCTTTAAAACCTGTGGAGACCTCTCACATCTAAGTGAGGACCATGGATCTTGATAGATGATCAAAGAAGGATAAGAGTTCCAACGAATGTCTTGTCCCTTGCCAATAAAATTGTCATAGCCTGTATTCTGATTCAGTGGTAAAATTAAAGTGGTGGGGTTGTTTTTCTGTTCTTTCAGGTTAAATTATGAACTTTCTCACTGTTCAGGCTAAGGTTTTATTTTCCATTTGACTTCGTTCACTGACGTGTTCATGAGACATTTTTAGATATGAAGATATGGACATTGCATCCTGTCCAAAGGCGTAATGTCTGTTTCAGAAGTAAGTCTCCAATGTTGCCTCTGGACATACAGTGTGTGCCACAAACCCATCAAGGGCTGTCATTTTTTATCTGAAGGTCCCAGTGCGATTGTTGAGTCTCCAGTGGTTCCCCTCCCACTGCACGTTCACCTGCTCTCTCAGCTACAAGCAGAATTGCAAACAGGTTCAGGTACTGCAGCCTGAAGGGATGAATGGCATATTTGTAGGGAACTTGGCCTAATACCAACTTGGTACCATCCATTCCCTTTCCCCTTTTCCCTTTGGTGCATGGAAGGAACTGTCTTCTCTGAGCAGCTCCAGCTGGCTGCCTGGATACCCTGTTTGAGCAGATAGCATGGATCTCTAGCACCAGAACGCTGTTCAACTGCTTATCTTGTTCCTGTCCAAGGATAAGGTGAGCTTGGAGCTGATGTGGTGGACTGAGGGAAGTGTTGCAGGCAGTATCCAGCGCAGCTGCAGATGAATGTGGCTGACTGCACGTGTGGGAGCAGAAATCCAGTCCCTATTTTGCCACAGGCTGCTTTGGCAGCCCTTAGGCAGTATTTTTAGCTTCTCTGTGTCTCCCTTTCGTAAAAATGAAGTAAGGATAACAAAACCTCCTGATCTCCAAAGTAAGATATAAGTAAGTTGTGTGATATTCCGTGATAGGGATTATACAAAGCTTGAAAGTGTGGAATAAAAATGGATTTGATGGAGATTGAAGATTAATTTCTCAGTATCATCAGCTTCAGGAATAAAAGGAGTTCACACACTCAAAAGCTGGCAGCACACTGGCCCTCATGACCTAACATGTAACTCTGGGTTGCCAAGCCTTTTCCTGTATTGGCCCTTGCCGCTCTCATTTTAGGTGTTTCTGCAGTAACCACAGAGACAAAAACTTTAAATACAGAGGCTAAATATCAGAATGGGAAAAAAAGACAAATGATCAAGGGGAATTTTGTCATGGGCTCAGGATAGTGCACCAGATTAACTTGGGATTTCCATCCAGTGATTTTGGCTATGTCTCTCTAATCCTCTTGGAGCACAAAATAATTCCTAACTTTAATTACAGTATATTTAAAAGCATATTTTCTAAACTGTTTCTGCTTCGGACCCCAAAATAGAAAAATGTTGTTTTTTCTACCAGAAAAGGCAAGTATTCACAGAATTATTTAGATGAGTAAAGGTAGAGGGGGAAGATAAAAGTAATAAAACAGAATAGCTTTAAACCTGCATACCTTATGATGCCCGCCAGTTTTTATAAGGTAAAAACAGCCAAGATCTCCATATAAATTTATTTTAATGATTAAAAATGGTCTTTTGGAAATGGAAATTACAACTTTTTATTTTTTTTTCCCAGTTTAACATGAAATTCCTTTCCAGTGAAAGAAGGGGAAATGAAGTAAATGAATAAAGGAAAGGCTTGCCAAACAATGATAAGCTGTGGATTGTTGTAAATAACTGTGAAAAGTTTAGTGTCATTATAGGATAGTGTGTTACCTGTTCTCCTCTTCCCCCAGTGCTAATTGAAATTAGGGGGGACTGATTTTATTCTTTACGGTTAAATTTACAGCGTTGAACAAGACAGGGAATCCAGGCTGTTCTCAGCTGGATTACAAACAGTAGAGCTATTCTTTTGGTCTGAAAACCCTGACCTGGTAGGGAAAAGTGATCCAACTGCTTCCAAAATAGGCACATCTGTATACTGTAGTACTTTGTCTCTCAGGGATACTTGATGTGTGCTCCACCAGTTGAAGAATGGGTGAGGTAAATGTAGAGTTCTAGAATAAAAGGCATGAAACTACACCTAATCCCAAAAATTTTAGGCATCTCTGGGTGTTTTTTATTTAGAAAAGTTAATGTCAATCTATTTTAGGAAGTACAGCAGCTTCTATTCTTCATTCTCCTCAATACTTGTAGTTTTTGGTGAGCTCTTAAATACTTTACCGGTCTTAAATACACTTACAAATACTAAATCACTCTGTTGCATCATTATGAAAATAAAATTTTCTGTGTTCACGTGCTGAAATACAGAAATTGAGATGCAAATGAGAAGCAAGCATCCAATCAGTTTTCACTCTCATTTTCTCTTGAAAGTGCAATGTTTTTGAGATATCCAGAAAGAAACGTTGAAATATAAACATGACTCTAAAGTGAGGGATGTGATTTGACTTTTGTAAGCACTATCTTTTGCTTGTAGACAGTTTTCCATGTGGAGTTGGATAGGAGAGCTCCCAGCTCCTTGCCCCAGTAATATCAGGTAGCAGTGAAGTAAGTATTGCAGAACCCATTGGTGGGGAAAAAGATCTGCTGCCTTTCCCTAAAGAGTAATAAGACCAAGCAGCCTTCTGAGCAAGCCTTCCTGCTGCCATTGTAGTAGGATTAGGAGAATAGTTAACCACACCAGCAAGGTATTGGCAGTCAAGGTTTTTGGTCTCTGTTGTAAATGCTTTGTGATTAATTTAACAGGGTTGGACAGGATAGGGAGGCAGGTTGGACTGACTTGCTGGCTGGTTCTGAAGTGGCTGTGTCCCACAGGGCTGCCAAAAGAGACATTTCCACTCCTTTTTCTCATGTATGTCAGTGTCAGTGATCGTTTTGCTGTGAGCTGTAGCCCATTTGAGCCCGGCTGGTTCCCAGCATTGGCTCCTGGAAGGGCTGGCTGCATGACGGCCGCTGTTGGCACTGGAGAGGGAGCGGGAGCGGGGCCAGACCGCAGCTGTTAACAGCAAAGGGCCCGGGGCTGTGCTGCAGAAACTCTGCTAACCACGGCCTCAAGGTGTGGTTTCACATCAGAGCTGGACTGACCTCGCGCAGGGGCGGAGGATGAGTGGGGCTGACCTTCTGGTCCCAGCCCGCTATTTACTGGCTTCTGCAGACTGCAGCCTTGCTTTCTCTCTGGTCTATTTGCATGTGGAGTGGCAGTGGCCATTCAATGCATGGTGTATAGTCAAATGCACTTCCTTCTCACCACTGGCCATGTGCTGACATATTAATATGTTTTCGTACAGAGAAAATGCTTAAGGAATATTCTGTTTTCATAGTCAAGCTCTGTGCAACCTAAACATGGGCCCCTTTTGCATCATTCTAGCCTTTAATTGCCTGATGGATTTCACAGGATCACATCTTATTCAGTATGCAGAACAGAATGTGCTCGCTGAGCAAGGGAAGATGCAGGAATTTTTGCCTTGCTCTTCACTTTCTGGACTTGTTTCTTACTTTAGAGATAATAATCAAGTTGTGCTTTGAAGGCAGAATAAATGCATTCAGCTTCTCATGAGCTTCCTATGGCCTTTATCACAGTAATACCTGAATGTGTTGAGAAAGCATGTGCTGATTTTTATAAGCATACTCCCCAGAAGGAAGGAGGCAGTGTATTGCTGCACTCAGTTTTTTCATCCCATTCTGTCTGTGCAAGCCAGAGTGGTGCTTTAACCTTTCCTAAGGATTTCATAGCTATTTGCTGACTCTTTGGGGAAGGGTAACCTGGAAAATGTAATGTCAAAAGTACCTCCTAAGTAGCATTCAGTAGCATTTCATTGTCTGCTTTAACACAGTAACTTCAGCTGAAGCCAGGACTTTGAGATCTTTGGTTTGAAAAAAGATCCAGCACTAAACATGTAGAGAAAATGGGGAATGTGTAATTAGTGACTGCCTGTGAAAAGTGTGGAAATGATTTGTCTTAAGTTGATTTCATGGGAGAGGCAGGGGCTGGTTCCCATTCTGCAGGGTAGCACTCGACTGCCTTAACCAGGGAATATCTTTCAGCTGTGTGTCTCAGCTCTCTGTGCATCCTCCACTACAGCAGCAGACATGCAGGCAGTCTGCTTCAGGATTGCAGAGCCTAGTGCTGAGATTTCATATTCTCCATACTAAATGGGTCTGAGCGGGGCTGGTGCTTGCCAGGGATAGCCATACTCTCTCACTGCTCGTACCTATTTTCAGAAAGGATAAATGTTTTTTACCAGAGAGTTCCTTGCTGTGGCTTGCCAGGCAGGAAGAAGGCAAGGTAGGTAGGGTGATGCGACCCTGGCCAGGCCAGGCTGGTGTGGAGGGCTTGGGTTGCCTCTGAGCAATAGTAATTTAATGACTGCAGCCTGTCAGGAGGGCAAAAGAGCTGCTTGAGAAGAAAGGAACCCTCTGCTCAGTGCGGGTTTGTGTGGAGCTCTCACAGAACACCTTAAATTTGCATTTAGCTTGGAAGGAGAAGACTGTAGATATAAAACCTCCAAAAATAATTCAAAGAACAAGGTGAATTGGTTAAAAAAAGGAAAATGTAATCATTTTTCCATTTTGACTCTTTCAAGAAAGAAATTTTTTTCCCCCATCCTAAAGTTATGAAGCGTAGCTATGTCACAAATTGTGATGAGAGGTACCGGTTCCCTGCTGCTTTCAGTTATTCCATCACTTTCTCAGGGCAGGAGGAAGGTGTGGTGTTTAAAATCCTTTATGAAAGGCTTCACAGCTACTTAATGAAAACAGTGGTGAAATGGAAATTCATTTTTCTGTGTCTCATCCAGACTACTGTTTGGTCCACCAAAGAGACTGCACTTCTGCTTCTTCCTTCTCATTTTCTCAGCCCAGTGTCTTTCACCTGACTGTTGGTTACTTTCCATTTACATTTTCTCTTTATCTTACCTGTTATCCTTTTTCTCCTTATTCTTGTGCCCTAATAGTCCAGTCCCTATTTGTTTGACTGTCATTTCAGTCTTACCCATCTTTCTTCACATGAACCCACCCATCTTCTTCACATGAAACCATATGACCTTAGATATATTGGCAGTACAAGTTTTGTCTGTATTAAGGAGGAAAAGAGTAGGCAGCAAACTACAGGTTTGATGTTAGCATTGTTTATGTTTGAGTATTTTGCCCTTTTAACTGCTGATGAGCAGGAGTTCCCAGTTTACATCTGCCTAATCTGTTTGATTACAAATGCTTAGCCTGTGCTCCTCCTTTGGTGTTCCATCCTTTCTGTTGAACTATTGCCAGATATAATTCATATGTCTGAAAACATGGAAGAGTTCATGGAACAACTGTCTTTTTCCCTGGAAATAGTTCAGTGGGCTTTTGCTTTGGTGGGGTTCTGTGTTGTGTTTATCTCTGTCTCTTTCTACGTTTAAAATTGCCATGAGAAAATAGAAAGGTCGCATGCTGCGGGACTTCCTTGCAAACCTGCTTTCTATGTCACAAATATGGAGCTTTTTAAACTAGCTAAAAGCTGAGTTGAAACAACTGGGAATTGATAAAATCTATGAATTCAGATGAAGCAATGGTGGAACAGCAATATGGTTATTTTTAGGCCTTATGTAGACAGAAGCAGGTTTTTGCAACCTGTTTTGAATTATCTGTGGTAATAGAAAATTGTATATTACTGTTAACTGTGTAAAACTTGAGGTTTTCCTGAGCATGTTCCTCCTTAGAGAGTATCTTTCAGAAGATCAGCGTTGGCACTGTGACATGTCCACCTACACATGGTGCCTTCTATGCACTGTTGGTAGCAAGTAGCCCCAGGTGTCTACTGATGGCAGTGAGCACCTTGAAAGTAATCATAAACCTGGTGTGCATTATGCATGTATTAACCACACAGTGTATTGGGAGATTGTTCTAATTATCTGTTTAAAGTGGTAATTAATTAAAAAATGGTCTTAAATTGTCCTAAAAGATCATGATATGCCTTTTCTAAATAAAGTAATTTGACACTGTGAAGCTGGATAAGCAGTGTGATGTAATTTTATATAGCCTTTAGGACAAAAAGAAATGTGTAGTTTTCAATCCACTAATAAACTGAGCAGAAATACAGTGGAAGGGAAAAATTAGGAAGGTTGAGTGCAATATTGCAGCAGGTGTTCTACAGCTTGCACATTCAATATTTTCAAAGCTTATAAGGACTAAAAAGCTTTTGTTTACATGAGCTTTAGTTTATATCTTGAACATTGGACTTAGAAATGAAGAAGGAAGCTGTAAGGAACCTGACAGCCAGAAGCTTCTGCTCCACAGGAGTTCTGTGTTCTGATTTTGCTAAATGGGGTCAGTAAATATTGATGAATAGTTGCAGGTAGGTATCATGGCATAAACATAGTCTATTAAGAGTCACTAAAAAGTTTGAGGAATTATGGGGTTGGCTGCTTTGGCTACTGTTGGTGTTTGAATAAGAATTGTTTTCCTTTTATTCAAAGTGAACAAATACTAGAATTACATCATGTCTTTTAAACATTTATGGGTGTTATGACTTCCATAGTGCATAAAACTGCAAGGAAAATAAGTTGTACTTTTCGAACAGCAAGATTTAAAATTCTCACTGTTGGTATTTCATTGGTTTTTAGGACTAATTCTTTTTAAAGAATTTTGCTTTTAATATAAATGATTAATTGTTTTACATTTTCAAAAGAATAATAATGACATTGTGTTGCATTCTAGATAGTTTGGAGTTTAGGAATGCGACTTTTATTTTAAGGTTGCATGGGATCTCCCAAAGGCATTTCACTTTTGACCTTTAGATGAAATAAATGGATGTTCCCTCTTTGTAAAATGGACAGAGCCTGCTGGTGGAGTGCAAAGGCATTTCTTATTTAGCACAAAGTCAAGCTTTATGTGAGGAATTAGATATACAGATTAAGCAACAGTACTAAAATGAAGTAATGCCAGTATAATGCCAATCTTGTTTTCACCCTAAGTAAGTTTACATTCTTAGACTCAGACTGCTAATGTACATCTGTGTTATTAGCTCTGCCTTTAGCTTCTTTGCTTCTAATTTTCCATTCACAATTTCATAGCAAGAGATGCCTGTGCATGTGTGTGTGTGCTGAGGGTCAGGCTTTGTTTCTACCAAAGTCTAGGGTATCTGTATCGTGAGGTAGTACATATATTTGTTAGCAGATATGTCTAGTTTTCACGGTAGAACAGTTTTGATTGTAGGTGATGAGAAATAGGTAGATACCTAGAGTATGACTTTGCAGTACATAAATCTTAAACTTTGTCTTCCTTCTATTATGGTTTCTGACATGGTAATTCTTTCAGCTGTTCTTCAGGGCACTGAATGTGCAATGATTTTGGGTGACATTAATTTATAAAATAAAATGTATATAAATGGATTTTATATGTTAGAGAAAGCAAAATTAAAAAATACCATACACTGGAAGCAGAAGATGAAGAGATTTATTGTGATGCCTAGTAATCTGTAAAAAATCCATTCATGGCTGTGAACCAGCTTTTTTGAAGTGCAGGAGCAATCAGAAGGGGCAGGCTCTGGACTTGCCAAGTGGTTTGTCCAGCTTTCCATCAGCGGGATATGGCACTGAGGGGTGACCACAGTTTCAGTTGTCAGTCCTGCCCACCCCAGAAGAACTGTACGCAGATGAGCAGTGCTGGTAGTCTCTTGTCCTGGCTGCAGATGTGGCCAGGCCTGTTCAGTTTCCGTTGAACAATGCCACAAGGAGGAAGCATGAATGTTGTTTCCAGTTATTAACTGTACATACAAAGTAGATCAAAGTGGTGTTGAAATGTCTACTTCCATTTTCAGGCACCTGGTTTGGATGCACCAACAAGTGACACCTTACCGTGCTGTAAATCAAGTCCCTCCGGATGGGAGAGAATTTACTGAAAGTCCTTGCAAGGAGTTTCAAAGATAAACCGGGACTTTTCCTTGAGTTTCAATGCTTCCAGATAGTTGTTTATTAAGTCTTATCAGAGGAACAGAGCCACTAGCATGACCCAGGTACAGCATAGAAGACAGAAAAGTAGGAGTGAGGACAATTATCAAGATTTACACAGCCTTTTAAAGATAATTTAACCAATGGTTACTAAAAACATACATTATTTTCACTTTCTTACCAATTATTCAGTAACATGACTAGGAACTGCGGAATTTTCTATCCAATCATTCCAAACTACTTTTACTGCAGAATATGGAGTAGTAGAAGAAGGAGAAGAAGGTTTAGGGAACAACAACAATCCTCCATTTTGATATTTTTTACTCTTATCTATTTACTACAAAAAGAAGCCTAAAACCTCTAAATTTTTCACCCTGTGACAATCTTACATAGTAGTCTATCACCTAATTCACACCACTGTATTTTCTAGTTCTTGTCTGATTGTTGGTAATTTTTTCCAAGGTTTGAAGCTAAAACAGTGTTGTTCAGGGGGGTAAGAACCCTTAAAAACAGGCAGAGAAATATTCTCGGCACTCTGGGTTCCTGCAGACAAGGATGACAAAACTCGCCCTTCCTCTCTATCACCTCACTTCTGCTGGACCTGCATAGTTGAGTGAAAAATCAAGCAAAAATATTGCACAGATAAAGTATTAATCACTTACCCTTGAACTGTTACTTTGGATCCCAAGTGGAGTTGTATGGGGTAAAGTATACCCCAAGGGAAGAGTGTGGCACCTCAGTACTACAGTGCCATGCATTTGTTTTTTCAAGGAAGTTGTAAATGAGTTTCAGTATTAAAATGGATTATTGTTAAATTGAATATTTTTTTACAAATTTAGGTCAAAATCTGAATCTTGCACAAGCCCCATTTCACTGAGATGCGGGACACTTGGGCCTGAAAGGCATTTCACAGAAACAAGGTCTTTTGAAGAGCAGGTGCTTCTAAAACTGTTTGAGAGGCTTGAGCTTTGAATAACCCCAGTTAAGTGCAAATGATTTCTTTGTTTCACTGAACCTCTTCACCTCTGTCGTTTGAGCCCTATTTTGTATTTAGATGAAAGAATTGCAGAGAAAGTTAAAACTTCCAGGTGCAATAGTGCCTGCAGAGTTGCTTTTGTAGGCGAGAGATGGCTCCAGCAGATGAGGAGAGAAAGGATGCCTTTGTGTAGGCTTCTGCTTTGCTTCTTTCCTCTGAGTGTTTGTTTTGTGGATACACTCGTGAGCTTTAATGAGCTTTCTATACCACTTTCTCCCAGTGCTGGGCTCTGGTGTTGTGAAGAGACTGGATTCACAGCTGTCTGTCTGCCTTTGATTTTATCAAAGGTAGAAACAAGGGAGGGAGAGACGTTTCACTTCCCAGTATCCTTCTGAGCAATTAAAGTGATAGATGGAGAGAGCATCCAGCCTGGCCACTGCTTATGCCAAGCACATTGGACTAGGCACCGATTCCACTTTGTACTGGTAAGGACACAGAAAAAGGAGTGTTTGTCTTGTTAATTTGATTTGTCCTGTGGGCTTGAACTAACACACCTGTCTGATAGTCAGGGATATTTTGATTTTGAAAAGCTGTGGAAATCCTTCCATAGCTGTGCAGCTTTTCATTCTGGTTTTGTTTATGGGAGAGTGGAAGGGTGAGTATAGTTGTACAATAAAAATTCTCAGTAATCTGTTCTGAGCTATAGGCATATGAATTTGGGGAAGGTTCTTTACTTTAAAGAAGTATGAGTGTGTTAGAATAAACGGGTGGAAAATTGGAAACAAAAGTGTTGGTAGAGCTTCCAGTTCCCTCCATGGCATGGGGATTGGGGGACCAAACCATGTCTGCATAAGGGTGACGGTGGGAAGCAGTGTGAATCAGATGCACCCAAAATACAATTTCCTGTTTTATAGAAGCAGCGAGTTCAGCGATTCCCCTCTCTGTGTTGGCTGAAGAAAAAAAACATTCTTGCGTTCTTCCGAGTATTTAACCCGTCATCCAGTTACAGTTGTGAAAAATACAAAAAGATTGGAGTCCATAAAAGGAGATAATTTGAAGTTAATAGGGGCAGCTCTGTGTCACACAGAAATGGAACGCAAGCCGTCATGCTTTTCACTCTTGTGTTCTGCTCCATTAAATTAATCTGCCAATTTAATTCATGTCTGTACTAAACAAAACTTTACATGACATAACAGAAATTAGCTTGTGTTTCTGCCTTGTTGCCTCGGCTCTTTCATAATACTGTAACTTTCTGCGTGCCTGAGGACAGCAGGGTGAGCCTCAGTGCTGGCTGAAAGGCAGGAGACTGAATACTTGAAGCTAAAAGGTTGGCCAAAATGTCCACCCTGCCTCTGCTGTGCTCCCTGATACAGATTAACCTAAAGTGGTTAAATATACAACTTGATTTATGAAGCACAAAATTGCTTCAGCAAATGAAAGCTAACTAAGCCTGTAGATGTAGGATATTTTATTCCCCTGATTTCTTTTTTTTTTTCTTCAGTTAGTAAGTTAGTACATTAGTTACTGAACTGGTGCAATAAATGAAATTCTGTGCATCTGAATGTGTTGATGAGCCAGGAGCATCAAAGTCAGGTGAGGCTGCTGATGATGACTCCTAAAGTTTAAGGCAGATGGATTTTACAGCAGGGAAGTGCATGTGGGAAAAATTTTACCTTAAATCACTGGAAATGAAGATTAGAGAGGAAGCAGCTGTGCCCAGGTGGCTGATGGCCATGGTACTAGAGTTCTCTTGGAAGTCTGGATGCCTTAAATGCTGGGTGCTGTGCTTTCCCTCCCCTACATTGCTTTAGCTGTAGGCAGGTGGAAGACATGGGGCCCCTGGCTGTCCAGGATAAATCCATTTCTGTTTGGAGTGGCTGCCATGTTTCTGACCACAAAGAAAGTAGGGGACAGAAGTAAGCCTCTGTTTTGTCCCTTTGTTCCCTGAGAGAGGACCCTGGAGCTGCCGTGAGGGATGAGGGTGACAGCATGGACACAGTGGAGGGCAGGAAAGGTGACTGATGGTGGGCGTCAAGTGAAGACATAACATATGGAAGCCCTAATATTTGCAATCTTGTTAAGCTGACCAACTGTGACTAATGCTTGGAAGACTAATGGTCAGATGCCACTACTGATCTGTTAATTGAAGATGGCTTTTGTCTTAATCTCCTGTATTGCAACATGTTGGAGATACACGTCACTAGATGTTTACTGTTGAAGATTACTGATGTTCTTCCAGAGTTGTGTATGCTCAGTTTTGAAAACTTGAGTACAATTATTCCACTGTGAATTTTAGAAACATATGTTCAGGGAGATACATCTTTCATATTCCATTTGTGCAGCTGCAACCCAAAACTTGGTACTATCTCTTACTTGAGAGAAAAAATAAAGAACGTGCTGTACCCATGGATGAGTCATGATTCATTTATGTTCTATGAGAAATTTTAAATGCTGTTGCATGACCTTTGTCATCTTTGTGTACAGTGGAAAAAATATGCCAAGCCAGGAATATCAATGAAAGTCTTCTCAATAACCAAAAACAGGCAAGTAAGTTCCCATTGGGTCATTTATTTTTTTTTTTTTTTGTTCTTCACTAAATGGGTCTTTACTGTGGAACAAATGATGATGACTGCCTGAGAATTTACAAGCTAAATAAGCTTTGAGATCATACAGCCTCCTAGACTAACCATCATTATCTGAGCTTACATCAAAGGAATGGGGCTTTCTTGGTGGGCAAACCAAGTCTGGAGCAAACACGTCTGTCCTGTGTTTTGAATTGAAAGAGTTATTTATTTTATTAATTAGTTGGTAATTTGGATAATGCATTTGTTGCAAGTGTGCCTGTAGCTACGCCCTGTTCATTTGGTGCAGTACCGAAATGCATGAAAGATGGTAGAGGAAAAATCAAAACTTCACACCTAGACTGAAATAAAGCTAGAACATCTAGGACAAGGTACATCTCCCAGGTTCGTTCCCTGATGTGCTTCAAGTAGTGTTGTTACCCAGTGCACTGTGTAATGCAGCAAGCATTTTTTATCCACCCCCTTTCTCCCCAAGCATCTGGGATTCTTTTTCATTGAGAGTTAATGTTTGGCTTGGAACTAATTTAACAGCTTACTACAGCTTGCTCTGTGGACCCAAGCAGGCTCTGTAATGGATTAGATACGCGTCCTTAGAATAGGAGGGATAATGTGTCCGCTGTCCAGGGATATTTGTGGGGGTGGCAGAGAAATTAGAATGGACTGATAAAAAAATGCTCTTTCATTCATGTCAAAATTTTCATGAAGTTTCATAATGCTGTTTTTTGTGAGTGCATATTTCCCAGTCTCTGTTCTTGTCTTACAGTTTTTGTTACTTAATATCCTATTTATTAACAGGCATCCTACAAAAATGAGCTCTAACATAAGGATATACCAGTTGCCTGGTGTAGCATTTTTCATAGGAAAGTGGGAAATTGAAAGTAACTTCTTAGGCTGAAAAGGGACATTGTAGGAGTACTGGTCTATTAAGACAAAAAAGGGAATTTTAGGGACATGAGCCTTTCAGATTTTGTTTTCACCTGTTCCGATGAACTTTCAGAGATTATGAAAATGGTGTGGAATTGTGAATTGTGGTTGGTGATGGTTGTGAATGATAGTTTTAAAAATTTCTGAAAAGGGGTAGAAGTAGAAAGTAGTTGGAAGAATAAAGTTGAAGTAGACTGTCTTCAACAGACTCTGGGATGCTTTGGTAGGATCTTGCTGGAAGCAAGACTAAACAGTTAGTGTTGTACTTTTAAGCAGCATAAACTACACAACCACAGTGGGAAAATCAGAAATTGTAATCAGAAACTAATTGAGAGATGCACTGAAGAGATTGAGGGAGTTGGAGCACATTCCCCAGAAAATGGCAGTGAGGCCAAGTTGCTAGGAACCTTTATGAGTAAGTACCATGGACATACAGGGACAAACTTGGAAAGGGATGAATGAAATAAAAGGATCTAGGGGCATACTAGATACTCCTTGTGCTTGCAAATGGTAAGAGAAAATCAAAGGGCAAGAAGTTGCACCTTACTAACTGGAGACGGAAACCTCATGACTGAGGCTTATATGTTCAGGTGGTTAATGCATGCATCATCAGGAGTCTGAGCTATCTTGGGGAGGGAGCAAGTTAGAACCTACTTAAATTAGATGGCTATTTTAAAGTCATTTGACCCCCATGACTCAGACTCATGGCAGCACTCACAGTCTAGTTTTGTTTAAGCTGCAGAGCCATTAGACGAAGCAGTCTCTCTCTCCTGCCCCTGCCCACTCCCAGGAGCTTACTCCCACCCCTGAACTCTGCCCCTTCTTGTCCTGCCACAGGAATTCATCCAGTTTTGTGGTAAAACAGGGCAGGGAGTTGATTTGGCTCAAAAGTTTTGATGTTTTAAGAACCCTTTTTTACGTTTATTTTTGGAAAACCTACTCAGTCCACTGCACACTTGTGTTGCTGGTAGAAGGGCATCAGGGAGAGGTCTTCTTTCGGTGGCTATGTTTACATCAACTGTTGTTGGACCTACAGCAGTGCCTCATGAACGTAAGCCTGAAGTTCCAACATGTGAGAACTACCAGGGTGTAGTTGTATGTTATGCCTGATGTGATCAGCTCCACCTTCTTACTCTTAGCACTGTACTCTCATGGCTTCTGCTGTAATTGCCCTGTTCTGAGCCAGTTCAAGTTCACTAGCCTGTGAAAAGCAGAATTATTCTTTTAAAAATAGTCTTCTTTTTGGGAGGAGAATGGGATGATTCCTTTATGGTGGCAGTGACTAAGTGAGTTGACTGAGATAGACTCATCTCCACCTTCGGTGAGTGGGCTGTAGCAATCTTATAGTTGTCAACAGCTGTCTTTGAGAAGTTACTTGAGGGCAGAGCAGCTGTAATAACCCCCTTTAAACGTTGGAAAGGAATACCTGTGAACTGATTCAGACCACTCAGTTTTTCTCAAATTCCCCAGAAAGATTCCTGGCCGACTAAACAGAGTGGAAGCACCCATGTAAATAAACACCCACGTGGCTTATGCTGGCACCAGCTGTATTAAATCAGCTCCCTGGCTCTGTAACACAGTAGCAAGTGGAGAGTGGTGAAGAAGCAGGTAACAGTGATTTCAGTAATGATTTTAGACATGTCTCATCTACTTTGTGAAGCAAATGTCATGTGTAAATGTTGGGTCAAATGACAGAGGGAGACAGTACCATACCATCCTCCTTGGGAGGCTTGTGTATCCTGTCTGGAAAAAAAGGAGGGACATCACTCCTCTGAAATGCGAGAAAAGAAAAGAACCACAGGTCTTTAGCTATATAAAAAGTTGTTTGTAAGTGGGTAAGAATAAATTCTTTCTGTTCTTCAGGTAAGACAAGAATCATTACATATCTAGAAGGATTCAGATTGGTTACTAAATTACTAAGTTTTAGGAAAGACCAGACGAGCGCTAGGTGGAGCAGGTGTAGTTGATCCTCTGTAGAGACAGTAGGCTTAGTAGCTTCTTGAGTTCTCTTTTTCAGATACTATTTTCTAGTTTTTCAACTTAAAGAGGAAACATGATACTTAACTGCTAGTATACACCAGCAGAAATTCAATGTGTAGACAATGAGCTACAAGATACCTTCAATGAAAATTTATTTTGCTTCAGAGGAACTGAAGGACTGTTAGGCATTATGTGATGTCCTATAGTTGTGTCAAACATTGCCAATTAAATTCAGTTTCAGTGTGCATCAATGAACACTTGGAAAACTAATCAAACCTTTTCACATGCTTTGTTCTTATATTTCTTCACTCCCCATCTTCCCCTTTTGTAGGATGCAAAAGGAAAGTCCTTTTCAAAAATTTTGTTTGTTTGTTTTTTATTTCTAGAAGGAGGCTATGGGTGATTGTTACAAGCAAAATGGCTTTGCTTGAATGCACCTCAAACTGCATGAAAAATAAATGTACAAAGTGTTTAGAGGATCTTTAGGGTATTTTTTTGGGGTTGTGCACCAGATGGAGAGCTCAACTGCCTGTTCCTCCTGACCCTTTTTTTACATTTTATTCAAATCTCAGGGAAGAAAAGTGCAAAAAAAATTTAATTAAGGAAGAAACATTAGTGAAGATTTTTTTTTATCAGAAAAATAGGAAATTTTAAAAATGTGCTCCACAAAATAAGTCTTTACCTCTGTCTGATGCTGTTCTTTCTTGGTAGCCAAATTTATTATTTTCCAAGATTCTTCATATTGCCTATAACTATGAATTTTTAATCGTCTTTGAGACTGAATGCTCACGGGAGTTATGAGGCAGTTTTGACAAACTTCAGTGAATGTGGTTGAACTGAGTGGGGACCTATTTGGGAGCACAGAGTAGTTTGAATGTTTCTTAGGGTGAGGGATGTGTGTTGCCAACATGCCAGTCAATGTTGAAGAAAACTGCGGTGTCTGCTGAAAGGCTCTTTCCTCACCCCGCTTGCTTGCCCTCCCAAGTAGCACAGCTTTTCAGCACTGCTTACATTTTACACAAAGCAAGAAGACTGAGCCAATATATTGTTCTCTTAATTTGGTTAGCATATGGCCTTGGACACATATGCAGCTTACATTAAATTATATGAACCATGGATTTAGTATTTCAGGGTGAGTGTTTTAAGCATTGTATTTGTTATGAAGATAATGCCTCCCCTAGTGGGAAAAGGAAGACTGTATTGTTACAGTGACACATCTTTGTAACTTGAGATGACATTTCTTTTCAGAGCTTAGACTTTGTGTGTGTAAGTATAATAAAACCCCAGATCTTTGGTATTCTAAACTACAGGCAAACACAGTTCAATAGAGGGATGCAATCAATTATTTTTTTAGAAGTTTTTCATCATTACTTAGAAGCCAAAAAGAAAGAAGTGTGTTCCCCCTGTACTTAAGATCTACAAAAATATGAGATGCTGATTCATGAAAGATAGCCAAGCTGAGAAGGATTCTTGATAGCAAAACAAAAAATTTAGCATGGGTTAGGATTGGGTGGCAGCTCTGTATAAGTGTCAACACACCCTGGAAGACTGGAAGAGTCAGGGATGGATGGAGAGACCTCCTTATGGTACCCTCTCGTCTTTTAGTACACATTCTTGACCCAGTCTCAGTTTACTGCTCATCTGTGGCCTATCTGGGGGACTCCTCTTTTTTCCCAGCTCACCTTTTCTCTGATCATCTCCTACTCACCAGTCTTCTGTGAATCAAACTCCTTCATATTCTCAAGTTCTCCATATCTAATTCCCATACCTCTGCTGCCTCATCAACAGGAGACTCTCACAGTTCCCTTTTTGAGGCTACCCTTGCTTTATCTGCCCTGGGTTACAGTTAATGACATCTTCACCTTTCTCTGGGTACAATGGTCTAGTGCACTCATCCCAGCAGCCTCCTTGCTCTTATCTGGTTCTTTTAGTCACAGAAAAAAACCTGTTTCTTCTTGACTTTTTGCTATTTCCATACTCCCAGTCTCCCAGAACAGGAAGCCTCCCCAGCATTTTGGAGGCTGCTGCTCTTCTCCATCAGTCCTCATGGTTCTGCAGCTGCATGCAAGTGCATCCCCTGTCCTGCTCGTCCCAAGGCTCCTTTGCCATGCTGCCCAATGTATGCTGCTGCTCCTGGGAGGTTGCTTCATTTCCCCTGTGATCCTGTTAATCATCGTTCAAAGGCTGTCTTCTAAACATTTTTTTTCCCCGTGCTGATTTGCATGTCATTTAATTATGTTGATACTTGAAATGTATGTATCTTTAAAATAGCTTCTTTTTTTTTTTTAATTAGTTGTCTGGGTAAAGCCAGGATACATGATGCTAGGCTGAAAATAGTGCGTATCCCAGCTGGGGATGTAGCTCATCTCAAACTTGCTGTTCTAAAGAATGTTGGTTTTTTTCTTAGAAATATTTTCTCTTTCTCTTAGTAAGCCATGTAAAAGAATCTATGGAAACAGGTGTGCTCTGAGTAAATTTTAGTAAATTGGTGGCAGTACAAACTGGCAGTCCATTTGTCTAATGAATGCTGGTAGTGGAAGCTTAACTGATGTGTGTCTTTGGGGGAATTCACTGAAATTAAATGTGTGTGTTGTGAAGATCCACACCATAAGTAAAATTTTTGCCTCCATTGACATGAATATCCCGCTGGCCAACTGAACTTCTGGCATTGTCAACAAAGGAAATATAGTGAAGGATTGTTTTTATGTTTTTTATTTCTAGATATGTTACTGTAATTCCTTCATTAATGAAATACAAGTGTGCCATGATTTGGAAGTATCTTAAATATCCCTACTTGATTCATATGGCTTGATGATGACTTCATTCCTGGGTGAAGCTGTTTCTCATGCAACTGTCCTAGAAGTCAAAGGTTAAAAAGCTATGTAGACAAATGGTGACGTTTAAGAAATTCCACAGTGTCATTTGAACCAGCATAGTTAATACCGTGTCAGAGTTTACAACATTTCCTGTTTTCGGTGCTTTGTAATTGTAATCTAATCTCATTTGGTTTGGAGGAGAGATTAAATCATTGCCAGGGACTAATTTTCAAAAACTGAAAGTACATGAAAAGTCAGCTGGTTTTGCTTGAAAGTGAAAATGTGAAGTAAGTTTCTATGTTGAAGTGAAAATAGGAGGACAAATATTACAGGTCACTGAAAAGCAGCTGTTCAGCAAGGACCTCTCTAATGTTATTTTTTCTAGGTAAAGGCTAAGACTTCGTAGAAAATTTGTTTCTGTAATAATGCGTTTTTATAATCCACTTCTGTAATAGTTTAAGTATCACTTTGCTAAATCCTGAAAGTACCTTTCAAGGATTCTTAAGCTAGTGCCTGTAAATTGAATTTATTTTTATAGCAGACTTATTATTATGTGCATTATCCAGGTACTGCATTTCCATTGCTAGAACAGCTCTTGCCTCTTCATGGTCCAAGTCCAAATCTGGTCATGCTACGCAGTTAAAGAATGTGAACTGGTAGAGTAACCCAACAACTAAATATTAATGGTGCTGTATGCCTTCACAAGGTGGAAAAAATCTGTCACATTACCATACAAGTAAGCTATAAAATAAAGTCTTCAGGGACCTGTCACTGGTGTGGAAGTTTCCACACAGGACATGGCAACACAAATTGCCAAGACTAGGATTAGGATGTGAGCTGGAAATGTGTTTGTCACCCCAGGTGTGTGCTTGTCCAGCACTGTGTGCATATAAAATAAGCCAACCTAAGGATTCTTCAGCATAGAAAAAACTTGAGTATTTTGAGACTTGTTTAGTTAGTCCTTGAACTTTTCACTGCCAAGGTACCCTTAAGATGACATTTTACTGACAGTGGTATCTTCTGGTCAGAAACAATCAAACGATTTCTGTGCTTTTACATGTGTTTCTTGGAGTCTATTTGAAATTTGCTTGTGATTCAAATATTTAAGAGGTGGTACGTATATTATAAGCAGCACTTGAAATAGAAAAGACCAAGTGAGTTTGTGAGTAAGGAAAAAGTTATGAAAGTCAATTGTCCGTCCTGCCTTTTACTTTAGAATGAACATTTTCATGAGGTATTTGAAATCAATCACCATTGTTGAGAGAAAACAAAGCATTTTGAATTTTTTTTTTTTTTTAAAGGCACTTTTTTTTTTTTTAATGTTCCATTGCTTCTCCACAATTATTTAAAAATTCTGGAAATAATACATTTGAGGTTTTGCAATGATAAAACTCAGACGCTTTCTTCTTTGCAAAATGGTGACACACAGCCACTTAAAAGGAAGGAAGGATGTGAAAAATAAGACCAAAGGAGGAAGGATGCTGTGTTAATGAGTACAGCAGAATCTTTGTGGTACTGGTTGCTTGATGTTTCCATCTTCTGACAGATGCTATTTTTGTATAGAGTTTTTCAAAGGGATGAAATGGTGACTCCGTGATCTAAAAAGTGATACAAGGTACTGCTACATGAGACCTTGATTTGAGCATTCATATTTTTGATGTGTGCATTTCAAGACAACTATTCAATACATCCTGTGATGGTGACATGCTTTCTGAGATAAAAACAGATTTCTTTTGCTTTTGCAGTTAAACTAACTGTATTTACCTAAGCAGCTCCTAACTTTGGTTGTGACATTTTGGATTATTTCAGAAAATCTGCCAAGTAGGGAGACATGAGATGATTTTATAACATGCTGTTCTTAATAGAGGATGTAAAATTCATATCATGTGAGAAATAAGCTGCTGTGTTGAATACATGTGCATTACTAATAAATAGTGATAAAGTCAGGATCCTATACTAAAAGTAAGAGAATCCGTGGTGATCTTGTTTTGCTTTGGCCAGTTGGAGTGCCTCTTAAATTCATAAAGCTCTTTGACTCAGAAAATTAGACTAAATGTAGGCATAGTTACTAAACAAAAGTGTGCCCAAAGTTGTGCTCATGTAGCCAAATCTAAATGAGTAGCAAGATTTTTCAAAGTTGTCGAATACTCTGAAGTTTCTGATCATAATTTTAGGTGATGTGATAGGTGCAACACTGTTGAAAGAAACTACTGCAGTGGTTTGGTTCTGCTTATTGTGCTGTAAATTTGAAAATTGTGAAGTTTATTTTGATTTGTACAGAGGAGATATTAATGTTCATGCAGTTGCTAAACTAAACTTTGTACGTGTTTCGTGGTTTCTCATTACTTACATTTTTGAAAATTGGATGTTTTAAGTGTTTTCCCTATCCAGCAATATGCTTATTTAGTTCCTCAAAACTTGTTGGATGTTCAGAACCTCTTGAAGGTGTTTGAATTCACACAGCCTATTTAGCACCACTTTTGTCTCTTTTTTGAAGAAATTGTGGCACGGAGTCATTTACTATGGGTGTGTATAAAAAACCCAAAAGTATCTTTTTTCTGTCTGGGTCCATTTTTTGTTTTGGCAAACCGTATCCATCCTCCCAGCCATTCTGCTGGTGTGTACAGTTTATAAATCACCATAGAGTATGTTCCTTCTGTGAGACACTGTGGCATGAAGTATGTTTGTGACTGCAGATGTTTGGATTCTGATTTCTATTGAAGTCTGTGGAGATTAGTCTTGCGGGTTTTTTCCCCCCTAATTTTAGTTGGAGTTGAAAGGAATGCCAGACAGAATAAAATTGCGATTCATGACCTTAAATGTGCCCCTGTGGAGAGTCCTACGGGTTCTGCAATTTGAATGTCCTTCTCCTCCTCCTTCCCCAACTTGGTACAACCTGCCTCTGTTCTTTGTGCTGCTTTTATTTGTCAACCAGAACTCCTAATCATAGAATCATAGAACCTCCTGAACTGGAAGGGACCCAGAAGGATGTTTGAAGTCCAACTCCTGGCCTGAGGCAGGTCACCCCAAGAATCACATCATGTGCCTGAGAGCATTGTCCTAATGTTTCTTGAACTCTGTCAGGCTTGGTGCTGTGACCACTTCCCTGGGGAGCCTGTTCCAGTGCCCAACCACCCTCTGGGGGAAGAACCTTTTTCTAATATCCAGCCTAAACCTCCCCGATACAACTTCAGGCCATTCCTTCAGGCCCTGTCACTGGTCACCCGAGAGAAGAGATCAGTGCTTGCCCCTCTGCTTCCCCTCATGAGGAAGTTGTAACTGCAATGGGGTCTCCTCTCAGTCTCCTCTTCTCCAGGCTGAACAGACCAAGTGCCCTCAGCCGCTCCTCATATGGCTTCCCCTTCAGACCCTTCACCATCTTTATTCCCTCCATTGGTCACACTCTAACAGTTCAATATTTTTTTTATGTTGTGGCACCCAAAGCTGCCCCCAGCACTCGAGGTGAGGCCGCCCCAGTGCAGAGCAGAGCGGGACAATCCCCTCCCTTGCCCGGCTGGCGATGCTGTGCCTGATGCCCCCAGGACAGGGTTGGCCCTCCTGGCTGCCAGGGCACTGCTGACTCAGGTTCAACGTGCCATTGACCAGGACCCCCAGGTCCCTTTCTGTGGCACTGCTTTGGAGCTTCTTGTTCCCCAATCTGTCCATACATCCAGGGTTGCCCTCACCTGCACAGCAATGCTGTTTTTCTGCTTTCCTTTCCCCACTCCAAGTGCTCCAAGTAGTGCCAGTCTAAGGTGATGCTCACAGAAGTCATGTCAGGTGATGACAGGGATGTGAACCCTTCCATTTCTGATGACGCAGGGAACTACTGGAATTTGAACAGTTTAATAATTAAAATGCTTTTAAATAAAGTAACTTCTGTTTCTTTTTAGCACTGTATATGACTTCAGTTAAATGTTTTATCTTAATGAGGTACTTTTCAAACCCAAATTATTTTACTTGGAGATCAAATAAACTGTTGGAGACAGAGAACAATAAATACAATAAAAACTTAATATAAATAAATATCTCCTTTAAAGCAAGCACCAGTGAAATTAAGGGACTAATTCCCTTGTAAAACTTTTGTTTACATTAAGTCTGGTTAAAATATGCTAATGGTTACTTTATCAAACAGACTGAATCTGCTCTAAAAACTTGAATTATTTAATAATTGACTTTTTTCCTCTCTTTAGATTTCTGAATTACATCAACTAGAAAAAGATACATAAGCTAATTCAAACAGAGTTACCATTTTCCTTGTGCAAGAAACATGAGCTGAGCCCAAAGGACATGTGCTTTTAGTTTAAAAAGAATATTTTTTAATAATTACCCTATTGAAACTTATACACTCTTTTTGATCTTTACTGTGCAGATTTCTGATCTATAATCCAGTCAAACGGATGACACTTTTTAAATAATAAAAAAGTTAGAAGATACCCATAAACTCACTTAACTCCAGTCTAAAGAGTAATGCCAAAAGTGAAAGGCCCCCTGATAGTCATGAACACTTGCTATGCATCTGTAAGGCAGCAGTTGCAAGTTTAAGGTTATGTATAGGCAGCATTGATAATTTTTGGTTAACAACACACTTTTATTAAGTAGAGGTAGTGATTTTAATGACTTCAGTTTTTAACTTTTCATGCAGTGTAAATATGAGGGGGTTTTTTTAAGTGTTATTCAGATGTGTGGTTAAAAGTGTGGTCTGTTCTAGGGAATGATTTGGGAATACATCTGGTGCATTAAAGATGTTGCCATAAGAATGACATGTTCTGAACTTTGAGATTTAGTATGACTTTTGCAGATGTGCTGGCATTGAAAGGCGGTCTCGTGATGTGACTTTGGGTGGTTTTGCTTACATTTATCACTTTTATTCCTGGTTTTTTTCAGGGCACTTGTTGCTTAAAATTGTCAATATTTGCATATTTTATAGTCAAATTATTAAGCTGAACATTTTTTCATTCATGAATCTACTTGGAATGTTCTGAAACAGCTAGATGTTTATCATTTGCAACGGGCTTTAATTCTAGCAAAATGCTGGTCAGTCAGGACTGTGTGAGCTTTCACATTTCTTTTGTACGACTTGAGGACTTTCATTATCTGAGGATAATTTTCTTGAGTTTATGCTTGTACGTCAGTGCTGGGAACATACTGCAGACCACAAGGATGTATGCTTAAGGATGAAGGATAATCAGAAATTTTAAATTTCTTTCTAGATGTACTCTGGATGGCACATCTTCTAGAGGTGTTCACAGGCTGGGAAGGTTTTGGGAAAGCTCATTGTCAACATCTGTCTGAGTCCCCTGAGATTTGCTAATTGCGGTATAAAGCCATGTTGGTAGTGCTGAAGTATATGATCATCTTTGTAAGCAGGAAGCCTGGCTGAGCTTGCAGTCACATTACAAGTAACTGCTACAGTGAATTCAGTCAGTATCCATAATGATATGAAGTTGGTCAACCTATTTTGGAAAAAAAAAAAAAAAATAGGACATAATGCCTTACAAACCCAGATGAAATGGGGTTATTAAACATACAGGTCATACAGGTATAGGAAATGGAAAGTAATGCTCACATTTTTTTTCAAGAATAATTTAGATAAGCATAACTTTAGAGATACTTTCAACCTTCTTTCACAAATACCAATAAAAATGAAAGTACCTTTGTTAGTTACACTATTGGAGAAGGGGGTATGATCAATAGTATTTTGTTTTAAAGGTAAACTCTGGGGATCTCCATCTTTTTCTGTCACCATAGTATGCAGTAGCTCATAAATTTATCAGTTTACTGATTTATCTCATAAAATGAAAAGTGTCTTTGATAATTAAAGTACTTGTGACACCTACGTCAATCTTAAACCCCCTGCATCAGACTGTTCCTAGACAGTTTAACCTGTGGTCCTGTTTGCATTGTCTTGCCCCTCCGCTGTGGCAGCATTTTTTTGATTGACCTCATCATGAAGGTAATTCAAGAAAATAAACTGTACCATTAAAAAAAAAGTGGGTAAAAAAGTCACTGTATTTAGTCCTCATAGAGTTTAATTCCAGGGTGGGTTTGATGTATTGAAGTGGCAGGACAGGAGTAGTGCTGGGACTGCAGAAGGGAGAACACACACGTGGCAGGTGCCACCAAGACAGGTCTCTGTGACTTTACCCGTTGTGACCCAGCCCTTCATCAAGTCTCAGGAGGAATGGCCCTTGTTGTGTCCTTTGACTTGCCCTTTGGGTGCCTTATACCTCTTATTGGCAGGATCTTTTTTGGAAGAGCACTGAAATGGATACTCAGCCTGCTTCTATAGTAGCCCATGTTTATTAACTTCAGAAAATTTTGATTAATTTTTTGGATGAAGTATGAGATCTTTAGTATTGACCTTTTACTGGATGAATGACCTTAAGCTTATTGTTTCTAATTCTAAATAACAAGCATGGATTTTGAAGCCTATTTGTGTCTGCTTAATCAGTGGAAGATATCTTATTGCTGAAACATTATCTGTCTGCTTCTTACAGTTTTTAAATAAGCTGCTCACAAAATATTTACAGCTGTATCTCAGTGTTCATCAATGTTTGCACTTCTCCTGACCTCTACATGCAGGAATACAGGTTAGGCAAACATTTAATTTTACTCAACTGTAACTTTTCCATCACTCAGGATGTTGCCATAGAAAAGAATGGATTTTCAGCCTCTCTTCTAAACCATGTTATTTCCGTTTCTGCAATGAAAGCTATTTACTTTTCTTTTTGTACCTAATTAGTACTGCATTTTTGTAAACTGTCAGATATCGAGCACTTCCCTGGATGCTCATGAAGTATGCTTTTATTTACAAAATGCAGTCAGCAACTGGAGTGGTACAATAAAAATTATGCTGTATGCTTTACAAGAGAAAAAAAATCAATTTTTGTCAGCTTCCTGTCTAGTCAACAAAGAAACATAAAAGAAAGAGAGGACTGACAAGTTTGTTTCCTTTTGCGTCTGGCAAATGTTGCACACTAAAATAATATTTCCTGTGGCTATTTTGCTCTAATGTTCCAACATTTCAATTTTTATTAAAACTGGATTTTCAAATGTTAATTTGGAAAAATATGGGTTGGAGAAAATTTTGTCTGTTTTTCATTTGGGCCAGACAAATAAATTAGCGTACATGCCGATAGCACTGGTTTTAACTTGTGACTATGTTTTAAAAATGGCAAAAGCATCCAGTTGACCTGCTACGTAAGTAAAAGTGAGTTCCATGAGTGTAAAATAAATTAAAAAAAAAAGTTTTTTGACAATCACTCTAGGTTATTATTCAGTTACTTTTTTAATACAAATTACTCTTTAATAGGTATGCTTATTTGCTGTGCAGTGTGCATTTAGAATGTCAAAATCCAATTGCAAGTGAAAATAGTTTTTGGACTAAGCTAATCTGTATAGGAAGAGCTGGTTCTGTAGTTTCTACTAGAATAAATATTCTCCTATGTTTATGGGTGGAATTCAGAGCAAGTTAGAGGTTCAGGGTACAGGACTTCAGGGCAATAAAAGCCATACTGATGATTTGCTCTGGCTTTCTCTGAACTCCTTTATGCCATAAGGCTCAACTAAGAACTGAATCCAACAGGTGGTGTAACTACTGCAGATGTGCATTTAATGGGACAAAGTGTGATATTAAACCATCTAATTTGCACCTAAATTCCCTTTCCATGTAATGTTGATGTTCATTGGATGGACAAGGAAGACAGCAACATCCTGAAAGAGATCCAATCCATCCACTCCCTGTAAGCCCAATGCATACAAATACTGTGGGCTCTTGCGAGTCATTCAAGTCATCGTTAGCTTTTACATTCCAGTGTTGTGATACTGCTGCTCATCAGGTAGCAGAAGATATGGACTCCTCTCCATCCCTGCTAATTCTCAGAGAAGTTTTGCAGTCCATAGGGCAAGGCTGTGGTAAAGCTCATCTTCATTGTTTTTGTTGAAGTCAGGTAGAAGAGAGTCAAACTGTCATGAGCTATGGGTGTCCACGTGTGTTTGTTAAAGGCAGAGGCTGTTCACTGAAGGAGGTATTCTCCTGCTGCTGTCTTTGTCTGCGAAGGATCTAGAGCCAGCACCTTGCTCCAGATGTGAGGCAGTGCCTCAGGGGCATTGTAAAGTCTTGTGCAGCAGACTTGTGAACTGAAACAGTGATTTGGGGGTGGCTTCTCAATTATCTGTCCAGTTGCTTAATGTCACATACGGTTTGAGGGTTTGGGTTTGTTTTGAGGTCTTTTTTCCTCCTGTTTTCTTATCTCTAGACTCTTTCTTAAAAGGCAACACCACTTGGAAAAGCCCGAGTCTTACCGCTTTGCTGGTGCTTCTCAGAGAGGAATGAAGCGTCTTTTGGGATCATTTCTTTGTAACAGCAGAGGAAAGAAAAAAACCACTTTTTTGACTTCTGGTCAGTCATCTTTGTGCTTCTGAGCAGGAGCTGATTCTTCACTTCTCTATTGAGCAACGGCTTTTGTAAAACCATGAACTTTGCATTTAAGAGGAATATCTTTTGCAAGTTGGGACTCCTCAACAGTCAGACAGAGTCTTTAGATATGCAGTAATGTCCTTTGAAATGTAGCTTGAACTGAGTGGATTATTTCTGGGGTGTGCAGAGTCTTTAGGAGAAAAGATGTTGGTGTGTCCTGAGGAAAAAGCAGCTTGTAATCAATGGCATCCTTGACTGGAGCAAAAGACAAGATTCAGTGGCCTGTTAAGGAGTACAGAAAGCAGTACTTCCCCTTATGGCTTTTTAGGAGTCCAAACAGATAAATAACTTAACAATTTGTTGCTAAAATTATTAGTGTAACTGAACTAAAGTTGCCAGACAGAGCTTCAGAGAAGGTGCCCAGATAGATTGTTGACTGGCAATTTGTTAAACTATTTGAGAGAAAATGCATAGTGTAGACTTCAGGTACTGCTTCCAGTCCAAAAATTATGGTCGTATTATAATGCAAATAGTCCAAAAACATATTTCATTTTAGGAAACAGTCTTCCAATTTTAGACCTTTCCTGTGGCACTGCAGTTTCTAGAGCTGACTCCCTGCCACAAGTGGCTGAAATCTTTCACTAGAGCAATTAAATACAGCTTTTTTTTTTTTTTTTTTTTTACTGTAGCAGTGATATTGCCATAGGATGAACCTGTTTGGAAGAACTTTGAGATCTGTGGGGAAGAAAAGTGGGTTTATAGAATGAATTTTTGTGTATTTTGGCTGGCTGCTAAGTAGACTAAACATGCTACATGCTTTTTAAATCCTGTGTTTGACAAGGATGTTGAACTGCTGTGGTTACTACTGCTGTTTCCAGAATACCATAAGGCTCTTAAAATGTACCCGTTAGTTGCTTGTTAACAATCTGGTGAGTCGTTGTTGAGTCTGTTGGCTGGAGTGAGGCCATTGCTACCCTACCTGTCTCCTCTTCCCAGTGTTACTGAGGAGATGAGTGAGCTAGTATTTAAAATTGTTTATATTAATTGTTATTATTATTTCATTGTCAGAAGGTTTGAAAAGTTTGAGGCTTCTTTTAGAAGAAAAGACAACTTCACATGTTTTACTCAAGAAATCACTTGGACAGTTCTGATAAATTTATGCAATAAAAGTTGCATATATTCTAGTTAAATCTGCTAATCTTTAAATGCTCTATCTGACAGAGACCTCATTGTTTTCTAAGTAATGCAATTTCAGACTCGGGAGAACTGAAAGGTAAGGAACTGCTGATGGGGAGCAGAGGACTAAGCAGGAGCAAGTGGACCCTGGTCATGCAGTGTATGTGACATGAAGGCAGGAGGTCTCCTGGGCAAGACCTTGCCCATGGTGATGGTGCTACCTGGAAGTGCACACAACCTCCTCCGCTGATGATGGATCACACTGCAGGAGGGTGGTAAGAGGAAATTAGGAGCTGCAGAAGTGAAAACGCCGTGCTCACCTGCTCGGGTGGTGTGAGTTCAGGACACAGCAGTCTGTGGCTCTGCTGGACTGTGTGTCGCTTGGGTTTCTTCTCTGTGCTTAAACATAGAAGTACAGTTTATCTTCTGTGCTTTTCTCACATTCTTTGGTGTGCATCCCAACTAAGAGGATTTTACTTCTCCATTTATTTAGTCTAGGCAAGGGTGGTGGAGGCTGAAGACCTCTGCTTCCCAGCACTGTGTTTTTTAAAAGCTGTTACATCTAAATGTATTTGTTTATGTTGATGTTCGTGTTTATCAGCTAGCAGAAGGGAAGGCACTGCTCACGGATGTGCTGTACACATTTGCAAAAGGGCTTCACTGGCTTCCTGCATATTTCTCCTGAGGCATCTCCTTTGCTTTCAGGTTTATGAAAATGCCTTGAGGGGGCTATGATGCAGGAGGGCTTCACCTCCCCTGCAGACTTCTCTTTCACTGCACTCCTCAATGTAGTGGCTTGCTGGGGCCAGACAAGTGCTGATTTTTAAAGGGAAGACTTAGCAATTGGGTGGACAGTGTGGCAAAGAGGTGGCTTTTCCATCAGCAGCCTCAGGGATGTTCTGTCCTGTGCCCTTCGTGGCCCATGGTGGCACAGTTCTGGGGGTGGTTGCCACCGTGGCAGCCATCTCTTACCTCATTCCCAATGCTGCTTAGAGAAGGCTGCTGCCTGTTAGAAGAGGGAAGGAGGGAATCCACCTTGGCAGTTCTCTCTCATCCTGGTTCTGCCTCCAGCCTGGGTTGGGGAAGCGCTGGGAGGGGCTGCATTGCCTGCTGGGCTGGTGGCCACCACTGCCTCTCCCTCGGCCTCTGCCTAGTTTTGGTGGCATTGTGTTTTGCCTCTCTGCTGGAACTGTTTTGGGGCAGGTTTTCAACCACACCAAGCACCCCTACTCAGGCTTATTGTGGGTACCCCCTGTGCTTGTGAAAATGGGGTTGTGCACTGAACAGCAAAGGCACAGAGGCCAGAGAAACTCTGAGACATTTCTAGAAAGCCGTGAAGCCCTCCAGGTGTGCATTTATTGAGAAGACAGCAAGAAGACTGCCACCTGTCCTTCTGGCACCACCAGCCACCACACCATTGTAATGACACTGTTTCCATCTTGCCAGCTTATGGCTAGATCCAGTCTTGTACCTCTGGCAGGTGCTGTAAGTGGTTGTGTGGATCCATCCCATAAGGCAGCAAGAAAAACAAACTTGAGTGATCTGTTTAAGAGTCCACAACATCTCTGCCTCATGAACAAGAAAGAAGTTTGATGCTTGGTTAGCCTTCCACTTGTATACCTGGGGATTGCTAATGCCAGTTTCACCAAAGATGCGAGTTACAAGACAGGGTGTTTCGATCTGTTCCATGCAGGACAAGGAGCGGTTTGCTTTGTGACCTCCAGGGTAGTTGTATATGAAGAGGGTGGTAAACTCTGCAACAGCCATAGGGAGGGATCTGTCCTCCCTGCAGATTTTTTCAAGTTAGCAAGATGAGGAATGGGAGCTTCTTACCTGTATCAATTGTCTCCAGTTTGCCCATTCACAAAGTAGAAGAGCTGAGTGACGATTGTTAGCAATGATTACTATAATCAGATTTTGGAAGGGTCACGCCCTTTGAAATGTATTTGTGAAAGCTCTTATCATTGGGTGTTACAAAGCCCAGTGATTAGAACATGCTCTAATCCTCAGCTGTCAGTGAGGTAACACCAGGGACTCCAATGCCAGAGGATCCTACTGGCACCTGGAATTTTTTTCACTTCTTCAAAAATAAAGCTAAAAGTGGAGTTCTTGTATAGGAAAAGTGTACAAAACCTACTGGATGGATAGTCACTTGGTAAATACAGTCTTCTATTTGTTGGAGGCTGAACAGTATCAGACAGTCCATGGAAATAGACCTCTTGTAGATAATGCTCATGGAAGGCTTTATATTTTAGTGATAATGCGATTAGTTTGTATTCACAAACCACTTATTTGCTTTGAGCTGTGTGGAATGGAGTTCTATAATGTAATATTCTGAAAATTTCCCTAAGTAAGCAGATACCTTGATTGTTTCCAGAACTTCCTGTAAAAGAATGTGGTTAGAGGAAACAGTTGTTTTAAATGTCATTTTTGTCCAAATATGGAACAACAGGAATAACTATATTTCCTGTGAACTAACGGGAAGCCCCCTGGATTTGCATTACTTTGTGAAAACGATGTTCACATCACCAACAGGAAGGTCATGTTCACAAAGCAGTCTTTAGGGTAGTCCCATGACCCTACCTCCAGGATAGATCCCTGGGGAATTTGGAAAAGAATGTAAAAAATGAGGTCCCAGCAACAAAACATTTCAGCGCCAGCAATCTGATACTCTTTTGATTAAGAAGACATTACTCTTTTTTTAACATATTTTAAGTGAAGTACTTCCAACTGATGCTAATTTACAAAATAAATATTTTCATGAATAATTAATTTAAAATTTACTAAATTCTAAAAATTTTCTAATATTCCCTTGAGTGGCTGAAGTACAGTGGAGATAGATAAGAATCTCTGGTCTGTCTGCAATTTTTGTATGAACATCCTGCATGATTCTGGTAACACTAAAAACAACAACAAAACAGCCTTCCCACCAGCCAAACAGACAAACCCTGCTAAAAATATATAAACAGCCCCCTCCTGTCCCAATAACCATAATGATTTTTTTCCAATTATATTTTACAGAGTTTTTCTTAAAATTAGATTATTTTCTGAAAACTGTACAAGGCTTTTCACAGGTTCACAGAATATTCTGAGTTGGAAGGGATCCAAAAGGATCATTGAGTCCAGCTCTTAAAGTAAATGGCCCCATACAGGGATTGAACCCACAATCTTGGTGTTACTAGCATCATGCTCCAATCAACTGAGCCAAACTTCTAAATAAAACCAGAACTGAATTGTTGTTATTAGTTCAGATTTCATCATACACAGCAGTACTTCAGACGATGACTGGCCATTTCTTTCAGATATTTTGAATATGTTAATTTGGGACTCTAATCTTAAAGTTTCCCTCAGACTAACAAGACTACTTAACTCGTGCACTGACATACAAGTAATCATGAAATGCCAGTTTTCCACTGTGTAGGTTTGCTCCAGGAGATTTTTCTTCTGGTCTAAAGCAATCCCCAGAAGATATGTTAGGAGAAGGGCTCTGGATTTACAGAGAGAAACGAGTGGGGACCACTCCTGCTTCCTTCTGTTATACTCATGTACATCAACCTACAACCAAAGAAGGTCTTCAGGAGAATGAGTATTTTAATTCTTAAGTTTAATGAGCCTTTGGAGATTATTGGGTTGCACTTATTTCCATTGCTTAAACACAGGCATCTGGCACCTTTTGAAATATTTACATAGACCAAGCAGATATGACCAGGGATCTAGGGGAGAGCTGTTCCCACCTGGCCTGGCAACTTAAAGCAGGTGGCATCCCACAGGATATCTTGAATGGCACTGTTCTCCTGTCCTCTGTGAAGACTGATCTACAGAAAATTGAAGTGACACAACCAAGAACTTTAAATAGCTACTGTGTGACAGAAACATCCAGTCACTGCTGACGAGAGCTGAGCTTAATTTGGTGACCTAGAGGGTTAAAGCTTTAAAACCAGTAAGTCTTCCCTTGGTTCGGGGAATTCCCTGAACAGTCATAACTGGAGTCTACCCATAATTTGCTGGGAAGAAAATAAAAAAGGGACATGAAGATAAGCTGCCAACTGTGGTTTGCAGAGGGGTTTTTTTGTTTGTTTTGTTTTTTAATAATGAGAAAAAGAACTTGGGAGAGGAGGAAAGACTGGAGCTTGCTGACGTTAAAAAATCATCAGATTTTTCCTTTTGTCCACTATTTTTCTGTCTGTAGAGATCTGAAATTGATGGGTTTACAAAAAACATGAGAACTGTGCTTAATTTCTGGTCTTTGCTTTAAGTCCTCAAAATGAAGGAATAGCAGATGTTCCTTTTCCTGAACCATTTTAAGAGTTGAAGTTCAAATCATCAGTCCAGAAAAACTGGCTTTGTATCAACTCCAGTAAGGATGTATAACTAAATTTTGCTAATTGCTAAGAGAGTGTGGATTTTTTTGTTGTCTTCTTTGTTCTAGCTAAGTATAAATCAGGAGTTTTAGCTACATGATTTTTTTCAAAGTAGTTAGTGGACTGTAAAATCAGTTAACAAAAATACAAAGTTTAACTGGAATATAGCAGTGATTTCCTCTAGGGATACTTTGCAAACAAAAAAGCAGTTCTGCTAATTCAGTAGTTATATCTAAGGGTGAAGACAAGAATAGTAATACAGACAGGGAGCTATTTTGACATTCTGGAAAGAGAAGAAAATATGAGAGGAATGCAAGATAAGTGTCCTGCAGTTGGCATCACCTCCCTATTTCTGTATTTGGTGGGATGTGAAATGTGAAGACGTTATTGATCCAGCTCTCATGTCAGCTACATGAGTTATATGGACATGTGCTTAGGAAGAAGTGCTGTGTCTGCTACATAGGGATAAATCTCTTGTCCTGCCATGAGACTGGGTTTACGTTGAGGTGGAAGGGGATTGATTTTGTGGAGGGAGGAGATTCAGACTTAAATTTGTTGCTGTCAAACAGCCATCCTATTGGCCTAGCCTTTCTTGGGTTTCAGCTTGAAACTACTGTTGGAATTCAAGTCAAATTGGGGCTTGAACTAAAGCAATGTAGAGTGAGAAATCTACACTGTTTAATCAGAAAACATCTGTTCAAACATCCAGTCTAAACAGAAATTGTAATTTTATAATGATTTAATAATGAAATAATGAAGTAATTATGAAGAGATGAAGTAGTTATGATTATTTGTACTTTTTGAAGCACTAGGTAATTTGTGAATAATCAGAGAATTTTGAAATCTTTGCTTGCCTCACCATTCACCTGTTCACAGAATTTTCTGTGATTTGAAAGACATTGTATTTTGTACAGCAGAAGTAGCTACATTCCCTGGAATGAGATTTTTAACATGAACAGAGTTAAGTAAACCTAGAGCATTTAATTAAATTCCATACACTTGTGCTTTACAGGTTACATTGTGAACTTGATTGATACCTAAGCAATTAGCCTGAGCTGGTGGCTGCTCAGCAACTGAAACTCAGTAAGCAGAGCCTGAGGTGATGTTGTGGGAAAGAGAACTACATTTTATCTTGAGAAATGCACTTCTGTAAGAGAGTGGAGCTTCCAAGAACTGACTCTGCCTTTGTATTTTTTTGGAGATGTCTGTAGTCTCCAGAAATGGTGCATTCCCAAATACGGCAGTCGTCTCCCTCCTAGGCTGCTCATCTGGCTGTTTGCATCGTTCCTGTGCAAGTTCCAAGCAGTAGTCCTCAAATGCCAGGAAAGTAGCTGGACGTGGAAAAACAGGGCAAAACGCAACAAGTCTGTAGCTGTGATCTGACAGATGTCTTACAGGCTGCATTGCAGAGCAGAGTTTGTTCTGTCTGCTGCAGGGAATTTAGCAGCTTTCTCAGCTCTGTCACTGACAGAGCTTAAGGCTTGTAAGGCTCAGTACGTGGGTCGTAGGAAGTAGAGGTCCGGATTGGGATGCCCATTCATTAGCAGAACTTCTTTTGAACTCTGTGTTAATGTGGTAGAAAATAAATAGCTGTCCTTTAGGCAAACACTCAGGCTTCATGTAACACATCCGTGTGTGTTGTGTTGAAGGGACGTAATCTTTTTATAGTTTAATACTGATTTGCTAGGATGATTCACTAAGCTTATCAGTTGCAGACAGTCTGGGAGAATGAAATGGAAATCCTTGTCAAGAAGTGAAGCAATTTGCATCACTAAAATAAGCTTCTGCTTCTGGGCAGACTTGTATTTTGTGGGAGGAGTAAGATAAAATTAATGTCCTCTCGTGTTACACGAGACACTGGCCTGTGGTGCAAGGAAGCTGTGGGTATTTGAAAACTGTGTACCATGCAAAGTAGGGGAGGTACCTGGTGCAGTGCACCTGGCCAAAATCTTTGGATTAGCCTGTAATTGGCTCGTAGACAAGGAATAAAGAGCCTGCCTTTTCATCTGCTGTTCCCCCCCACAGATTATGCTTCCTGCCCAGCACTGTTCCTTCTCTGTTTTGGCACTTGGAGGACAGCAGTGATTGTTCCAAGCTGCATGCAGTTTCTGGGGAAGGCATTGTCTCAATGAGGATGTCTGGGAGATATGACAAAGTTATTTCTCTCTATTTGTCTCTTTATCTCTAGTCGTATGTAGTGGGAAATCATTATGTCATGAGACTGATTTAAAACCAAAGAAGTTTAGAAATGAACAATAATTTGCATAGTTTCAGTTTAATTGCCTTGTGATGATTCCTGTACTTGCTGTAATCATCTTTCTGTCTTCCAGTATTTCATAACTTAAGTGCCGCTTTGACCTCCATAGAGTGATCTTTGATCCATAAGCTTCTTCCAGTCTGGCCCTCCCATCTTCCCTGACAACCAGGGGGAAAAACCTCATAGTTCTTCCTAATATAGGCAGAATGTTGTCACATCCCTCAGGTTCTGAATGCCTTTTAGTAGTTGAGGATCATGCTATTCAGTAGTGGCTGTCATTGTCGGCCAACCTCCCACTCACCTGCAGAGGCTGCAGTCAGTGATAGCAGGAGACGATGCTGCTGTAAAATAAAGGCAGCTTTTCTAAGGCAGGTGCCTGTTCTGGCATAGCAGGCTACAGCCCTTGCCCCAAAGGGGACCTTGTGCAGCTGTGCTCCCTGGTGCTCAGTACCTTCCTACCTTCCTCGCCTGCAGTTACTCTAATCTGAGGCATTAAGAAACGGGAAAAATTGAATATAATGGACTCATTTTTGTGGGGACAAAAAGAGGCTCAAAAGCACAAGCCCATTCTTCTGGCTATGCTAAATTTGAGAACAAAACCGTACTTAAATAACAACATACTTTTTTTCTAAAACGGTGCATGTTAAATAATAGGCTGAAGGAAATATGCAGGGATTAACTTGAAAACAGATGTTTGTAATGATTCAGTGACGTATTTTAAGTACATTCCCAGACGCAATTAAAACAGACTTCTTCAGAATTTAGGGGATGTGTTGATAAGACTGATAACATTCTACATGATGCTGGAGGAGGAAGTATGAGCTGCAAGCATGCGTCCTCCAGCTGAGATCTCATCAGGTCTGAAAAACTAAGAGAGGTCACACCAGGTCACTTCTTGTAATGGGAGACCTAATGTTTTTCCAGGCATAACCATGTCCTGCAAGGAGTAAAGCCGATTATTCAGTGGGTGGCACTTTTCCCTTCTGATCCTTATGGGGGTTGCACTGCAGCATGTCTTGGTGTTGTTTTCAGATCCAATTCTCTTTCTATGTTATATGATAAAAACTCATTCTAATCAGTGTTTCTCACCTTTGTGCGAGTTTATATTATAACGTGGTAAAATACTGTAATAATGTAAGATAAAAAATTGTAACTACTTTTGCTTTTTGTCAGTATGGAGAAAATTCTATTTCAAGAAACAAATTCAGTGGATGTACAAATACAAAAAGAGGGTGTCAACAAAAGCAATACATTTTTCAGGATATAGCACTGTAGTTTTATTGGACAGCCTTTATTTATTTTTTTTAATTATTAAAACCCCATTTCTCTTTGATACTTTACTTAAAAATAAAATGTATTTACCAAGTAAAAATGTTACTGTATTATTTAACTTTCTGGAGTAATATCTGTTGGTCTCACTGGGGGCTTTCCAAATTCAAAACGGATTAGGTACATTTTCTTTTCATTTCCCAGAAGTACTGAGATCCCAGTAGACTGTGGAGCCTGCAGGTGTAGAGGGACAGGTGCCCAGCATCTGTGCTGAAAGCTGTCTCAGGGGAGGTGCTGTCCCTGACTGCTTCCGAATAATGGCCTGAAGGGGCTGCTGAAGGATCTCCTGTGCGTTGGTGGAATATTCACTGATACAGATGTTTTGCTTCTTTTCCTCATAGTTTGTTTCTGAGGGGCATGACAACAGTAAAAGCAATTGACTGCTTATGTGAGTTGCTTACCAGTTGCCTCATAACTATGAGGAGGAAGAGTAGCCCAGATAGACTTAAGAGCATCTTTGGTAACACAAAGCTAGACTTCAAAGTAAGATTTTACCCGTGCACCAGTTGATCTGACTTCTCTCAAGTTACTGTATGGGTTTAAGCAAATATTCCCCGCACTGACGAGCCTTGCAGTCAGTGTGGTGCTGCTGACATCCCTGGCTCATTGCAGTATGTTCTGCCTGTCACCCAGTTCAGACATTTAATTCTCCATTTCTTTTATTTTCAGGGATGTTCCGGTTGTGGAAAATGTGATTGCAGTGGAGTAAAAGGGCAAAAGGTAAGTCAGCTCTGCCCGTTTCATTTTCTTGCCTATTTCAGCCACAGGCTATAAAATCTACCAGGAGTCAGGTGAGCCATTGCTTTCCGTGAAGGCTTGCACCGCCAGGGAGCACTGCCAAGGCCAGGCCACGTGCCCTCTGCAGGGTTTCCCAACAGCAGCCATCCCCATGCCTGTGGCTGCAGGGGGCAGGAGGGCCAGGGCTGGGCAGCAGGCCAATGCCCTCACTGTGGGGTGAACTCCCGCCCAGTGTGGCCGTGCCCTCTCTCCTTCCCCATCAAGTGGGATGCTAACCTGTCACTCTCATCTTTCCCTCTCCTCATCTCCAGCCTTTTCAGTGGGTAGCAGGCTTGACATCCTGACCACCTCTGGAAGTGAAGAGAGCAGTTCCACTCAGAAATGCTCCTCTCAGCATGCCATGCAGATTGCTCTCCAGGACGGCTGTGATGCATCATAATCAATGAACCCTGGCCAGGGTTAGCTGTGGGAGGCAAAGACTTGCAGTAGGAGTAGGGAGGTTAATGATCAACTTAGGCACAAAAAAGTGTTGCAGGTCAAGGAAAAAAAAATATTTAGAACTTTGCAAATGAGTTTTAAAGTTCCCATTTCAGTTATCCAAACTTCTTGTGTATGAAACAAAAAAGGCCCTTTAAAGTCTTCTTTTAAAGCAGTAACAGTGAAGAAAAATTATAGCGTACTTAAGCATTCCGTGAATTCCCCCTGTAAATTACCTGCTTTGGTAAATATTGTAGACATTCAATCACTCTCCTTATCTCTCCAATTTTGCTTGTTGAGATTTTAATCTATGATGTGTTCTCTTGTGCATGCACATGTGCTGTATATCTACCGTTATAAATGAATGTAAACCAGTTTTTTCATCCTGTGGTTGCTTTGGGTATGTTTTTCGAGGTAAGTTGTTTAGGTCACCCAAAGGAATGCTTAAAAGAGATGGAAGGGTTGTTTGCTTTTTGTTTTGGGGATTGTTTTATTCTTTGAAATAAATAGACAGCTGGTTTTCTGCATTGTCTCGAAGGCAATAGCTGCATATTTACGGATGAGGGATTTAAGAATGTCTGTTGGTGGCTTTTCTTTGGTGTTTTCCAGAACTAGGAATGTAAATTACTTAATTGGAGGCCCAAGCAAGATCATTTTCTTTGTAACAGAGCACAGATTAATTTGTGACACAGATAAAAAGTGTCAAGGTCCAAAACATCATTCAGATGGAGTCTCCTTTCTTTAATGACCCATTAATGTCTGTTTAATAAAAGTCAACTATATATTGAAAACAAATACAGCAAAGATTTGTGAAAGGTTCAAAACTCAATTCATTACTTGATAGCTTGATCTTATTGTTCAGTAACAAGTACAAATGAGTCACGGTGGAACGAAAGAGACATGTTATAACTCTTTTGTTGAAAGACATCAGTTTTCAGTTCATAGAGTATGCCAGCATATTGTAACAAGATCATTTTAGAAAATGATAGCTTGGGGAAATAAATAGTATTAAACCTTATGCTTAATTTATTTCCAGCTGTATTCCTGTCTGCTTGCTAGAGCTCTTGCTGGCATTTTTCATTTGCATAGCCCAGAGTCTCGAAATGTTCTCTTTAAAAGAAATAGATCCTTGTCTGATATGCTAGAATCCAAAACTACCTCACATTAGGCTGTTTAAAAATGTAGACAAAAGAAAAATATCAGTCCATAGTAACAGAAGACATACTAAATTCTAGTGTGTCAGTGTACTCTCTACTCTTCCTAATGGGTTCCATCACAAACTTCTCTGACTTTAAGCAGGTGTATAGTGAAATACTCATATAATTTTAGACTGTGTAAGAAATGCAGATATTGACATTAGAGACAGGTGAATGAATATTTATACCTAGAAAACGATGGCCAAGTAAGGTATTTGAAGGTATTTTGGAATGCATTTAACATGCATGAACCTGGTTCAGATCAATGCTTGCTCATTGTGTAGAATAAGGACAGCCTGCCACTTGGTTCTAGGCCTGAAGACAGAACCTGGTCAGGAAAAGTAAGGGGAGCATCCTTCCTGCTTGCCTCTTTAATATTTCTAGAAATGGTCTTTCCAACAAATGCCTTTGGATTTGAAACATGTCCCTGCTAAATGTGGTTCCCATTAACACACACATCAGTAATGGTACCTGTTACTTCAGAAATCTATGTGAATGTTGTGTAATCAGAGGACAGATCAGAAAGACTGATCCTAGCCAAGATCCAGGCTAGGAGAAGGCTGCCATGCCCAACTCCTATGATACCCCAGGAGACCACATAAGAGAACATCTGCTCTCCACTTCTCATGTGGGAGCACGTATCCACTCTGCTCTACACCATCCACAGCCAACATTCTGCCTACACTGGAAACCCTTTTGATCTGGCTTCCATGTCATGCAGAAGTGCACAAACGCTGAAGGGCCTTTTCCAATCCTCCCACACTCTTCAGCAATCCACCCACACCACTTTACTGCTATGGGAGCTTCGGGAGCTGCGGAAGTGGGCTTACTCTTTAATGCCTTAATGATTAACATCTGGAGAGATATTTTCTACCATAGTGTGGGAAGAAGTTCCAGACCCTACAATTTAGTGGGGTTTAATTAAAATTCATTTCGCCAAATAATCATATTAATGGTCTCATCAGAAAATGTGCTGAAAATGGTATTTGACTTAAAAGCTGTGAAATGCCCAAGAAATATTACCCAAGAGCATTTTAGACATGGAAGAGTAAATTACATTGCCATATTTTTCTCTCCCATTTGAGAATAATTTCATCAGTATGATGGCCATATTTAGAGTACATTTAATATGTTCACTCATCAGACTGTTTCCATGAAAATTGCATTTCTATGCCAAACTCCTTTAACATGACTCATACTTTATCAAGGGCATGTAATTGACAAACTCTAAGGGTTTTCATCCCTTTCAGAAAATTCAGAAAGTGAGCGTAATTGCAACAGATGGCCCTTATCCTATAAAGCCTTTATTATTACACTGAACATCAAGCTGTTGTTTTAAGCTATATAATGTCAGGTATCACATACTTGCCGAACAAAAGGTACAGAAATTTTAGAAAAACATAATATTGCTAAAATAATAAATAATACCTTAGTGTTTTCCATTAGAGAGATTAGCCTAAAACATCTTCATTTATTGCCTCTTACACGTTTTATTTGGTTTTCTCCATAATAACTTGACTGTTCTCTTAAACCTCACTGAAGTGTGAGATCTTTTTAAACTGATTAGAGTTTTGAATGCTTGCCTACATTTTATTGAGCTACTCAGAAGAAGACTGAAGCTATGTTTTCTCTTTTATGCCTACCTAGATTTTGAGAACAATTTCAAGCAGCTGTTGAGATAAGACGTGCTAGCTGTTAGTGTGTGCAGAAAAAACATGTTAAGCATTTAATTACCATTCAGAACAAAGACTATACAAAGAAGAGTAAAACTCTCCATGCGCTGACTTTTTCTAAAAATGTTCCTTCTCTCATTCATGACCATTTGCACTACTTTTACTCTGTATCAGAAATGAGTAAATGGAGGCAACACTGGAACCTTGCTGTAAGTAATACAGAATGATTAATCATCTTAGACTTATCAGTTAGAATGCACTGAAGTATAAATCCTCATTCTTCAGTATAAATATTTTATGATGATTTCACTGTCTCAGCATTACACAGTGAAAGTTGAAATCAACAAGAATATCAAGCATGCTTTTGTCATTGAGCATGAAGTATTGCAACTTAAAAAGAAATCTTTGCTAAATAGAAGATAAGAATAGAATTGACTCCTAATGTAACTGCTGATTTTGACTTTTTTTTGGTTTGAAGTAGGAAAACTTGAGCAAATAATTTTATTTTGGCATATATTTTTTTCCCTAATTCTGAGACTGTATCTGTATTATTAAACCTACATAAATTTTACTTCTCTGTTTGCCTTGATGGATGTATCACCCCTGTGTGGATTGACCATACTGCAAAAGTACACAAACTGGCTTTGCTTGAGGTATTTTGGATCTGGAAGCCAGGTAGCTCTGACTTAGACTGAGAGTCAGTGGGACATTTCTGGAGTCCCCCACTGACAGGAGCAGAGACCTGTGTTTTCTCTCCTGCACACTTCTACAGCCTTAAAAATCACAGCTGGTTCTGGTGTCTGCAGGGGGTTGTGCTTCTCCTTTTGCTCTGTGTAATGAAGAGTTGACTGTTGCAGTGGACTGTGTCCCTGTATTTTTTTTTTTTTAAGTTTTACCAGACTGGGAGGACCTTTGAGGGTTTTTCTGTCATTTTAGGTATCAAAAGGTAGAACAAAAATATTTTTGGTGTTGATGATTCAACGCAATATAAACCCTCTTGTTGGAGAGAAGCCCTGGCAGTCAGTGGGAAGATCACTGTTAAGTACTTTGAGTTTCCTTGAAAATACAGCAGAGGCAATAAGTCAGTTCCTTTAGTGGAGCAAATCAGTAATCATTAGATCTGTGCTTTTCATAGTCAACCTTTATTAGACTTTTTAAATCACTTTTCATTGATACTGCTTGGTTTTAGTAAGCACTGCTCAGTGTTCCTATTTAAGTGTCTGCTGTAGGAACTTTGTGTACAGCACCAGTTTATGCCTGAGCTGGAAAGACCATGAACTGAGGACACTAAGGAAACCACAACCAAATAATATACTCTGGAGGTGGCCATAAAGTTGGAAAGAGGGGTGACAAGCAATGTGGGAGGCAAGAATGTGTCTGCGGTCTGGAAAGGGCTAATAGATAACATGAAATCATCTAATTGTGCCTGAAAGGGCAGACAAAAAAGACAGTAATAAAATAAGCAAAGATACTGATCAGCTGCAGATCTGATGTTGTACAGGGAAACTTGCAATTCATAAATATTTTTGAAAGTCAGGACATTGTCACAATGGTTTTTGTCAATTCTGCAGTGACAGTAGTATATTTTTATTGATTTATCCTTTACTCCAAGAAAAATTATCTTTTTAAATCAAATCAGGGAAAAGAGCATCCATGTTTCGTGAAGAGAGCTGCTATTCTTGAAAAGAACAAAATGTCAAACAACTTTAAATAAGATTGACTGCCATATGCTAAATATTCAAAAGTTTTCTACTCTTTCCGAGCTGTCAGACCAAACTGCTAAGTGGCAGCTGAAACCATCAGCTTTTCTTAGTTTTAAATAGTTATAGGAACCATTTGTCCCAATTGTCTCTGGCAACATTTTCTATATTAAGATATATTTTTGCACTAGTACAGTGGGTATCTTTGATTAACACAAAACAGTGGATTACACTGATTAATTTATCTCTGTGGAAAGAGGGCTATAAAAGCATATATCCCAGCAGTATTATGTGGTGGGACATACTCATATTTAGTTTTCAGAGCTGACTTCTGAAGGTTTTCACAAAGTAATATTTCATTTGGCACAATATGACCTTTTAAGCAGCTGTTGCTAGATGCATTATCTTTGATTATAAGGGTGTTGGCACAATGAGCTCAGGAATTTCTTCATGGAATAAAACAAGCTCATAGGGCTTGATTTTAAATTTGTTCAACTGCTGTTAGTGTATGCCTTTGTTAGGGTTTCCCAAAGGATTGCAGGGCCTTAGCTTGATCTGAAGTATGTGAGCCTCCAATGAAGTCAGGCAAGCTTCACCACTGTGAGGTCAGACATGAAAAGTTGTGTAAGGTCTCTGCTTCTCTGAAATCTTCATGCTCAGGAAGTGGAGCTGCCCAGTGCCTGTGCAATACCTGTGCATACAGCTTGGAATCTTCCCAAATTTAAAATTATGTCCATACAAACAGTCAATGTCTGCTGACTAGATAGTGATTACAAAACTTCTGTCCTGATGTGCAGTTTTTCAGTATCTGGTATAATTGCCCACTAAAACTCTGTGAAGCTGACAGGATTTTGCAGGTGTAACTTAGGAGGTTGAGACAGCAAACTCTGGTGTACAGCAGTAGCTACATTTTGTAGTTAAACCCTTGAAGTTTCTTTAAATCGTTTTGTTCTTCAATTTATATTGTATTTGCTGGGGTTCTCAGACCAAGACAGACATTAAAATAGTTGTGTGATATGTCAGTTTCCACACAAGAATTTAATATCTGATGCAATTAATAATCGGTCTCTGTGTACATTTTCTCTATAGCAATATTCACAAGAAGCGACCTGGGGATATATAATTATCACTAGGGAAACACAGTAATATAGTAATCTTCTTAAATCACTTTCTAGTCTTTCTAGCCAAGAGCAAAAAGTGGTTTGGGAAGTTGGTGTGGTTTTCTCAGACCTCATGGTAGTTAATTGTTTGCTTCCTTTCTCTCGGGTTAGACCTATGCTTTCAGAGAGAGGTCATAACTTAGATTAGTCACTGAAAACATCTGGCCAGATGATGTCGGCCTTCAGAAAAGCAGATCTGGATTTTCTCAAAGTTTGGATTTCATTAAGGAAGGCTAAAAAGTCAAATTTTATACAAAGTTCTCAAAACCACTTTCAGCAGGAGCAATAGCAAAACTTGTAACCATATATACCTGGAAGGAGACAGAACTGTAAGAAACAGCATGAAAGTACGATTTTCAAAGAGGAAACCTGAAGTAGCTGCTAAAGGAGTGATAGTGGAGTACTTTGTCACACAGGGAAGTTTCTAACCTGCTGGAGAACATGTTCAGTTTAGCCACAAAAGAAATTTAATATCACAGTAGGAGCAAAAACAGTTGAGAAACCATATTTAAGAGATGTTGGAAAGGATTTCAACATTTCTTTTCAAGTAACTACAACACCTGAGAAAGGGCTATAGAACAGTTAATTGAACTATAGATAACATAGCAAAGAAAGTTCAATTAAATGATGAATCTAATTACTAGCTTTCAGTTATAGATAAAGTACTCTTATATAATCTTTAACAGTGAAAGAAAAACGAAATTAAGGTAAAGCCAAGGGAAAAGAAACTTCGACTCCTATTTGGAAAATCATGTTTATATCTCCTAGAACATTTAACAGTGATTAGAATGGCAAAACGTACCCATAAATTTTGTAGCTCTTAAAGAAAGCATGTGACAGCTTCCACCGAAGTTCAGCTGGAACATTTTTAAATGTATTGATAGGCCAACAAAAATAATTCTCACCAAGGCTTGTGTCAAAGTTCAGTGTGCACAGTGTACTGAGCTGAGTGAGCACAGTCACTAGCATCAAATGGGGCGTTCTCTAATTCTTTTGTCACTGACTGTAAGCAGATGCAACAAAAGCATTTCATGGATAGTTAGCAGAGTACTTAAAGCCTTGAGGGGGGTTGGTAACACTTAATTCTGTTAGGTTTGCTCGAATGCCAAGCAAAGACTGAAAGACTGCAAAAGAAATGGTTTTAAGTGGTGGGGTTGGAGGGGACGGACTCTAGTACAGAGCGGCAATCTGAAATGCCCTCTGGCTCCAATGTCAGTAGTTAGGTGAAATAAGGGGAGGAAAACCAAAGGCTTGTGTAGCGAGCAGTGAACAGAGAAGACGGTGCTGTCTCCATCTGTGTTGCAGCACCGTTAACGGGGATTGTGAGTTAAGGATGTGATCCCAACTCCTCAACTCAAACTTCATTCCTGTCTGAAAGTGTGGAAATAGAGGCTGGAAATCCAGCAAGGACACATTCAGCCTCGTGAAATTCCTACAAAAGGATCCCAGTGGGAAGTTCTAGGTATTAAATGCAGTGAAATCAGTGCCAAGACAGGAGAATTGAGTGACACTGTTTCCCTCAGCAAAAAAGGGAAAAGATAGTGTTTGTGAAACTCTCCAGAGTATAAGCTTTAGATAGCAAAACTGCCTTTGCCCGCTGTCTGTCCCTGGGCTCCATCAGCTTTTAGGAGAGCCAGGGAAGGGTGGGAGGGAAGGGCTGTGCCGTGGGGCTGGCAGTGTCCCCGGAGCCCGGCTGTGTCACTTCCCCGCGAGGTCCTCTGGGTGGCAGTCAGACATCGCCGATGTCGTTCATTCCGACAGGCCTCTTTACGTGTCCTTGTCCTTTTTTCTTTTTTTGTCAGAAAAGCTTTAAAGCCACCTGCTGAGCAACACACTAACTTCTGGTTGACACTTTCTGACAAGGATACTGATATCCTCTACAATGTCAAAATAAGAAAGATACTTGTTTTCATTATTATTAATGATTATTGCATCTTTGTTAACTTTATTGACTTAGGCTGAACATCCCTGGAGGTTTTACAAAAATATATCTTGTATATTACAAAAATATGTCTATTTAAAATGGATCTGGCTGAGTCAAGAGACAATAAAGTAAAGAGGCACTGATTTACACTTCTGAGGCACAATGTTGCCTGCCTTGTGGTGTTTACATGTTTGAAGGTCAGAAGCCAGAATATTTCCTCTATTTTGTGGAAGGATATTTTTCTCCTATGGAGCTTTCAAAATGTTTAAGACTTTAGAAATGCCATTTCCAACCTGACCTAAAAAAGCAGCTAGACTCGCACTGTCTCAAATAGTACTGTCTGTCGCATACCCTCAAGATATGAGCTACCTCATTTTGAGAACTTTATTGCAGTCTGTACTGTCTAGGACCAGCTGCCCATGTTTTTACTATTTATGGAAGAGATTATTTTCTGTAAATACGTCCATGACAAACCTTTGGCAAGAGAATAAAACTTGCATGTAACGTCACATTTCATTCCTGGTCTAGGATCTGAACAAAAATAAATTAAAAACCCCGGAGAAGTTCAGGATCCTTTTTTCCCCCTGCTGTTTCATCTTTAAATGTGAGCCTTTAAACAATGCCAAATGCAAACAAATGCTAAATAATTTTCATTAATGAAGTAGGAAGGGTGTGGAGCATTTTTACCCCTTATATTCTTGGACCTTCAACACTGGAAGTGATTTAACACAATGTGTAATAAAACAAAGGAAGAGTTACTCAGACCTAATGTGTTCAACAGATGATTAGAAGGGGTGGGAAATATAGCACCCTTTTGAGTCAACCTGTATGCAGGTGATAGAATTTCCTTTTTCTTTTTACAGTGCAAACACATTTGTCCTTCAAACATCCTCTTCCCTTTGGATTCTTTGAGGTTCTTCTGTTCCCCCGAGTGACTCTAGCTGATAGGAAGAGGCTCCTTGACCTTGACCCATGTGTGATAAAAGATTTAAAAAATAAAATAAAGTTGGAGAACCTCATGTATACCTTTGTAAAAAGGTTTGTGTGACTTCCTCCTGAAACATCGTAAGCTGTGTTATTGAGTTGACTTTTTTTTTTTTAATCAGAAAAAGTTAAAACACAAAGACAATGAACTACATACTTTGGTGTTAAACTGCCAAACTCTGTGCAGGCAGACTTCCACAGTTCAAGTTTGGTTGCTGTCTGTTGTCTTCTGCTCTCTCATTTAGTATTTCTGTACTTCATATACCATGCCCTCAATCATGCTATGAATAAGTATGTACCCCCTCAGCATCCCAGCTACTTCTGGATCTGTAACATTTATCTACACTGGAATGAAATATCACACAAAGCATACAGGAACGATATACATGTAAGCATAAGGAAATACTGAGAGCCTAAGGTAAGAGTGTACATGGCTCAAGAAGTCCTAAAATGTGAATTTTGGGCAGCTGCATTGAAAAAACTGAAATCATGATGAGTTCTTCCTTAAAATATTTTTCAAAACAATTTTAGTTACTTTAGAACTTGGACTTTGTACCTCTACAGCTGACCTAGAAACATATTTCTCCACCTTTGGAAAAGGACGAATAACTATGGGGTGAGCAAGAAGAGGAATTACATGAAGAAGACTTGTTAAATTATGTAGGGAGGAGCTCTTACTTAAAGTTGGTTTAACTGAAATTGTATGATGTTGATAGGAAACCCAGTTGCTTGACACCAATTAAATGATAGCCATGATTGGCTTTTGAATGTTAATTTTACTTCACTCATTTCTTATTCAACATCTGAATTTCTTTGAGACATACTGTATATCCATGCACTTGAGCACCAGCTAAGCACATGGATACTGATATGTAGGGAAAAGGATAATCAAAATTGTTATTTCTGTTTTTATGCTCCTGGGAAGCACTTAGCAGCTTCCTGAGGAATGTTCTGTGCAGCCATGAGCTGCCACAGAAATATGCTTTTGCTCTAAGCATTCTTTAGTGTTTAGGAGGCAGAGGCCCAGGCTCAGTCCCTGAACCTTAAACCTGAACAGCCCTCAGATTAAATGTTCTTATCAATGGAGTCGCTGTTGGAGGTTTGGGCTCATCTTGTATCAAGCTGCACAGGTTCTTCAGTGTTGTAAATTCATGATCCTTGAGAAAAGATACTTTCATAGTAGGAAGAATAATCCTGTCAGGGAGTGAAAAAACAGAATGAGATTTGGTGATCAGGGTGCCTGCCCTGTTGTACATGAACCTGTAAGACACTGGCATTTGCACCATAAATAGGTGCTTCTCAGTGTCCTCCCCTCAAAATGCAGCCTGAGAGCTCATTTGACTGCAGTACTGAAGGAGTCCCACAGGTGAAAGTCACTGGGGAGGGAGCAAAGGGAGAAGGAGATGGCAGAATAAACACCATGGCAAAGAGGTCATGGATAAGAGAGTGCTCTTCCCCAGCTGCTGTTGGGATGGATCTTTGTTGTCGTATGTGTCTGAGTTTAGCGTAGAGCAGCCCTGGTAGTGCTTGAAGTTGTTCAGGGCCTCATCCAGCCCACAGGCAGCATGACTGTGGAGCTGTGCAGGCCGTGTGAAATTGTCATGGTTCCTTCTGTTAGTCATGCCAAAAATGCTGCCCTCATGTTTCTATGGGACTGAGTTCTTTCAGACGCTTCCTGGCAATGCAAGAATCCAGATTTTGCTGACACCCCCTCTCTCTGCTTCAGCCCCCTCTTCCATTCTACATACAGTCAGGAACTCAGCCCCAAAACTTCTGGGTGAGCCAAGCTCTTTACAGAGCTCCTAAACAGATTCTTTGCATGTCTGCAGAGTTATGTTTGTGTAATTAATTAGTTGTTACTTGTGTGGCTCCAGAATTGTATAGCTATAGTGCAGATAGATTCTGCTGAAGAATGTGCAGTGGGAATTTTGTAATGTTAAACATCGTCAGTGCATTTGAGGACACACATCCTGTAAGCATATAGCAATAATTCTGCTTGACTGATATCCACTTCACACTTCCAATAAAATACTGAAAATGGTAAGTGCAGCTGAGGACAAACAGATGACATTTATTGTACATGTTTATTTTATTCCTGAAATATATTCAGGGCCAGTGCTCCCTCTGGTGGTTAAAAATACCATTTTAATAAAGAATTTATTATATCCTTTAATAAAGGATATTCCCCACATCTGTGTCTTCTCTAATGTAACACTGAACCAATTACAATTCTCTAACACATGTTTAAAGGAGTGTGGAAAGAAACACTGTGACTTGAGAGTATTACTCAAGTCACACAATGCTGTTTCCCACTGCTTGCTGTGATTACTGGTCCAACACCTTGGAGCCGATTCACTTGAGTGCTCACAGTTACATCAGCTGAAGGAACAAATACAGAGCCTGCATTCACCTCTCATCTGGCTGGGGATAGTCTGGGTAGAAACCATGTAGTACATTGCAAGGCTGTTGTCCATTGCTGTGGATTTTATGAGGTCACACTGGACCATCAAGGTGTGATGACTGATTTGAATGGCAGGTTTTCCTGTTGACAGTCAGGCCCTTTTTTTTTTTTTTTCTATTTGAAAACTGCATTGTCAGTTTTCATCTTGAAACAGTTGCATTACTTTGCCAAATATGCCCCTGGTAAAATTCCAGTTCAATGAACGTTAACTTTTGGGAACAGGAAAGCATGTGCATTTGTGAGAGGAATTCTGAGCTTATAACACGTTGGAGTCAGCAGTGACACTGGGCTGAAGACAGCCCTCTGGCAAGGCCAAGGATTTGTTGGCTCCCTGCTCAGTTTCCCTTGTGAAGGCACAGCTGAGGAGCTGTGGTGGATGAACTCCAGCAAACCCCCCTGTGCTGGTGTGAGAAACTGCTCTTGCTGCCTTTCCACCTTGTGTCCTGCTATGTCCTCCTTACATTGGTTTTGGCAGCTCCTCAGCTCACAGAGGCCAGACCAAGCTCAGTCACTAAAGAAAAGGGAGTAAATTTAATGAGTAGAACTGGTGCAGTGGAGGCTGAGGGAATCATGCTAGGTGATGTAAAGAAGGGTGAGGTGGCATCATCCTTTTAAAAGGAGGAGAAGAGCCACCTTTGCTGGGTAGATCAGTTTAGTTGCCTTGTGACATCTTTCCCTTAGACTGAGTTTTATGCCTTTTCAGCTGAAGGACAGACTGTCCTGCCATTTCAGCTGCTGGGAGATCTCTGGCAGAGTCAAATGTTAAGAAATGAAGCATCTTACAAATGACTTTGGAAGATCTACACATTCTTATTCACCATGTGCCTGAGTCTCTGGAGAGCCTGAGAACATCATATTTGTACAGACACAGACACCCTGTGAGCCTGCACTTTGGGAAGCAGTTATTTATATCCATGTTACCAGTCTCTCAAAGCTAAAACCTCCCAGTCCAGCAGTCCCTAGGCAAAGTAATAGGGGAAATAATTTATAATGGGGTGGTGATTATTTCCTCCCCCTCAGCCCTTGATATATTACAGCTGAATCTTCTGAAATTACTTATTTTATGTGACTCTCTTGCTTAGCAATTTGCAGTTGTTCTATGTGCCAAACAGCATTTCGTTGCTAATTTGGAAGGGTAGGTGTCAGAAAAAAACATCAGCCCATGCAGTTAAACTCTAATGTTTGTTTAGAAGTCCATTCAATTTTAATTTGAACTACCTAATGCCAAGGCATATCACAAAAGCTGAACTAACGCAGACATCTTGCTTATTAAATGAGTGCAGTGGTGACTGAGCACTTGCTGTCTTTTTACGTAGCAGCTTCACATTTCCAGCAGCTGAGTGGCAAAATATTCATTTTTGAGAGCTGAGTAATGTGTTCTCCTTTGTGCTTTCTGACAGCTTGCATTGAATCAGCAGAGGTACAGATGACATGGTTCCATCTGTTTTAGTTTTTGAGTCTCATGAATTGATTTGTAAGAAGCAGAAGCTCTTTCAATATTGCTTGCCAAGATTTTGCAGCTGTGAATATTGGAATTTGAACAATACATAACCCTTGCAGTCGGAGTCTCATGCTCTTCATGCATCACAGCTAGAAATCTCAGTGCTGAGTGAAAAATAACTGGGGTAGCAGTAATGACCTGGCGCTTGCCAATTTAGGTAGTGTGTGTGCTTAATGAGTTGCAGCATAAATGTAGCACAAGCACTTACTGTTGGGCTGCTTGGCTGGAACATTGAGTGAAGAAAGGAACAGGCAGGCAAGCGGGGGAAGGATGCAGCTCAAGTGTTTCCTTGCAGTGCAAGCCATCTTCAGGACATGCTCATGTCTGTTCTGTACAGCATAATGAGTGATAGCTTTGTCTGATCTTGAAGTTCTAAGTAAGCTCCTTTAGGTAGGAAAGCAGCAGTATAGCTGTTGTTACCTCAGTGATCTGTGGGGTCTGATCTAGTCAGTGACATTAGGATACCCTTCAGTCATATGACTTTACAGTTTAAGGATGGTAGAGTTTCTATACTTTCTTGTTCAGTGCAGATGCTCTGGGACTGATAGAATTTTACTGTAATTTAGTGTAGCATCACTGATGCAAAAAAAAATATGATGGAAGTTTGTACAAACTCAAACAGGAGTATTGAAGTAGAAGCTTTGTTAGTTAGTCCTTATAAGTGTTGGCACCACTAGTTTTCTAAGGCTATTGTAGAAAGAAGCAGACTGATACCTGGACTAAAGAAAGGGACTGGAACCCAGGAGACATCCTGAGGTCTGTTACTGAGTCTTGGTGGAACAGGTTGCCCTAACTTCTCTGAGTTTCCATGGGTGGTGTAGAGGAGTTAAATACCATTCATTGTGTAGCCTAAAACTGCAGAAATTTGGATTTCTTACACAATACTTGGTTTGGACTATTCACCCTGAACTTACTTTGCAGTAAAATCAAATGGAAAGGCAGAGTAGAGGCAGAGGTGTTTGCAGTGTGTAAGTCCATGATTCCCTGTTAGAATAAGCAGCCAAGGCAGCAGGTTGCATGCAGAGAGGGATCCAGCAGCTCTCACACATTCAGTCTCCTTTATGTTTCCTTACCTCCCTCTAGCAAAAAGATGAGCTCAGTTCCAGTAAGAGGAATCATGAGTCTGTGGGTTTTGGGATGGTACAGACCTCCACATGCTCAGCAGTTGTGTTTTCCAGGGCTTGGAGCATCCAGTACCTTGACTGGGTGTGCAGAAGTTCTGGACAAATAGCTGGTTGTTTTTCTTGTTGGCCTAACAGTTCAAGTCAGGAAAATAAAAATGTTTCCAGGGAAACCTGAATGTATCTTAGCTCAAAGTGACTTGGTGTGGTCTCAACTCTGCTCCTCCAGCTGTTTTACCCCTCACACAGAGCAGCCGAGGAGGTTGAAGATAGCCTTAAGAGAATTGACTATAGTTGCCTTGGAAGTGCAAGTTTTTATGTATTTTAAGCCTTTAGGTAACCTTCTTGGCCGGCTGAAGCAGTCGTTCCCTTAGGAAGTGATTTACAGGCACGTTAAGGCCCTTGTACACTTCCAGAATTATCTAAGGGAGCCTTAGACTAAGTGAAAATCTGATCTGTAAACCTCAGGTTTAACTTTCCTTAAGAATAGAGGAAAGACTCTTTTCCGGTGTTGCAGGGTGCAGTGGTTCAAAGTGTGGTGAAATCCTCAGGGACAGAACTTCTGAGTGCAGAAAGTATCAGCCATGTTAACATGACTGATGTGAGTCACATATGTTACACATGAGGCATATTTCTCTGTGGGTTTCAAAATAATTTGTTTTCTTCTCATTTGCACACGTTGTACATTCTTTCAGCAGTGGAAGATCCTGTTGTATGTACTTGAATGTCTTCTCCTTCCTTAGCCTATCTTGCAGAAGGTCATGAGAGCAAGTGCCCAGGGTTCAGTGTGAAGTTCTGGTCTGAATGACATAACAACTGATTTTGTAGAAGTACACTTGTGATAACAGTGCAAATTAACCGGTCAAAGTATGGGTTTATGTAATTTCTTTAACTTACAGATATATTTCAGATTGTTAATTATTTCAACATTCATTCAGAGACCTGCATCATGATGAGTTCTTCCTTAAAATATTTTTCAAAACTATTTTAGTTACTTTAGAACTTGGACTTTGTACCTCTACAGCTGACCTAGAAACATATTTCTCCAGCTGTTCTGATGTTTGCTTTGTTTTGCTTTGTTTTCTGGTCTAACACACTGCTTCAGATTTGGGTTACCAGTGAACTTTATTCTCAAACCATGATAAAGAATATTTATTGGGAATGAAATAGGGGAGATCATGCCATTTCAGCACTTCAAGGAAAAACTGACTGTTTGCTCAGAAAGTACTCTTTTATTGAAAAATTTTGTTTTTATGGGAAGAAGGAAAGGAGAAACAGCAGGATAATTTTTTCTGTCAGGAATTATTAATAAATTAATGTTGTTTTGGTTTTATTTTCTCATGCTCTTATAATCTCTGAGTTTTGTCCCTTCCTCCTTGGCCCTGCTCTTCATACCCATCAATAATGCCCCTTCCCCCTTGTCTCTTCATTTTAACAAAATCCTGGACAAGGAACTAAAAAACAACATCAACCCACTAACTCCACAAGTCTTCCAATTCCTCTCATCTTCTGACACTATAGCACCGTGTCTGTTGGTTGTCACTCAGTTTCCTCTGCCTGCATGTCATAACTTTTTCTTTGCAAGAGGCCTGTTACACTTCCTGGACGGATGAGCTCTCCAAGACTCAGATGTTCTTATGTGGGCTCAAGTCCTCAGATGACCTCTAAGTAGCCAGCATATTTCTGGGAGTCTTTGTCCTGAGCAAACAGGAGAAAAGTTCATTGTTAATCGCCATCCTGAAATCAAATACTGAATTGGTTGTTAATCACAAATTGCAATTTCATCTCTCACTGTTTTGCTGAAAATACTTAAATCTCTGCAGTGTCTCTTTATGTGTTTCGAACTTTGTTAATGTTATTTTCTTTTTGCTATCCTTTGAAAATTGCTGTGTTTTGAGTTTCTAAAGCAGGTGCCATGTTTTTTAGCCATTTTTCAAACCTGTAAAACTTCTTCTTTTTGCAGTTTCGCACTAACATTTTATTCATCCAATATTCCCACAGTTTTTGGCAGTATGAAGTGTTTCTGCTTGTTTCATATCACACCTCGAAAGGACAACTCTGGTTACTTCCTGCATGGAACAAGTGCCTTTTGATTTGCTTCATTTACTGTTTCCAGGAATTGACATGCATAAGTTTTTCCCCCTCTCCCTACATGTAGATTTTGCATCCTTTATTTAGACAGTGTTCCTCTTGGTTTCACTGGGAGTCCAAATATAGTTGAATGTGTAATACCTGCAGTATTGATCTAGAGTGTGGATAGGTTTTCTGCCTCTAAATTTATCTGATTTAAATACATTTGGAGTTGTAGGGAGAGGAACAACACAGGTGTCCCCTACAGCATTAAAGCAGAATCAAAAGGATGACACATAAAATCTGTGTGTTCAGCTTCTTGGGAAGATCCTGTATCTCGATGCAACCTGTCTCTGAACCACCCTGAAATTTTAAGTGACAAACCTGGTCTCCAAAACTTGCTGCTGTGAGTGGTGTATAAGAAGAGTGGTAATTACCCTTCCTACACTAGTTGACCAAACAGTGATATTTGCAGTTTTCAGGAATTTAGTTGCTGATTTGGGCTGTTAGATTTTCTACTGGGATTTAGCAGTACCTCTGGAGGAATGCAGGTAGGTTTTATTAGAGGGAAGGTGACCTTCCTGATCCCAGGAGAATAATCCTGCTATGAACAGTGCTATCCAGAAAAAAAAAGGTTTGATTAGCATTTAAAGAGTGCTTTTCTGTTATGCCACACTCAGCCCCTGCCAATCTATTATTGAGCCATAAATATTTCTTAATTTATAATAATCCTTCTTTCAAGTACCAACATGAACTCTTTGCTGTCACATATAGCTTCTTACCACTTAACAGGTTCCTTGAGCACAGAAATGGGATTTGTGAGTTACTTGAAGAAGGAGCTTCAGTTGTGTAGTTGCTAATTAGTTTTTTTCTTCCACAGGGAGAAAGAGGCTTGCCGGGACTACAGGGTGTGATTGGGTTTCCTGGAATGCAAGGACCTGAAGGTCCCCCTGGGCCACCAGGGCTTAAGGTAAGAACTGAAGCTTTAGTATTCAAAACAATCAGATTTCCCTAAATTGTTGTCCCAAGAAAAGATAAAGTTTTCTCTTTTCCTTTTCAGGGTGATACTGGAGAACCAGGACTGCCAGGAACAAAGGGAACAAGAGTGAGTTCTACCTTACTTTCTTGCAATTATGATGTCTTTGGGTTTATATGACTTTAACTCTCTGTGTCTGCCTTCGTGTGCAAGAGGAAGTCTGTGTTAGTGAATGACATCCCCTTGTGCTGCACAATAATTTCAAAATTTTCACTTTTACCTTTGAACTTCTTGCTGCATTGGGCAGACAATACCTTTATTCATTTGCATTTTTACCTGATACTTATCACTGCATCAACAGCAATAGTTTTAATATGCCTTTGATATCTTCCTGGCATACCAAAAGGCTTTGTTCCAGCTTCAGAATGTACCAACCTTATTTCCTCTTGCAAAACTCTCCTTTATTATCCATCTAAACTTGAAGCACTCCAGCAGAGAAGCTGACACACTCATGAGCACATGTGGGCTAAAACTGTGCACAAGATACAGAGCAAATTAAAGCCAGGGACAGATTTCTTAGCTTTGCTAGAAGAGACTCTGAATACCTGTGATCTTCCTGTTATTTCTGGTTAATGGGGCACTTACATAGCACTTCTTTTAGCATATTATATTGGCCAGGGCCGTGCCTTTTGGGGTTTTGTGAGGTGCCAAGCTCTTTCTGAGCATTTTCACATTTCCTAACATCATGATGAAAGAGGATTCAAATGACTTGGCCAGTAATGATGCATACATTTTCAGCTATACCCTCTTGCTCACAGATTCTCAAAATGCCATCTCGGTTTTGTTCTCCATTTGCCTGCAGTTGCTGCAGCAGATAGAATTTACTGAAGTAAGTGCAGTTTATGAGGTGTTACAGAGAGGGTATTCTGCTAGATCAAGAATTCCATATTTTAATCCACGATGCCCATGTTAACTTGGGGTATCCTGAGTTAATGTAAATTGGCATCTCCTGTATTTGTTTGCTGCAGAGTAAGTAAAATGTATTTTAGCAGTTATAAAGTTTTGAAAGATGCAAACACACTATCTGAGCTCAGGATTCCCATACATCTTTTCTGCTTCATAATACATGTTTTAGGAAATGCTGCATGGATAAGTAAGATGATAGGATGAAAATAATGTGCCAACTTAAATGCCTGATTCATTACACTGAAGAACTGTTCAAGGAGAAAGAATTATCTCAGCCTGATAGGATTTTTGATAATAAGAAAGAATTGATACACTGATGACTATGAAGGATAGAGAAGCATCTTTACGGTGTGTTGACATTATCTTCTGCTATGAAGAGATACCTACAGTAAATTAGTTTTGGGAACAATGTTTGTGAGAAAGCAACACCTATTCCCTTTTACCTCTACATGAGGCTCTGATCTAGTTCCTACTGTTTAAAAAGTTAAAGAAATATAAAAGGTTGCTTTCATTTATTCATTACTAAGGTGACATATTTGAGAGGTTTTGAAGATTAGAGCTATTTTGTCAAGGAAGTTTAAATGCTACAGGTTTTTACTGTCAGCATTGGAGATGCAAGTTGGGCTGCAGCTTGTCCTTGGTGTTTTGTGGATTTGTCATTTCAGTTTGTGTTTTTTCTCAATTGCAGGGCCCCCCAGGAGTATCAGGCTTTCCAGGAAACCCAGGCCTTCCTGTACGTATGAAGTACATATGTTTTTACAAAGAATATCAAACTTTTAGTCATGACATCTGACCTGGGTTATTCCTAATATTGCTAATTTCTTTACTTTCTTTTCATGTAGGGCATTCCTGGACAAGATGGCCCTCCTGGTCCACCTGGCATTCCAGGATGTAATGGCACAAAGGTGACATTTACATATGTTTATAACAGCATCTCTGTGTTGAAATAAAAACACTCCTCATGCATGTGTTCCCTAAACAAAACTGATTTCTCTCTTCCCCTTAGGGTGAAAGAGGTCCAGTAGGTCCCCCAGGTTTACCAGGACTGACTGGAAGTATAGTAAGTAGATTCTTTCCTGCTTGATTCACGTTTTTTAATGCTGACTCTTGAAATGCAAATATAACTATAGGAAATGATACAGAGTTTAAGATACAATATATACAACATTGAGGAGCAATAACAACAAATATGTCTGTGTTTTCACAGGGACCTCCAGGACCTCCTGGCATGAAGGTACATTTTACTCTTAAGTGTATTCATATCCTGCTTCTAACAATAAGAATTGATGTGATCTCTACATCCTCTAAGACTAGCAGTCTTTACCTAAGGACCGAAAAATTCTATTACCTTGTTTCACTTTGTACTCTGTTTTGCAATCCCACTAAATAAAAACAGTGGGGTAGCCTCCCCACCTAATAACAACTGAACATAAGTATTGTTGCATGCAGGTCTTAAAAGGGTGAGTATTATATGGATTACAACAGAAAAAAAGTAGTACATATCATTGGTAATTATAAACACTATGGTGGCCACCTAATTGTGTATAAAGATTTAGACAGGTTTTATGATTCAAACATTTGGTTTTATATTGGCATTTGATTTAACTAAAAGGTTTCACATGGATAATGTTTGTGGAAGAAGGTCATATACTCCACAATATGAGAACCATACTCATACACATACTAAACAGTTTTCATAAAGAAAAAAGATCAGGCTAGCTGACTAGGTATCTGAGTGCATTTTGTGAACTGGAGAATGAAGCATTGAAAGACATGAGAGAGCTTTTTGTCTTTAAAATGAGCAGATATTATTTGGAACCATAAGCTCAATATAAGTCTAAATGTTATCTCAAATTTGTAATGACATGACAACCCAAGTTATAAAATGTCCATTTCTCTTGCTCTCGTGTGGGAAGAGCTGACTCATTCTAGAAACAGTACTCAGATATTTCTTCCCTAAGCATGTATGCATAGGTACAAGACTGAAATAAAATCACTTACAGTGTTGTAACTTTGTACAAAAACACAGGAAAAACAGGATCTTTTACTCTCAAAAGAAGGGACATAAAGAAATGGATGGTGGTCAGAATAGTTTTCTGAAGTAAGACTAAGTGTATTCCTTTCCTGAGGACAAAGAACACCATAAATGGCCTTTATGTAAAAATTAGGTGTAAGCATGAAGATTTGAGCCTGGAAAAGAGATTGTGAGGGTACCACTTCTCTCAGCAGCCAGGTCAGATGCTCCAGTTGTGTGGTGACACTGTAGTAGTGATAGATTTAATGGAAAAATCATTCCAACTGCCATTACAATGCAGGAAATGAGATGTGAAGGTAGTTTTGGTACTGGAATCTCTTCAGGTGGCTTTAAAGTACATTTGGCAATTAAGGTTTTAACTTTAATATCTCTATGTTTCAGCTGAATTAAAAGAAATAAGGTGATTTTTTTAAGTCAGCTTCCCAAACGATTCCAAAGTATGCATAGCTACAACTTTCCTCTCCTAGTGGGTTTGAATGTATTTGAATTCATGTTAAAGACTTACTCTTTTCTTATTTTAGGGAGATCCAGGTGAAGTGATTGGTCCTGTACATCCTGGAGTGCTAAAAGGTGAAAAAGGGTTTCCTGGCCAACCTGGACTGCCTGTAAGTCTAAATGATGTTTGAATAGAAGTGAGTTTCAATTAAAATTATATCAGTATCATGAAATTACCATATAAATATCACTTTCTTATGACACCATTTGAATATTTCGTAGGGTCCACCCGGAGCTTCAGGGTTTCAGGGGCCAATGGGGCCACAAGGTCCTCCAGGAGAGCCAGTAAGTTTCCTTTCATGGTGATTTGCGCTTCAGTTACAGATCTTTATAACAGGAGTGTCCTAGAAGGTGTGTGTAGCAGGTCTTGGTTGGGATTTGGGAAAGATAGCATGTGGTGCCAGGCTTCATGTTCAGCCTTCTGAACTCTACCATGGCAGAAATTACTGGGCAACACGGGTTGTCAGTAGCAGCTGCTCCTACAGTCCTCTTCTTGCACTCTTGGAGGGTATTTTTGTGGGGGAGGGACTATAACTGTTGGTCCTCCTTTCCTCTCTTTCCCAATTTAATTAAGAAAATAAACTACATACCAAGCATTCAGATCAAAATCCAAATGTTTGCTGAGGTTATTTTTATGGGTGGCAGCACTGAGTGTTACCGTGGAAGCACGTTATCATCTATTTGTTATTATGATAATTAATGAGATAGCTCAGACAGATTGTTATTATTTTTTATTCAAGTTGTGAATAATGCACAGCAAGAGAAAAATGAAATTACTGGGTTTAATAAAAAGATTTGCCTTTCTGCTGTTTTCATAGAATAAGGCATTATTCCACTTAGTGTACTCTACACATGTGCATGCTAAAATGTGTTGTCTTGTAGGGTCCCCCAGGGGCACCAGGACTTCCAGGCGAGAAGGTAAGACTCTTTAATACAAATATGAAGTCTATCTATTTATTTTGCATACCAGATCCTGAAAACTCTGGAAAATAATGGTCCTAAAGGTGTGGGGTTTTTACACTTTGGAATCTATTTGTGTGTCTTAATGGACATCACAAAAAGAGAGCTTTACCACTTTTTTTTCAAATTTGTCTAGCCCTGTTATTTCACTTGGTCAAATCAGTAGTAATTACAGCATTCTATGTTTTTTTGAATTCATTTTAAAATGTCAACATTTTCACTGAAGTGTTGGGTAAAAGAGCGTATTGACAATAAAATTATCTGATAAATTTCAATCAGTTTTTTCACAAGTTGCTGTGACACCTGGCTTAAAAAACAGCAGGGAGGTTAGGACATGATTATTTATTTGTTTCACACATGCGTTTAAAAGACATATTCTGTGTTTTATATTCTCCCTTAGCATTTGATGTGTACATAATACCTTCATATGTTTATATGTATGCACCTATGCACTGCTGATAAAAATTGACTAAGTGTGTGTAATTTACATTTTCAGGGCTACATGGGCTTGGGCTTTCAGGGTCCCAAAGGTGAAAAGGTAGGTCTCTTGTAAACGTCTGGAGAACAACTGTCAGAAATATTCCTGATACTGTGTTTTAAATAAAGAAAACCGTTGAAATCAATCAATGGAGAAAATCAGCGTTGTAATTTTTGGAAGACTCGAGTAAATCTGTAACTTACGCCTAAGTAAACAAAAGTTGTGAGCAGTTACAGACTTTTTTAATGATGATGTTATACCTGACAGTGATTTAGATCACCATCCTGTTTTTCAGCTGTGCCTGGAAAGCTACTTTAATTTGCACTAGGCAGATCTGGAAACATTTATTCTGTATATTAGGACTCACCATGAGATTTTTTTTTAAATCTGTTTAGTTCTAAGGGATGAGACTTAATGTGCTTTTCAGAATGATCAGAATTAATTGTGGTGGGACTCCAAGGCCTGTCTGCCTTATTTTGGTTTGGTAATGTACACATTTGAAGCAGATATTTCAGTTGTCCCCTTTTATTGTGTTATGACACAACCAGGAAGAGGTTTAAGAGCACACAGACTGGTTTACTTTTGAACGAATCTAAGCCAAAAGATGTGCTCCAGGATCCCATTTATTCTCTTAATCAGCATCAAATGGGAGGTAATACATGTCAGCTTTAGTCTGTTACCTCTCACACTGAGAGGTCTAGGCTGAAGTGCCTTTTGTTGTGTTCCTGGGAGCCAAGAACTGCATGCATTCAAGGGCTATTCAGTAAATTCATATTGTGTCTGTGCACTTCTCCAGCAGCTTTTCATGAGTGTCACTGACAGAGGGCTTTTGGGGTATAAGTAAATTATATTACACCACCTTACTAATATGTCTGAGTCCCAATATTCCTAATGGAAAGAATTTTTTTCAAGATGACACATTGTTGAAATTAATTTGTTATCATGAAATTTACTGAAAAATGTTGGCGAAGATAACATAGAAGTGTATGGAGATTTCCTGGACTCCTCAGGTTTGTCTTTAGCAGAAGATAAATGGTATGGCTGTGCATGCATTACTGCTTGACCGAAACGTATCGAGTCTTTTCAGAGGCATTTTACTGTTAAAGATAGAGCTTTTGCATTATGGAAGGAGGTGAGGTTTTGACTCTGCAATGGACATATGCATACTAAAAACTTGTCCACAGTTATCGTCTTGAAGTTGGCCTTTATGAACCTCTGCAAAGCTTTTGGAGCACTGTAAACTTTGGCTAACATTTTTCTTTAGGCGCTGACTTTCTGTGCCCAACCTCTTTCCTCCTAATTTCCTTCCTCGTGAAGGAGGCACTATAAAACTCCAGTACTATTGCTGTAATTATTTGGATATGTTCCTGATATTTGGTATTAATCAGTCTTCACCGTAAGAGTGGATTCAGAGGTTTTTCTTCAGGGCAGTCTCTGTCTGTAACCAGTTACACAGCAGTGACTTCTGTAACCCTCTCTCTCACTGATTTTGCTGAAAAAAGAGTTTTTTAAAAACCCATTGAGCTATATTTTTAAATGCAAGTGGTAGTTCTCTTTAAGGTTACTGATCTTAGCAGTGTTTGATCTCAGCGTCATTCTGTTTTCAATGGACAATTCTGGATTTGCTGTTGACAGGGAGAACAAGGGGTAAGGGGCCCCCCAGGACCCCCAGGACCAGCACCACATATGAAAGAAAAAGGGAGTGAAATCATAAAGGGAGAAAAGGTGAGATGTTAAATGATTAAACTTCTTGTGCTCTTCATTAAAGTATAATCAGTAGGAATTAGCAAACAAAAGTGAAACAGGAAAAGGAAAATACAAAGTCACCTAGAGCAAATTTTTCCAAAATTTCTGCCTGTTCTACTTCATGGATGAATTTTAATTTTAATTCTAGAAATCTCTCTAAAAATATATGATAGGTGGTAAATGCATCAATGATTGCATAAATAAGTAAGCAACAGATGACTTTCTGAGGAAGAAGGATTGATAAGGATAGGATATTATAAAAATATTCTAAAAGTTTGAATTAAGTAGCATATACTCAACTTTTCTTATACACATTTGTGAAATCTTAGTGCTAATGAATTTTTCAATTACTGAGTTAAGCAGTCGAAGCAATATATACTGGTAAAATAAACTTAGTTTAATGGATTCACATTTGATGTTTGTCTAAATTTTTGCTCATCATACTATTAGGCATAGTTCTTGAAATGGAGAACAGGACTAAATGTGCTTTTGCTGAAATAAAGAATTATTTACAGCCTAAATGAATAATGTTTAAGTGTTTGTTTACTAATATACATTTTTTTTATAATTTCATTAGGGTGATCCAGGTGAAAAGGGCGAACAGGGACTCCCAGTGAGTATTGAGTTATTTTTTTTACTATGATAAAAATTTTAAAGAATCTGATAATGTCACTGAATATCTTTGTACCTATTAGATAAAAGCAGATTTACTTTGGAATTTGGCAGTATTTTTGATCTAGTGAGTATTTCTTTTCCAGGGATTGCCTGGTTCAGGTTTCAAAGGAGACAAGGGTGAACCTGGGAAGCCTGGTCCCCGTGTAAGTATACTCAACTTTATCAATACCATAATTGCATAATTACAGTTACTGTATTATTTCCATTAGCTAATTAAACTTAGTAACCATTAGTTAAACAGCAAATTTGTTATATTTCAAACAAGCAAGTTTACTGTAGGACAGGTGTATAATCAAGGCAGTAGTAACATGCAGTAATGTTACTATATAATATTTCAGATAATTAAAGACACTTAAGAGTAGCTTGCAGTGCTGAAGGCAAAGGCAAAACTCCCATTAATCCCAATTGAAGCAAGATTAAGTCATTCCAGAATGGAAGAAAAAGCAAAGAAAAAACTCACCTTGTAGGAGTGACTTTAGCTAAATGGAACGTGTTGAATTCATTTCAAATACTCTCATGTGCAGTTGACAACAGCCTCCTTAGCCTGAAAGTACAGTTTCCTACAAAGACAATGAATGGAGAAAAAAATGTAGGTGACTGAAATCCTTTTGCTTGCTGGTTTCTAGCCTGACTGTGGATGCTTGAGGCCATAAGGTCTGTTACATTTGTCTAACCTGACCTTTATCAGTCATGCATCCAACTTCTTCATGAGTCGTGCTGTATCTTTCATAGCTGAGCAGGTAGCAAAATTGGTTTTTTTTCTACATTCAAATGTATCTAAAGTATTCTAAGTAATTCTAAGTTTCTCAAGGTGTGGGTCTTCATAAACTTTTAGGCCCAGCACATCTACAGGCATTCGATTGTACTTCAGTCTGAAAAAGAGAAAATCTCCCTTTCTACTCTGCTTCAAAGTCAGATGTTCTATTAACTTTTCAGTAAAGTTATGTGATGGGATTATCTTTTATATCATATACATACATGTATTTTAGTCTTATGAGGGCTTGAAGCTGAAAGAATGGAGACATGTTGGCTTAGAACTTTTTGAGGAAACCAGAGCATCAGAAGTTATCAAAAGTACAGTTTTCAGTTTTTGCAGAGTTCCCTGAACAAAGTTTCTAAGATATTTTATATATAATTGGTCAGGAAATCACAGCTACTTCTGAAATTAAGCTAAGCCTTGAAAGATGAACAGATGGTATGATCTGATATTCTAGTTTAATGAAACTAAACCATATGATTAATTCTGATCACAGTGTATATTTGAAGGCTCTCTTGACTTTGCAGATCATAGTTTTAATCAATTACTAAAAATTACTTGTAACCTTTCATTATAAGAGACCATAGCTGCACACCTCAGTGGTGGTGGTTCATGTTTGTTCTATCATTTTTATCCTTCAATTGCGTTAAGACAGAATTTTTTGACCTAAACTGATGGGATTATGTTTTAGACAATTACATGCCCTGTTAATTTGTTTTTTAAGTATCTACATTTACTTGGGTTTATGGGACAAACGTATATTGCTTATGTTACACGTACAATCTAAGCTCTGGGGCACCAAATGAAACCAGCCTCCAGTGAGTCAGGGTACAAGCTGATGTCCCAGACCTTCTATGGTGCAGAGGAAGGGAAAATGCTGAAAAGTAGATTTGTCTATCTAGATCATTTATCATGTATCTATTGACTACTTCAACAAGGGAATCTAATCCTCTCTGTAGGTTAACACAGTGGTCTAATAATTTTACTCTGGGGGAGGGAATTTTGGCTTCTAGCATATCATCTGCCTTGTGATTTGAATTTCAGTGTGAGGGATGTGGATTGACCAGTACATTGCCACACAATCTGATACAGGGCCACTCTACAAGCCTTCTGCTGAAACTGAACCACCAAATATCTATGCATTAATGTTTTGTGAAGTTGAAGAGTGTATATATAGAAAGGTTTTGTTGTGAAAGGAAAACACAGATCTGGTTCCAGTTTCTTGTGCTGTAGATATATTTTGTCTTGAAGACCCTGTGACAGGGAAACCTACGTTATTTCTGAATCTGGGAACAGATTTGCAGGATTTTATGTAATTTGGCATCTTGTAGGGTGTTGGGTAATACAAGCACTAGGCATATTCACCATTTGTACTCTCTTCTCTGTTAGCTGCATTAGCACACTTTGATTAATGCATTGCAATAGTGATGATTTTGTTCTAGCATTTCATCCACTGTTTTTAGAAATTGCATGTATGTGGTTGTCTGTTTAAGCAGAGTGGAACTTGGTGTTTTACAGGGAAAGCCTGGAAAAGATGGTGAACCAGGACTGAAAGGAGAACCTGTATGTATTTTACTCAATTTCCAGTACTGTTTCTTACATTCGAAACAAGGAACTGTCTGTGCATTATAAATGGTTGATGTTTTCTAGCCTTCTGAATTGTTTACTTGAAGTTGTTGCTTTCAGTGAATTTGTGACTTCGAAAATTTTTAAGCTTTGCTGCTGCCACAGCTAAGATCCACCTATATTTGTCTCTTCTGGTTTCACTGTCTTCTACACACAGGGTTTGCCTGGAGGGTTTGGGATTCCAGGACGACCTGGGGAGCCTGGCTCAAAGGTCAGTAGTAGCTACTTTTGCTTCCTTCACGTAGAATGACTTAATAGCTTTTCTGGTGTGTTCATCGATTGCATTAAAGCAATGAATGCACATAAAGCAATACTAAATGAATGCTAAGCTGTGTGTCATCATTCAGAGACTAGGAAAAGTCAAAATGAAGGTAGTGTAGTTATCCCCAATTTAGATCTCTTATATGGGTTGATTAATGCAGGCTTTATTTTCACAAGCTCTTTGTCCAGCCAGCATAGGTGTAAGTGTACTTCCCTAAAACCTCCAGTTTCTCTTTAAATAGTGCAAACCAGTACAGGCTTGCAAAGTAATTACTAATGCTGGTTGTTATAGCATTCCAGGTACTTTGGATTTTGGTACATTTGGATGTTGTTATGAATCTGTATCAAATTGTTCATTTGTTGAGGGAATCTGATTTTGTTGGGAGAAAAATCTGATCTGGATTTAAAACATAAATTCTATTTTGATTTAGGGTGACAAAGGGGAACGAGGCTATCCAGGACCTCCAGGAAGAGTAAGTAAAAGAAATTAGTATTTTATTTTAAACTTAAAATAAATTTAAATTTAAATTTTTTGAAAGTCAAAGTGCTCAAACAATGAGGAAAAAGAGAGATACTATGCATAGTCTGATCTTGTTCTCATCAGTCATGTCCATATTTTTCCTTAATGGAAGCAAAAGTTGGGTGCAGTTCTTTAAAGTATGTGTGAAATTTGGGAAAGGAGCCCTCAAAGAATATGAATTTCAAGTGTTTTGGACTGTGAATATTATAAGTGCTGCTAATCACTACACAGTATCCAAAAGACAGATCAAAAGAGTAAATCTGTCAGCTTTGCAGTTGTGGTTTAACCTCAGCTGGTAGCTAAGTGCCAGACCGCCACTCGCTCACTCACCGTCCCTCCTCGGCATGGGATGGAAGGAGAATTGGAAAAAGGTAAAACTCATGAGATAAGAACAAGTTATTAATCAAAATAAAGTTAATAATACTAATAGTAGTAGTAGTAATAATCATGATGAAAAGGGAGATAACAGGAAGAGAGCGGAATAAAACCTGAGGAAGACAAGTGATGAACAGTGCAATCGCTCCCCGAGGAGAAATTGGCAAGAAGTACACAAGAAGAAACCAGGAGAGCAATTTATAATTTTTTTAACACCTCAGATAAAAAATGGGGTTAGTCAGGAACGAATAGATGATTGGTGGTGCTGCTTCCCAATTATGGGAAGAAATCCCCAACATCTGCTAATTTGGTTTGGAAAATTGTATGTACTTCCTGAATATTGTATTGTAAATATTAGCATCCTATATATTGAGCTCAGATCAATGTTAGCAAAAATTGGCAGACCATAACATTTTAAAATAAAAGGTAATACAAGTGGATCAGTGCTTAGACCATGTTACTGTTTTCTGGCATCATTCTTTTTGAGGAAGATGCTGTAAAAGCTCTCCACTTAATCCTGCAGTTGATGTGAAGGCATTTGGGTAGAACGGGAAATATTTATTTTCTCTGGTAATTCCTCAGCAGCTACAAGCCTCTCACTTGCTGAAATTGCAAGTATAATCAAAACTGCTGAAAATTGTCAATGAAACTAAAATGGCCTCTGTACCATCAGATGAAGATGGGGGAGATATGACGGCTCAGTTGTATGTTTCTAGTGTTTGTCCTGTGATTTAGGTGATAGATGCTGGACCAGTAGATACCTTTGGTGAAAAAGGAGACCCTGGAGTTTCAGGTTTGCCTGGACTGAAAGGTCAAAAAGGTGAAAAAGGTATGTATGTTGTCTTGTCTTTTTAATTGAGTTATACTTTCAGTTTTCTCACTAAAGGAAATTAAAATTGTACTGTCTGTGCTCAGGAGGTCTATATGACAGTGTAATGTTCCAGTTATTTATTTAATTGTTTTTAGGTTATTATATTTTGCAGTAGCTTGTAGGACACTTCTGGTTCTCAGCGTAACTAAGACTGCCTTTCAATTATAGATGAAAAATAATAAACTGGGATAAGTTTTTATGGTAGTTAAATAATTCAGCAAGATGATCTAAGAAGTATGGAAATCAACATGAACTTAAGGAGGGTAATAATGTAGAGAATCTTGAGACTCCTTTGTAAAAGTCAGTAGCTTATTTTTAATCTAAAGATTGGCTTGTATATTTTTAAAAAGGCTTCAGTAAACAGAAAATCAAGAAAAACCTGCTGGCTTTCCCCATTACAGACCTTAGCCAATTTAAGAAAAATCACTGGGAAAGTTGGCACACAGCAGGACCCTTTCCCTGAATGTATTTCTTGAAGATATATATAGATTATTTAATTTCAAATTTGATTCAGAATTTGAATATGCATGAATGTGAATTTAAATAATATCTCCTAAAAGTTCACTTTCATTGGCATTGCAGAATTCATTGCCTAATTGAAACCTTCTCTTTCTAAAGGCTTCCCTGGTGCACAAGGAATCCCAGGACCTCCAGGTATGAAATTATGACCACTGAATTTTTCACATTTTTCATGTGTTCTGGAGTGAACAGTCCTGAGGGATATTCTCCTTAGCTGCTTTCAGCTACTGCCGGACTTTCTGAACACCCAAGCAGTGACCTCTCCAGGGTGTAATTATCCCTGCAGACACTTCCTGTAGGTTGCTTTTCTCATGTCTCTGATGTGATCCAGCCTTGTTCTTTCTGTTCTGCCCTGATAACTTTCTGCTGAAATTGAAAATGCAGTACACAGTCTGTCAGAGATAGCCCAGAGAGTATGACTGCATGGGGCAGGAGGAGTTGTTAAATGTGAATGTGTGTGAGTGTGTGCATGTATACCTGAGTATGTATGCTCATATGTAGGTCTTTGTCTTGCTCTCATTTCAGCTCTGTATGTGTTTGCATAGGTATAATAAAACAAGGTTTGTAGGAAGATATAATACTAGATCAAAGTCATTCTTGAAGGCTTCCTGCTGTTTTTGACTATGTCACTTGCTCTAATAAAAGTTATTTCTTTTGCCTAAAAATTTTGCCCTTTTCAGAGTCTTAACATCTTCACATCCATGGAAACACTGCTTTTATCTATATAAGTACATGTACATGTGTTTGAACTACACCATGATATTTTCTTTTTGAAAATTAGGCAAATCATCTGTGGACACCAGACTCTTAAGGCATTCTTCAGTGATACTATTACCTTCCTTGCTTTCATTTTCTAACTTGACAGTGAGCTAAATATGAAATTAATGTGAGCCAGAGTCAGATAGTTTCCAGGAAATCTTTCACAGGTTAGGGAGAAGATGCTATATGCCCCAGGCTGTAATGATTGCTCTTAGGCTGTGATTATGCTACAGAAACTGAGCTTTGTGGGACTTCCATATCTTCCTGCAGTGTTGCAGAAGACTCAAAATGTTTTAGTGATCAAGTGTAGTGATGAGTTGTGAATTAAGTTATTAAAATATGAAGACCTGCATGACTGTACAAATAGCTAAAAGGAGATCTTAAGTAGGATTTTTTGTAGTTGTTTAATTGCTTCTCTTTTTTGGCTGTTTTTCACTTATTATTCTTACAAACCATTTTGGTTTTAGCATTCCTGAAATCTGCTAGCATTGTTGACTACTTATTTATTGAAGTTTTCAGACATGCCCTCCCTTTCTCGGTATGTTTTAGATTTGGTTTGTTATGAGGTAAGGAACTGTGTAGTAGTTTCTAGATGCAGTAGCTAAGTTAACTCCAGTGTTGCAACTATTTACTACCCAGCAAAAGGGTGTCCAACTAAATCTCAGAAAAGCACTTGATACAGATTAGGTGTGTTTGTCTAGGGACCTAACAGAAGTGAGTTTCTCTCAGTTGCAGTGAGTATATAAACTCAATTTTGTATAAATCACCAATAATTAAATAGTCCCTTTTCTCTTTTGCACTAACATTTCTCCATTTCTCTCTAAAACCCTATGAAAGTTAATGTGTTGATAATGTTGCTGTCTCTTCATTTGTCATTTTTACATGTATGTTTTACTCTGTCCAAAGGTCGACCAATTCCAGACAGGGTAGGATCACCTGGTGTCCCTGGAGAGAGAGGTGAAAAAGGTGAAAAGGGTTCTCCAGGATTTCCTTCACCTGGAATCCCTGGAAGAGATGGTCTGCCAGGTCCCCCTGGGTTGCCTGGCCCACCAGGACCTCCAGGCAAAACAGGTGGGTAAAGTCCTTGGTTGCTTTTCACATTGAAGGCCCATAATGCACATTAAGAAAAGAAAGAGACAGGATTATAAAAGCTATTATCAGGATATGTCTGTGCCATGGAAGAAACATATCTGAGTCGTTGATAAACCGATCTGTGTCATGAAAGAAACATAGCTGAGTTGCTGATGAACTGAGTAAAACCTGTTGCTCAATGCAGGACGCCACTTATTTCCTTACTGGGAAAGGACAAGGATTCTTTGCTAAATAAATGCTTTTAAAGTTTCTGCAAAATTCATTGTGAATTTTTAGAATATAACCAAACAATTGACCTTAACACATACTAATTTGTTCTGTGTCCTGTTGTGCCAACCTAGTGATACTTGTGTATTTTCAATTAAAACAATAGCAGATACTAATACTCTTCTCAGCATAAAAGATAGCTGTTCAGTGTCACGATTTACAAGTCTGCAGTACCAGTCTGTGTAACAGATTGAACAGATGTGAGAACTGCAGTGTGAGGTACTAATTTGCCAGAAGTTTTTATTGTAAAATAAAATTACCTTTGAGGAGAATGGGGTCATAGAAAGGCTTGGGTTGGAAGGAACCTTAAAGACCATCTGGTTCCAACCCCTCAGACATAGGCAAGGATGCCACCCACTAGATCAGGCTAAACACCTGCTTTATAGAGTAAATGAAAAGCCAGTAATGATGTGAAAACTATATAATAATATCAGTAGTAATGGTAACAACATTACACACATTTTATTAGATTGTAATAAAGCAGTTTTAAAGAGAAAAATTGTTTTTCTCTGCAATGAAGCAATAACCAAGTACCTGTGGAAGTGGTCCATGCTAAATAGCTCCTTACAACTGCTGTTTTAACTCTTTGATAGAAAGCTTTGGCTATAAGTGATACTGACATTGTGAGTTAAATTATCATTTCAACATCAAGAATGATATCCCTATTACAATAGTTTAGGTACTTTAAAGCTATTGAAAGAAACATTATTCTCTATGGAATTCCTAAACCAAAGATACTTTGTTCAAAAACAGGTGAAGATGCCTAGTTGTTGCTGTATTTGCCAGTGAAGCGGTACAATCCAGCATGTAGAATATGGAATTAAATAGCTAAATACTACATTTTCCTAAAAATAAGAGCAACTCCTGTTTTTCACACAAGTTACTGTCATTGCTTAATTCTGCTCCTTCCCCAGATACTTCTTTAGCTTTCTCCAAGTCCATAATGGGAAGCAATTTTTTTTCATTTAACTTGCTTTCCAAACTTCACATTAGCATTTTGACCACTTGCTATGGCCAGAATGATGTCACATTATATTGGGTCAGATCTTGCATCGTATCATCAAACAGAACAAGCACTATTCATATTCTTATATCAAGCCTGCTAAATATTCTCATTGGTTACCTATTTCAGATACTAACATAGGAGGTTTGTTGTCTTCAGGAAGCTTGATTGGTATGAAAAAGTTAAATAGAAGTTAAATAGATGGTGAAAAGCCGCTCTTATCTAGAAAGTTTTCTAAAATGTTGAAAACAGAAGTCAGGGTACAAAAACACATTCTTAATGAATTTCTTCAGAACATTAATACTTCCCATTCTATTCAGGGTCAAAACATCAGTTTTTCACGCACAGTACTTTTCTAAGCCAAAACTTAAAATGAAAATAGATTTTATGTTGAAATTGTTTGTAACCTTTTTATGGCAGAGCCTGTATTTTCGCTGTAATTCTCATGGTTTCTTAAGAATAAGAATACAGAATCCCAGTGAAATTTTTTCAAGTAAATCCAATAAAGGAGTAAAATGCTATCCTGACTTAGCACTTTTCATAGGTAATATTTCAGGTATGACATAAATGCAACCCTATAAAGGAAACTTGCGCTTGTCAAAACAATATGCTTTATTGCATTTTCATTTCAGATGGAATTGATCAGTGCCAGCAGGGAGAACCTGGTGCACCAGGTAGTCCTGGACTTCCAGGAAGAGATGGATTTCCAGGAGAGATGGGAGAGAAAGGTAATAATATTTTAAAGTGATTGTATTCTAATGATCCTTAGCCTGGAGCTTGGGTATGTAAAGAGGCTGAGCAAATTAGACTGGATCCAGACAAAGTGTACTTAAAGCTAGTTAAATACTTAATGGACATGGAAGATGTTTCTGGACTCTCTGGTGGGTAAAGAAGGATATTGTGTATTGAATTGTGTGATGTGTTTCACTTGGCCTGTTTATTGCCGGGAAGTGATAAAGGATGGCCCACTGCTGCAAAAGGAGCTGGGAAGAAAGAAAGAAAGGGTTGAGTATAGCCCCATGCAATGGAAAGTGAGCCGTTCATGGCAATTTAAGATGTGAATTCTGAGATGAAGATTTAGAGAGGGGCAGAGGAGTTGAGAATGAAAATGGTTTATGAGTCATTGCCATGAGTATAATTGAAGATAAAATTTTAACACCTATGAACAACCTTAGGCTGGACATTAGGAAGCCGTGCTTCACAGAAAGGGTGTCTGGGCATTGGACTGGGCTGCCCAGGGAGGTGATGGAGTTGCCATCTCTGGAGGTGTTTAAGGAAAGACTGAATGTGGCACTGAGTGCCATGGTCTGTTGACATGGTGCTATTTGGTCATAGGTTGGACTTGATGATCTCAGAGGTCTTTTCCAACCTAAATTTCTGATTCTGTAAATAGGACTGTTAACTGCATGTTTTAGCAGTATTGACTAAATGGATGTTTAAAAAAAATGAGCTGTACCCATTTACTTGATGATTGATCCTTCCTTATCTCGTTCTGTTCACTGTTTTTCTGCAAAATTACAGTAACTACAGAAGTTTTCCTTTTTCTGCTTTAATAATTTTATTTTCTCTATACCCAGAAAATATTAAGAAAAGAATATTTCTTTTATTCTTTTTAATCCTCTTTAACCTGGTCCCCTTTAACCATTCTCTTCAATATTAACCCTAGGATAAGACTTACATTGATTTTCACGCCATTCCTTTAAAAATTTTAAAGAATGTTGAACATCAATTTGCTGATATTTTCTCCTTGAAGCATGGAATTAGAAGTAAAAATTTATTTAAGTATTAAATTGACATTTGCCCTGAATTCAACTGCTTGCAGTATTGAATCTTTTGTTGTTATTCAAGCGCTTTGCTGTTTTCTTTTTTCAGGTGACAAAGGTGAAGCCTGTGCCTTGTGTGATAAAGTAGGACCTCCTGGACTTCCAGGACCACAAGGGCCACCAGGTCCAGCAGGTAAAAACTCCTTAATTACCCAAGAATGAGCTATGTAGGCTAAATTCTAAAAAATGCAGCATACATAATAAAATTAATTACTTTTTGTCCCACTAATCAAATTGTTTGTGAAATTAATGAAAGGACTAATGAAAGGAGGGTGGAATATTCCTATTTTTGGCCTGATTCCAGATTTCCAATACAACCAACCAGAATAACCATGGAAGGAGAATCTGTCCACAATGAAGGAGCTTTGCAAATCGTGGCCCAAATATTTTCACAGTGAGAAATAATGTGGGAACCATTTGCCTATGTGCCCAGGCTTGTCAATGACCCATACATTTGTTTCCAATTGCAGCACTAAATTCTGTAGCCCAAAAAAAAAAATATTTTTTGCTACCATATGAGAGAAGTGACACATGCCAAAAATTACATTATACCTAATGTTTGTTCTAGTGGCTGTTCAGAAAAATGAATGTGGTTTAGGTAGTTTCAATTCTGCATTGGTTACATGAATTGGTGAATTCATTCCTAAGTCAAATGAATCATCAACTTCCAAGTTTATTAATGCAGACATGTAACACATGAGTGCATGAACCAAGACAGCTTCACTGGCTTTAGCAGCATTATGCTGATCTAACTGGGGATGGAATGAGACACTTTAAAAGGGATCACAAGGAATTCACATACAATGAGCTATTTGTAAAAGCATGTAATAAATTAAACTATATTTTTGTCTATCTGTAAAGGTTTCCCAGGACAAGCGGGTTTCAAGGGTGACAGAGGCTTACCTGGACTTGATGGCCTTCCAGGGGTACCTGTAAGTAATGCCTTGCCAAATACTACATGTCCTACTAGGCATGTGATCAAAAAACATGTGATGATTGGTGTATCAGTGTGGGTGTGTAATAGTTCTGTTTAAAAACAAAACAAACCTCCAAAAACCAGTGCACTGATATGATAAAATTAAGGTTAACTATGCCTAATAAAATACAGTAGGAAGAAGTGGGCTTGAATTGTAAGACCTAAAAAAGACCTGTGAGATATTGGTTATACTTCTGAGTTTATCCGTCATAAGAACTCAGCAGGATGTGTGACTTTCTGTCTGAGCAAGCTAAGCAGTGGAGCTGGGTAAAGAGTAGGATTTTTCAGGAAACAGATGCAGGTCTTCCCTGATCTTTTTGTGAATTGTTCCAATAACTCTTTGCTGTTGAGTACAAATATATTGAGAGAGAAACAGTGCCATCTGGTGTAGTGTAAGCAATATAATGTTAGCATGCAGCATACTGTGGCAGTTTTCCTGAATTTTGAATCAAAGAATAATAGAATATGCTGAGTTGGAAGGGGCTCATCAGGAACATCAGGTCCAACTCCTGGTCATGTGAAGGACATCCAAAGATCACACCATGTCCTGAGAGAGTTGTCCAAATGCTTCTTGAACTCTTGTCAGGCTGCTGTTGTGACCACTTCCCTGGGGAGCCTCTTCTGGTGCTAAACCACCCTCTGGATGTAAAACCTTTTCCTGATATCCAACCTAAACCTCCACTGACTCAGCTTCATGCTGTTTCCTCTAGTCCTGTTATTGTTCACAAGAGTGAAGAGATCGGTGTCTGCCCCTCCTTGTCCTCTCATGAGGAAGTTGTAGACTGTGATGAGATATGCCCTCAGTTTCCCCTTCTTCAGGCTGAACAAATCAAGTGACATCAGCCATTCCTCATAAGGCTTCCCCTGAGGACCCTTCACCATCCTCGTGGCCATCCTCTGGATGCTCTCCAATGGTTTAATGTCTTTTTTATATTGTGGCACCCAAAACAGTGTTCAAGGTGAGGCCACCCCAGTGCAGAGCAGAGTGGGACAATCCCCTCCCTTGCCTGGCTGGTGATGCTGTGCCTGATGCCCCCCAGGACAGGGTTGGCCCTCCTGGCTGCCAGGGCACTGCTGACTCAGGTTCAGCTTGTCATCCACCCGGACCCTCAGGTCCTTTTCTGTGGCACTGCTCTCCAGCCTCTCACTCCCTGGTCTATCCACATGTTCAGGATTGCCCCATCCCAGGTGCAGAATCTGGCACTTGCCCTTGTGCTGCTGATTGCCCATCTCTCTGATTTGTTGAGGTCTCTCTGCAGGGCCTTTCTGCCCTCGACGGAGCTGACAGCTCCTCCCAGTTTATTGTCATTGGTGAACTTAGTATTCCTTCAAGTCCTGCATCCAGGTTGTTAATGAAGATTTTGGGGAGTGTCCGCAGCATGTTCTGTAAAACAGTTAGTAAGAAGGAAAGTTAAATACTTCTGAAGAAATAAAGGAAAGCTGTGAAAGTGGGTAGCATCCTTATAAGATTACTTGTAAGTTATGTTGAGGAAGAGCAGCATGTCTCTCAGTAAGGCCAGAAGCAGAAGAGCCGTAAGTGTAACACTTGTCTCAAATGTAACACAGATGACTGCTAGATGAGCAGTATACTACCACAGCTATGTTTGATCTTGTCACAGTCCACTCAAGTGCCCCTATGGACACTGAGGTTTGCTATGAAAACCTACCTCAGCATACCTGTTCCTGTAGCATAATGTGGGTTTTAACACCATTCCTAGTGTGAATAGACTGAGTCTTCCCAGACCCCTTCTCCCCAAAGCTGTTTCATTGCAGCTGATCCTTTCTGACAACATAACTTCTCAGTGACATTCACGTTTATCACACACTGGAGTTATGCGAGCTCCCTCTATCACCAGTGGTGATTCAACTTTTTTTTACTTCAGAAGTAAAAAAAAACCCACTTGTATGAATTCATTACTCAAGGAATCTGGTTCTCTCCCTGAAGTATAAATAAAGCCTTGATGCCTGAATTCAGCCAATGAAAGTTCGCTAAGATGAATCCTTTATCCAAGTGACCACCACATTACCTAGTGACCAAATGTACTATAGTATCAATGGAATCCATGAAATAAACAGTGGGAAAAAAATGGAAGACATTCTAATGTATTTAAGCTTTTTTGTTGTCTGACATTTGTTCTTGGCACGTTTTGCCACACCTTTATATTTTACTTTTATTGCCTCGTAAGTTCTGTTCATGTCTTTAATCAGACAAGGACTGGCTGCTGTTCTGAATGCTTTTAAGCTTGTTTTGCTCCTCAAAGTTCAGCCAGGTGGTGATCCAGCATATAATTTAACTTGGAAAAACTACATAGAGGCCAGCCTTGCAAGCTGACATTGTCTACAGCCATGCCAGAACATCAGAGTGTGATTCAGAACACTCCAATGCTAATGAAAAGATTACCAGTGACCATGTTCTGGTTCAGGCTGAAGTGGAGGGCACACATGGGCTGTACGTAGTGGACATTGCCCATGAAGTTTGTGTTTCACTACCCTAGTGAGCAGCTCTGATTCGCTAGAAATTATAGAGACTGTTTCCATAAGAAAAGTTCATTCAAGTCCTAGAAAATATGTAGGGAAAAATTGAAATTCTGGAAATCCTGTAGGTATACCATTAGGTAGATGATTTCTGTCCAGAAGAGGTTACAAAACTATTTTCCGAGCCTGTGCATAGTGTTTTGCTATTACCAGCTGACTGTGTCCGCTGTTCAAAATCAATAAATATTAATAATGAAGGAACACATGTATTCACATCCACTGAATGTCATTAATAAACTACCCAGGGAGAAGCTTTCTGCTTCCAAGACTTCTGTGTCTTGGAAAATATTCTCATTTGACCTCCTCAGCCAAAAACTTGGTGGTTCCCTTGATTTGGGTCTAAACTTCAGTTTTTGGAGGTTTGTTTTCTTTTGTATCAGTTGAAGGGTTTGTAGGGCAACTGATGACATCTGAATTTATAAAATTTCAGGGCCCCCCCGGTACTCCAGGACTTATGGGCAGCCCTGGGGCAAAAGGAGAACCTGGAGATTTTACTTACGATTCTATCCTGAAAGGGGAAAAGGGAGATCCTGGTTTCCCAGGACAACCAGGTATTCCTGGAAGAGAAGGAAGACCAGGAAAAGATGGATTTCCAGGTCCCCAGGGTCCAAAAGGAGCAGCGGTATGATTGTTTCTTTATGTTTACGTATTGTCCTACTGTGTGTTTATTTATGTTTACTTGCTGTGCTATACATTCTGTCTTTCAGATCAGAATTCACATGCTTTTGTGCCCTATACATGCTTTATGTATATTTGCCTCATTCATTTTTCCACATCTATTACTTACCTTGAGGAGTACATTCTTCCTCAGAAGAAGATTCCATTTTCACTGGAAATAATGAGGAAGACAGTTTTTCAACAACAGACTATTTCAGAGCTAGATTTTGACCATTTCTTTTTGCATGTCATGCAAATAAGTGATCTGATCCAAATGCATTCAGCATGGCTTGTTACTGTCAGGACCATAGAGAAAAGGTTTGGACATGGACAGTAGTTTTATTCCTTTCTGCCTTTCTCACAGCTTGATAGTGAGAACTGGTGTGAACGATTTACCTGATATTTGAATTCAGTTATCCAAGTAGAAATTGTTAATACAAGATTCAAGTCCGTTGTAGCATATTTCTCTTCTTGTAGAAATGAATGCTTCAAAATCTTGCACTGATAGAGTTCAGCTGATGTATGATGATATGGAGCTGAAAGTGGAGCTCACATCTGCTCCCAGATCCACTACTGGAAACATGGACTACGTGTTCCAGTTAGCTGCATTGCTAGATGTGATTTCCATGTGCTATTCCACATGGAACCTAGTTCTGTTTCCATTGAGCCCAGTAGAAAAAATCCACTTTTTTCAACATTACAGGCACCTGTGCTAAATCCCAGTTACAAAGTATTCAGAGGATGATGTGTTCTGTCTTGCCAGCTAGGCAAGAAGTACACTTACACTTTCCAAAAATTAGGGTACAGCTGGCTTGAAAGGAGAACGTGGTCCCCCTGGCCAGCCTGGATTCCCTGGAGTGCGTGGTGAAAGAGGTTTTCCTGGCCCACCTGGGATAGGTACTGCAGGATTACCTGGTGAAAAAGGAGACAGAGGCTTTGCTGGAACCCCAGGTTTACCAGGACTTCCAGGTAATGCTATAATGTGCTTAAAAACATACCAAAAAAAGATTTTAAAATTTGTGCCCTTTAAGTGGTACAGCCTAGAGGATCATCAGAATTTAAGCCTGAAATAAAAAGACTTTCTAATTTAAATCAGTGTTTGCTTTCAACAGTATAATTGCTAATTTTTGAGGGCAGTTCTCTTGAAGAATTTGCTAGGCAAAATGGGATATTTAGGGTCATCCTAGTTTTCTATGAATCTTCTACCAAAAAAACTTCATAACAAGTCTCTTGTAATGGTATGGATGAACTAATAATGCTGTCAAGGTAGAACTCCCTTGTTTTATTTCATCTGTTCCTGTACTCTAATATAACTTTACATTTACAGGAGCAAAGGGTGAAGCAGGACGAACTATATCTCTCCCTGGACCTCCTGGGGCAGATGGCCTTCCTGGGCCACCTGGTTTCCCTGGACCCCAAGGTACAGCAGTTTGTTAATCTTTGGCTGATTATTAAAATGGTTCTGTTCCCCGGAAGTTAGCCTTTGTGTTAACATTTGTCTTGTTTTCATTTGCGAAGGTGACAAAGGGAATCCTGGGCTTCCAGGTAGACCTGGCCTACCAGGAGAAAAAGGTGCTGTCGGGCAGCCAGGTATAGGGTTCCCTGGACCTCCCGGTCCCAAAGGTAAGATAAAGCTATCCATCTAACAGAGCTGGTGTAACTGTAGTGTGGATGGAGGCCTGCACTGTCATCCAGCCATAGCTGCATGGGATTTGGGAGGTGCAGCTGAGGAAGCTCCCTTGCAAAGGTCAACCAGCACCACAGTGAGCATTCTTTCGATGCACACTTGCTTTGTGTAGTGCAGTGGTGCAGCTACAGACAATGTCACAGCTACTGCCAGAATAGAAAGTGATACAGTACAGCATCTTACATTGCAGCAACTGAAGTTGCTGAGATGAGATGACCCTTCTGGGAGATCAAAAACACTGTGTGTAATTGGTCAAAATAATATGCTGATGTAACTACAACTGTTTTGGGCCAGAGCTTACAGCTTTGCTGGGTCCCAGACAGCTGAGAGTGGTTTGGTTAGAACTCCAGCTTACTCAACATAAGAGTAGTCTTACCTCCATGACCTTACCTCCATGTAAGGGTATGCAAGTAGCTTAGAGGGAGACTAAATGTTCATATTATAGTTTTAGATTTTTTGAGGATGTGCTGCTGCTCATTCAGAGCTAGATGACTGAACTTTCAGCAGCCACCTCAATCACCAAAATTCTTGTGTGTCTTCATTATTATTTCTTATGATTCCACACACCAATGAACTGGGAGGGTCAGAAATTTAATAAGGAGAAAGGGCATATTTTTCTCTGTAACCATGTCTGGTTCCTCTGAGACTGCATTGGGACCTGAACAGAAAAGGCCCATTGTATCTGGAAAAGAATTGCTGTTTGTACTTCGATGCCAGAAGAAAGGAATGACACATTAAATATATTTCTTTAAAGGACCCTTCCATGAACTCAGCTCTGCCCAATGACATTCTGGGTCTTAGCCTAAAAGTTGGATTTCTGCCTGCTTCGTCTGAATTTGTTGTGCGTGTGCTGGTGTGGAGTGAGTGCAATCTTTGTTGAAGTTGTTCTGGGTTTGCAGAATGTTGTAGGTATTCCTTCCTGCATTCCCAAGGTGCAGTTCATGGGCTAGGTGTGGGATAGAAACCTTCTGTATGCAACCCACAGTGGGACATGTAGAACGTGTCACAAGGTCTGTATTGCACAGAAGGTATTGATTCACAGACTGTGCATCCCTCAGTCTGATGTCCCACACATTAAGTTGCATTTTTCTGAAGAAGACTTTGGGAACCCAGTTTTGAAGGCTGTTTCTCACAAGGGAGATGGGAGATGAACCCACACGGCTATTTATTTAAGAGGAGACACTCAGCATTTATTTCTTCTGAGTGGTTGTTTCTCATCAGAAGCCAACTGCCACACAAACATCAGCATTTGAATCTTTATTGGGACATTTGAGTACTGGCATCCCTAGGAGTTTGACTACACAGATCTTTTTTAACACATCCCTGTGAATAGTTCAGTTAGAGGCCTGAAGAAACAGCAGAGGTCACTTTCAGAGAGAGACAGTAATGATGTGAGAAATGTTTTGTTTTGTTTTATAGGTTTCCAAGGTCAGCCTGGCTCACCTGGTCTGCCAGGAACTCCAGGAACCCCTGGTCTGGATGGTTTGCCAGGAGTTCCAGGTTTACAAGGCCAAAAGGTAGATGTCAGCTGCTGGTAGTGTTATCTGTGACTCCCCATGTTAACAGGAACATGTGCAAAGAAAAATGCATGAAAAGTTGGCCAAATTCTCTTTCATTTTATGTTTCCCACTCTGCACACAAGGGGACAGAATAGATGGATAAATACTTGACATTAACACTAAAGGGCTTACAAGTCTCTCCTGAAGTCATGTATAGAGGTCTATACATTAGCCCTATACTGCATGATTTAAATAAATTTAGCAAATTATGTACTGGTTTTGATGTGTTGATTCCTAATCTATTGTGTTTCTTTGGCTAGGGTGAACCTGGTGTAGGTCTCCCTGGCCCTAAGGGATTGCCAGGACCCCCTGGCCCAGCTGGCATCCCTGGAGAAAAGGGAAATCCAGGACTGCCTGGCTTACGTGGCGAGCAAGGCTTTCCGGGCATACCTGGACAGCAAGGATTCAGAGGTAACATCACTGGAAAAATACACTTTTGTGTTTGTATTTCTTTTTAAAGTCACTCTCCAGTAGATGCAGCAAAAAGTCTATTCATCACTGAAATATCCTACTGATATCTCAGGGAACTGCCCCTTTTCCTTCTCATTTTTTCCTACCACCCACCAGTAGCAAATGTTAGCAGCAAAGAGCAGCCCTTCCTCCAAGCCCAGGCTTGGAGGTGTTGGAGGCTGAATGAGGTCCTGTTGGCCACGTGCTTCCAGAACACCTTGTCTTGCATCTTCAGCAAGCAAGCATCAGAGAATGCTTGGTCTATATTTCTCTTGTCTCCCTGCAGGTGATCCCGGTCTCCCAGGTCTCCAAGGCTTGCAGGGCCCTCCAGGCGCACCGGGGCTGGGCCCTCCAGGATTGCCAGGACCTGCTGGGCAGCCAGGACCCCAGGGACCACCAGGTGAGAGGAGAATACTCCCATGATGGTGCTTAGGAGCAGAATTTTGACATAAGTGGATAACAGTGGTAAAAGTGTTGCTTGAGACCTTTCTGCATTATGAGGTTGGTGGGGGTGAATGGGGGGACATGCTAGTGGGCCTCCTCCATCTGGTCCAGAATGCAGGGTGGGCCTCTTAAGAGGATGCTGGTGTTTGGATTGGTCTCCTTGGGTCATTGGTGGGTAATAGATACAGGTTCAAAGCCTCTCCTAGGAAATAAGGACTGGTTCTGCTGTCTGCCTTTGGGTCTTCATCCTCCATGCCATGTAATTTGTGAATCACAGGTGGACATGATTAGGTATGCTTATTGATGATGTTCCTTGTTCTTTGTTAAGGACTAATCCTGTATCTTCTGTTTTTCCTAGGGTTTCCTGGCATAAAAGGAGAAAGGGGCTTCCCTGGTGTCCCAGGTCTAGATATGCCAGGACCGAAAGGGGAAAAAGGCAGCCAGGGCCAGCCAGGAGTCCCGGGCTCTGTGGGGTTACCTGGCCTGCCAGGTCCACAGGGGGCTGTTGGACTGAAAGGATCAGCAGGTAAACACCCTGCCCCTTAGAAACTAGCATCTTTGACAACTGTTGTATTAAGTTGTGGTAGCATACTCTTACATTCATTTAGGAATTGATCCATCAGAGAGCCCAAGCTTGGGAAAACACATGGACTGAAATCAGTAAAGCAGCTCTGTGCACGTGTAACTGAACTGCTGCTGAAGTCCTGGCATGGATCAAATCCAGCAGTTTGAAGGAACTGCCTTTCTCCTGTAATAATGAAAGGAGATTATTCTGCACAGTTTTAGTTACAGAGTATGGTTTTAATAATGCCTTTGTTAATGACAGCATTGTTTGCTGTAATAGGAAGTTTTAAGAATTTGTCAAAAACCCGTTACAAACTGTTTTTCTCTAGTTTTCATAATGCTGTTTTTACTGTTGTTTTTTCTATTGGGCTGTTTTTGTTTAATCATCTTCTTTGTCCCATTTTTCCTTAAGTAATGCAATTCCTAATATGATAGGCAGTAAATAATTCTGTTTCTTGTACTTCTTTACACTTCCTGCTTAATTTTTTTCATTCACTCTTCTCCTTTGGCTTCAGGACCCAAAGGAGAAATGGGAGTTATGGGAGCTCCTGGATTGCCAGGAATTCCTGGACCAGCTGGAGATCGAGGGTTACCTGGTGAAAAAGGTAAGAGAGTGATTTTCTCAAAATAAAAATTGTAAAACCCACCTTTTTCCCAACAGAAGTTGGGAAATAACCAAATATAAAGATTATACTTGACCTAAGGAATAGTTTATGTCAGGTAACTTCTCTCTGAGTTAGAAACACTGTACCAGGCCATATCCTAGGAACTGTCGTGTTTGGGCTTCAAGGCATGATTTTTGATCCATTCTTCAACAACATAAGAGTTTGCTAGGTGTGGGGCTGCTATAGGTATTACTCCAAGAATAATACAATATTTGAAATTATTAAAAGCCAGCAGGAAGGTCTTAATTAAGAGCCTCAGATAATGCTCTGTGTTACTGCCAAACTCCTGTCCTTATTGTTTCCAGAGTCTAAAATTAATGGCTGTGAAGTGGAAAAATATGTCAACTTTTTGACAGAGCTATTGTGAAGTATAAAAAAAACCACTTCATAGGAGCTGTTCCAGAACATGGTATTTGGTGCTAAAAATCTGAATAAATAGCCAGTTTAATTTGTTGTTGTCTACTAAATATTTTTGCAAAGTTTTATATGCCCCTGTAACATTCAGTGCTGTTTCTTTATAGGTAGCCAAGGTTTCAAAGGTGTAATTGGACCACAGGGTGATCCTGGTGTTAAGGGAGATAAAGGTGAAGCTGGTCTCCCAGGAAAACCTGGAACAATAGACAACATGGACATGGTTAGCCTCAAAGGCCAGAAGGGAGATCAAGGAGAAAAAGGTAACTTTAGTTTCTGACTGTGAGTAAGTGTAATTAACACTCATATACTACCAAACAGCAGTACTTTGAATTCAGTTTTGTGTTAGTTTTAGGCAAAGTTTTTAAAATAAGATTAAAGAATTTCACACAGCAAATGTAGATATTTTCCTAGTGTTTTTCAACTCTATAGAAACAAAGATTAATCACAGAGCAATAGGGTTTTGGTTGAATAGAAGAGGTTCAATTTGTCCTTTTTTAATTGATTTTACCTCTTTAATCAGAAGACTCTCTGAAAAGAAGTTTTAGAAGTAAGAATAGAGCTTTCCAGAAGGGAAAAGCTGTCTTTCATGTAAAACATGTAGTTGTGGCCATGAAGATCAACTGATAGTGTAAGAAAAAAAGTGAGCAGCCTTTTTTGACATGTGTTTCTTTGTGACCTGAAGAAAATTCAGAAAAGAAATGCATTTATGCCACTGATACCAAGAGATCAACTTATATAAATTTATAAACATCTGATAGTATGCAGGAGAAAGGCAATCAGTTTTCTGTTTAGAAACTTCATGGCTATAGATTTGTTAGCTTTTTTAGATCATGCATTCTTCTTGGATTTTTATTCTTATTGCTAGTTGATAAATTAGTTGTTAGAAATAATTTTCTCTCCTTCATTTCTTTTAAAAGAAAAAATTGTGTATATTCTGCATATTTTTAATATGTTCTTTAATATGTTCTTCTTATCATAATTTACTTTTTATTAAAAAAACCGTAAGTGTTTTTAATAAATAGTAACCTTTTTTAGTTCAAATAGTGTAGAAGTGTGGAGCTTAGAAGGGAGCTACTGAGATCATGTAGTCTTTCATTTTTTTCTCAACCAAATCCGTCAGGCTTTAATAATATATCATGTTTTCTGAAACAATTACTGTTCTTTTTACACTTTCTGATTTCTTCCCAATTTGGCTCATCCTTGTTAGAGTGCACATTGCTGAAACAAGCAAAGTACTTCAGCTCAGGTCAGGCTAGAATAAAATTTCCCTTTCTTGAAACAACAGCTGACTGAGTTTGTGATTAGCTGTAATTCTTAGTCCCTTAGCTCTGGACTACTGCCTGTGTAATAATTTTTCATTTTGTATGCATCTTTTTGACTTCTCCTTATCACACATATGGTGTACCACACTTTTGATTTTCACTGTGATGAGTTTCAAGCTTTACTTGAACTCTTCAAAATCCTTCTGTAGTCTAATCCTGTCCTCTTTTTGAGCCTTTCCTTTTGGGTGACATCTGTACATTTCATCAGTGTATTCCAGGGCAGACTCCTCTCCAGTTTGACAGTGAATCACTAATAACTATACTATGTTGTATTTGAACTGTGGAAACAGGAGAGTATCCCAGTCTTAGCTACCTCTTTTCTCCATGTCCTGGCTAATTGTTAGAAGGAGATCTGGGCTCACGTGTTCTGATTGGGTCTCAGAGAAACCTGGGCATGTGGGTAAGTAGTGCCTTGCAGCTTGGGCAGCCAGGGACTGCAGGGGAGGGCATGAGCAAGTATGGAGTACATCTACCCTTCAGCTGAGATGCAGCTTCTGAAAGTACTTTTAATGAAGCTCCCAGCCTATAAAGATTTCATCTAGATTGTTTCTTCTCATTTGTTTCTGATCTTGTGGTTTGTAAAGTCTTAAAACCACATAGGTTGTGGTTTTCACTATTTCCTTATCTACTACTGGCATGTAGGATGATTAATTTTATTTTATTTCTAGAAATCTAAATTAGGCACACTGGTTACATGCAAATAAAGAAACCTTTGCTGAGAAATTCAAATGGTTAATTTCTTTGGTTTCTAATTTACTAATCTCTCCAGCGCTAATAATGCATGCTTGCAAACTTCTATGCTCTACTTTTTCCTGACCACATACAGTCTAAAGATTGGCCTGGCTCACACAGTCTGGAAGAGTAGGTTCCAAACAGATTCCAGCCTGCAACTTTCTGCTCTTATCTCATCCTCTTCAACCCTATTACCAGCAGAGAAAAATAACTTAGTTAGTTATACTCCATAACTTTGCTGATCTTTTGGCTGCCTTCATTCCTCTAGACATGAATATCGCAGTAATGTTTTTAAAAGCTTCTGAAATACAAACTGTGCAGAGAAGACACAGAATTTTTGTCATATTCTCAGTGATGCCTAACGCAAAAGTTTGGGTTTGGACATCTTGAGATGTTTTTAATAAAAGCTGCTTACTTAAAAACCTTCAGTGAGTTGTCTTCAGTAACCTGTTGTCCTGAAGCTCTGTGCAACACTGACAGAATTGTTTATGACCAAAAAGCATGGACATAAAGTTGGAGAAGAGGCACAGTACAGAGTAAGAGATCAAGCCTTGTGAAGGTGCTTAAAGATTGAATGGAACAGAGAAAGCATCCAATTTCTGGCTGCTTACTAGTTGCCCACATGTGCCTTTTTAGTTAGCTGAACAGTCGAATAAGAAGTTTCTGTTAACACCTGATTTTGTCTGCCATTTCTCAAATAACTCATTAATGTAACTCAAACACACATCAATTCCAATTTCTTTTATAGATATAAATTACAGATACACTTGCTTTGTAATTTGCACAGACACCCATAAAATTGTGATAGTTTTTAGCTTTTCCTTGGTTTAATGATTGGAGAGTTGTGTTTTACTCATCCATTTCCTTGTTCAGCAGAGTGATCAAAAATTAACCAGAAGGATTATTATATGTAATTACAGTAAACTGTGATAAAACTGATCTCACTATGTTTGTCTTTTTGGTGTCCAGGGGACCATGGAGCAACAGGAGAAAAAGGGCTACGTGGGGATTATGGAGAACCAGGAATTCCAGGGAGGGATGGTGAACCTGGTACTCCAGGACAACCAGGTATGTCTGAAGCTAACAGCAGACAGACTGTTTGTCAGGTATTTTAAACTGTATTAATGCATGGGACTCCTAATTTCTCTGTTGTCCATAGGACCAAAAGGTGATCAGGGCCCCCCAGGATACCCAGGGGATCCAGGAGTTCCAGGACAAAAAGGATCAGTTGGTGAAATGGGTTTGCCAGGTACTGATTGCTAGGAATTTCTTCTTATTTTTTCCTCAAGTTAATATAGATCATTTTGAAGGACCGGTATGGATTATTTGTGGGTGTAGATCTGCTAAACAGATCTACAATTGCACAATTGCTAAACGATTGCACTATTTGCAGCAACCGAATGTAAGGCTTTTGGGACATTGCTTTTCAATCCTATTGTGATATACAAATAATAGGATGGTTTCCTAAGTTTCTAGGTTCAAAGTGCAAATAGCTGGATGGTTAGGTTTTCTGTATTTGTTTCAGGCAGGCAGTTTTTTGAGTGGCACCTGTTTGTATGTCTCTGATAGTCTGTGAACTGCATTAAGCTTCTTGTGTATTTTCCCTCTTTTAAAAGGTTTGGTGAGTTGCTGTGTACTCCATCTCAATTATGAACTGTAGGGGTCTGGGAATAGTAGTGTTGTGGAAAGGACTGGTAAAGAATAAAATGGAGAAGAACCTGTAACTCAACATGGAAACTGTCTCCATTGGGATGTCCTTGTGTCTAGCATATTTAGGAAATCAAACATGAAAGTCTGAAATGGTAAATGAGGACAGAAAAAATATGCTGCAGAAGAGTCACTTTGTCACTGTAGTACTATTAGAAATTATTCAAATAAAATTTTATTCAGTTCATATCTTTAACAAGATCTCTGTTTACTCTGAATCCAAGATTATGACCATCTCTTATGAGTAGAGTTTATCATGCCACAAAAAGTCTCATTTAGAGAGTGAATCTCAAAAGATAGTTTACTTACTTTTATAGCTCTGAATAGCTAAGGCAGTGGTGAAAAATCATTGTCAACACTGCTAGGGTACCACTGGTTCTGATGCACCCATTTTTCCCTTTCCCTTACTAGGAACACCTGGAGAAAAGGGTCTTCCTGGAGTACCAGGTTCACCAGGCACACCAGGGTTCCCTGGGCAAAAAGGTGAAAAAGGAGACAAAGGAGCACCAGGTTTTCCTGGAATCGGCTTTCCAGGGTCTCCTGGTGAGAAGGTATTTATACCCTTAAGGATTTGGTTATCTCTGCCAAATGCTTGAAAAGATGCTGTTGGCCTCTAAGCTGTTTTGTTGTATTTTCTATTATGCTAATATAACTGCCTTATGAGAAACTTGAAAGGTGTTCATATGCACAGGTTTAGATGCATTCTGTTTGATGGAACCAGTATCTCCAGTGTTCTTATTACATCTGTTCAGAAGAGACTAATTCACAGTGCTAGAAATGTAGAGAAGGGGAAGAACTTTTAAAAATACTGAGTCAATAATGTGAAAAGGGCATTTTGCAAACAGTGCAAATAATCACACTGAAATAATGTTACTGTACTTTTATGAAGATACTAGACAGTGCTCAGATACTACTGAAAAGTGAACTGTATTAATACTGTCTGTAAAGTTTAATTTAATCTCTTAATAGCATCTAATGGGATTCTCATTTGTTTCATATTCCTTTTCCTAGCTGTACAATGACAGTTATGAATTTATAAGTAAAAGTGGTAAAAATAATACTTGCTAATCTGGTAGCAAACTTACTGAGGACTCAAAAAAAGACTTTTTCTAAGGTAATGAAGTGTAATAAGTAAGTTAAGAGGCTACTTTTGAAAAGACTTTGTATAACCATCCTAAAAATGCGTAGAAAACTTCTCATTTTCATATGTAGGTATTAAGCAATTGCTAGCTTAGTTAAAAACTCTGCTAGTGGATTTTAACACCAAATTTAATCCTAAATTACTTTGTTTAGGAGTGGAAAAACAATGGAATTCTTTAAAAGTTAGATATAAATACGAGGGGTAACATATACCACTGCATACAGAAAAAACTGTTTCTGAATTAATGTGTGGATTTTATGTGTGCTGCTTCTTCTAGGGAGAACCAGGAAGAACGGGTAGTCCAGGTTTATCTGGAGATAAGGGTGAAAAGGGTAGTGCAGGAATTCCTGGAATGCCGGGTGCCCCAGGTCCCAAAGGATCCCCTGGCATGGCAGGATTTCCAGGCAAGTGTTTAAGCTTTTATAAAACAGAAACTGCAGTGAAAAATCGAAGGTAAAATGATATCAAATATCCCACATGGAAACACATGTCTTCTTCCTTTCTTTAGGAAGCCCCGGCCGCCATGGAGAGAAGGGTGAAAAAGGACTCCCAGGCTTAAGTGGGATTCCAGGTTTAAAAGGAGAACCAGGTAAAAAAAAAATACAAACCACCAAATGACACTTAAAATAATGTTGATCTTCAGGCAGTGGCTAAAACAAAATCTGTTGCATTCTACATTAATTTTGGCTCAGATATTTCATAGTGCATTTGTTCATTTCATAAGAAAAAGACATTGCTGTTTCCCAGGTAAACTGGGAACTCCCCCACTGAGTCAGTGTAGTGGGGACTAATAATTCTTTTGCACTGTTTGAGGAATAGGTTTTACCACCTTCCACAAGACTGGTTGCTTTTACAGCCATTACTTCTGTTGTTTCTGAGTTAATTTAAAAAGTGTTCAGCTGTTTTTTATCCCCAAACCTGAATCACCACATGAGCATCATTACACAGATGTTAAAGAAGAAATAGAGTATGGAGGAGAGTAAGTCCATTGCTGTTATGAATATAACAACATTTTTGATTTTGGAGTCCTCTGTTCTCAGTTTTTTGGCTGCAGGACACATCATCTTACAGGACAATGGACTGTGCTGTTCACAAGTCTTTGCTGGAGTTCCTGCATTCTAAACTCACTGAGATTCATGATAATTAGCTGTGTCAAAATCTTTAATACTTGGGCTCTGTCTCAGACTGGTTTAATTCAGAAGTAAACTCAGCGAAAAGTCACACTGAAATCATCATGCAATATCTGCTTGGTCTCTGTGGGAGCAAAAGAAAAAGTAAAGCTTTTCTTGAGAGGAAAAAAAGTCATAGTTAAAATGAAAATGTCAATGATTTTTCAGGTGAACCTGGTCTTCCGGGTCCTGCTGGTGCCATTGGTCAGAAGGGTGAACCAGGTTATGATGGGATTCCAGGTGCAGCTGGTGCAAAGGGTGAACAAGGTACTGTGACTGTCATCTTCAGCTCCTGTGGTATGAAAATGCACAGACACAGGCCACACAAGAGTAGCTGGTAGAGGTGTGTACTGGCTTTGAGTCCTCTGGATGAAACCTTAGAAAATAAAGTCAGTATTGGTGTCTTACTATCATCCAGCATTGTAAAGCTGATCATTTAGATGAGCAACTGTGTTTAATCAATGTAATCTCAAAAGAATTTCTTTCACAAAAGCTGGTAATACTTTAAAGAATTGTGTTTTGGAATTAACTTCAGCCTGCAACTTAGCTGTGAAATAGTGGAGCAGCCTTGCCTTCTCTTAGGGGTAGGGTTTTCAGTCATACAGGACCCATTGTGCTAAGTACAATACCAGTACATAACAAAAACAGCCTCTGCCCCGAAGAACTTTTGCATAAGCCATTTATTTGGAGTTTGTATTTGCGTAATAGAGTTTTATTCATTACAGGTTAAATGTAAGTACTTTCCCAGCTTCTAATTTTTTGCTGTCTCTGTACTGCAGGTCTTCCAGGTAGAGGACTTCCAGGGTTTCCTGGTGCAAAGGGAGATAAAGGTGAAACACTTACACAATTTTAAACCTCCTTCCCAACACACAATAACTGTAATTCTGTAATGCAGACATACTTTCTACTTAATTCTTTTACATCCTGTGCCTTCTCAGAGCAGGCAGAAGCTCTGAGAGGTTCAAATACTAATTTCTGTTACAGTGGCAACATCTTGGAGTTAGATATACCCTAAAATAGGTAATTATTCATAGTGTGGAATTTACTGACTGCAAGCTGTGCTGTGATGAGGTAATATAAATAATTGTATTTGTGTGCTGTGCTTTTGACTCCCAAGTATCTCTGTTTTCCTACTAATTTTGCAAGAATCAAAATTTAGTGAGGTTCTGTGCACCAGGCAGCTATAGGTAGTAGTTTTGTGGCCAGGATACTGCAGTAATTATTTTTGCCTGAATCTGTTTTGCAGCCCTGATGTATTAATTGCTAAAATAGTTATTTTCTATAGCTCAGTAGAGCATGTCTAAGCTATGCACAGGAGCGTGGTGCAGAGATGCAAAAGATAGCAGAGTCCTTGTGAGATCTCACTGAAAATTTTTATTACCTGGGCTCAGGACTTCATAGCTTGGGTACAGCCACATGACTATGAAAATTCAAGTCCCCTTATGTTCTTTGAAAAGTGTGTCCCTACACTGTGCTGTGAGAATGGTTTGATTGGCTCGAGTCAGTGCTTGTTCAAGGTGTCTGTAATGCACCATGCTCCACTTTATGAAATACGTATAATAAGTCCTAGACACCAGGCTGCAATAGATACAGTAGTGAAGAAATGACCAACTGCTGTTGATAAAGGAACTTGTGTATAATTGAGGAATTTTCTATTTTAACCATCTGGAAAACACAATTCAACTAGTCCATCCACAAAATTAATGTGACATGGCAGGTTTTGAAGAACTTGCGTAGCTTTAAATATCAATGCCCTACCTCACTCATTCATTCTATCAATACAGGACACTTGTCTGGACAATCTGAAGTGATAAACCAGGATTTCAGTATATCTTTTATTTAGCATCTTAGACTAATTAACAGTCATTAACTGCTGCGAATGCCCTAATGTTAGAGAACTTAATAAATTAAACAAATTTTCTAATCATAGGTCAGTAGGCATGTAGAGTGCTAGATTATGAGAACACTTCTCTCACCTTTCCCATCTCTCATTTTGTCAATCTAGCTCATTTAAAAATATCTGGGTCTAGACTAAATCTGTGGTCTACTTGCATAATTTCTGTTCTAAATGCATTGTAGTTCCAAAGAAACAAGTTCAGGACTTAAAAACCTTGTTCTGCTCAGGCAGAGAGCCAGGGATAGTGTTCTCTATAAATGTTTCTCTTAGTATTGTACTTATACCAGTTACTCTATATTCTTTTGCTCAATCCAAAATTAGATTGAATTGCAATTGTTAACTATTTGTACAAGCCTGAAAGTAAGTACAGTGGGTCTAAATCTAGATATTAATAAAAAAATATTCAATTTTTCTCCAGGAGCAAGTTCTTTTGTGCTTAGTCAAGCACAACATCCATTACTTGACTATGACAATAATAATGGCTGTGGAATAAGGGTTTGGGGGCTTTATAGTCTTAGTGTAAGGGGTGATAGAGGGATGCTGGATGTTAATCTATTTTAAGACTGACTAAAAATAGCCCAGTGATAAGATAAGAAAAGGTATGTCAGTCAAACTACTTTCCTCGTATTTTATATCATCATGTGAAGAATAATACAGTTTTCCTGAAGTTTTGCATTTAGAAATGTGTAAAGTTAAGGTCAGTGTTTTCAAAAAGAATAAAGCTTACTATGAGTGGATAACAAGGCAGAAGGTTTCAGTGATTGTGATCCTCTCTCTAATCATGTTCTGTGGTCGTTTCAAATCTTAGGTGCAAAAGGCGAAGTGGGTTTTCCAGGATCCCCAGGAAGTCCAGGGATCCCAGGCCTGAAAGGGGAACCAGGATATGCAGGTCCACCAGGCCCTAAGGGGAACCAAGGTCTTCCTGGACTACCAGGAAGTGCAATTGAAGGCCCTAAAGGAGACAGAGGACCCCAAGGCCAACCTGGTCTTCCAGGTAATTCTTTGTCTTTAGTGTTAGTGTATTGCTGTTCATCGAGGCTCACCTGATTGATTAATAATACAATCAATATTGCGTATCTTTGCTTATCCTCCTCTCACAGGTCAGAGAAAAGCCTTGTTCATAGGCAGTTTTGGCATTATGTTCTAGAACAGGCTGATTTTATGTCCTCAGGCAGTTGGCTTTGTCCAGAAATCTTTCTAATGTTGAGAAGGTTGCCTCCCATTTCCATGTTTCCCTATGGACTTTATTTACTGTTTTGAGGCATCTGGGGCTGTATGTTCCTATGTCCTGGAGTGTTAATGTATTTAAAAATGGCCCAGCATGGCCTTTCCATGGCAGTGGCCCTGTGCTAGAGGCTAAGGAGGAGAGTGGAGCGGAGCTACAAAATATCTTTAGCATGTTTCTGCCTGGGGATGTACTATCTGCTTGTTCTGCACATTTGGAAAACTCCCTCTATTTTCAATCAGCCACAGGCTGAAAGATGATTGGATGAGGAGTCTCCCTTCAACAGATTGTTCTACTTATTTTCTTGAAATATTACAACAATTATTTTTGTTCTGTCTATCTGTAGACCCTGCTTGTCCTCCATCAGGTACTGCTGTAAACCAATTTTGCTACTAAATACTCTTTTCTTCTGGTATTTAGGTTTACCAGGTCCAATAGGGCCACCAGGACCTCCAGGTCTGAAAGGGGCCAAAGGAGAGCAAGGGAGCAGTGGCTGGCCAGGGTCTCCTGGGGGTCCGGGAATGAAAGGTGATCCGGGTTTCCAAGGAGTGCCAGTAAGTTACTTTCAGTACACTCCAGATTTGCTGAAAGCTAGTTCTTGTAATTAATTGATATATTAATCATAGAATTTCTTGTTCAAAATAATGATATTTTATGCTCAAAATGCCTTTGGACTCACTGCTGATGATGTAAAGTCAGTTTGAAAGCATTTCAGTGCTCTCCTTGGAAAGGCTGCCCCAGTGAGCTAATGAACTTATTAGAAATTTACAGATAGTGAGTGGTAACATACAACACCCAAAGTATAATTTACAGTGTTTTAACAGTACGGGATGGCTGAAGCACAGCCATAAATCCCGCAAATGCATTAGTAGTTAATTTTAAAGGTTGCATACTTCACGATAAATTGCCTTCTGAAAATACCTGAACTGTTTGCTTTTGTTATGAAAGCTCTCAAATAAAGTGCAGTTTCAGTACTGTCAGTCATGAAATATAGCTGCTGATTTAGAAATACAAACAGGCAATACTATTAATACATTTTTGTCATATATTATTCATTTTCCCTGGCCCAAAATAGTCTCTTTTCGGTATACTAGCGAGAATGAAGTTGAATAGGATAGTCACCCACAACAGTTGGTCTTCTGTATTCTTTCTCTCAAAGTGTATGCCTTTTTCCACCCTGAAAAATATGCTCTATTTTTTAGCTTTTCATTTCTTATTTCCTTCTACACTGGGAATGGAGGTTGTCTAGCCCAGAGTAGAAGGAGGGTCAGAGGGGATCTTATCACTCTCTACAACTCCCTGATGGGTGTCAGTCTCTTCTCCCAAGTAACAGGTAACAGGACAAGAAGAAATGGTCTCATGTTATGTCAGGGAAGCTTTAGATTGGATATTAGAAAAAAATTCTTCGCTGAAAGGGTGGTCAGGCATTGGAACAAGCTTCCCAGGGAACTGATGGAGTCATCATCCCTGGAAGTGTTCAAAAAATGTGTGGATATAATACTTGAGGTGTTTGGTTTAGCGGTGAACATGGTGCTGCTGGTTTAATGGCTGGACTTGATCTTAGAGGTATTTCCCAATCTTAATGATTCTATTAAAAAAACCCAACCAATAATTACAATAAAAATATTTATGGAAAAAAGAATAATTCCTAGTCTACAAAAGGAAGAAAGACTCAGGAATAAGGTTCTGATATGAAATGCAGGGCTTTAAAGGTACACTTTATTCTTGATAATGCAAAGATCTAGTGCATCTTTTTCTGCATCCAGGAATGTCTCTTCACAGAGACATTAAGGATTTGCTTCTGTGTTCATACCTTTTTGTATTTGATACCATACCGTACCATACCGTACCAGCTTTGAAGGTAGTAAATTCCAACATAACACTCCAGTATATTTTCCCTAGTTTAAGAATTTGCAGTACTTCTGCAGAGAGCTAAATTTCTATACCCCAGGAGATTGTAAAGCTTTTCACTGGTTGTTATACAAGTCCGAGACTGTTTGCTGAGGAAGAATGGGAAATGCCAAAGGATTTTGATTCCATGCCTTCAATCAGAGAAAATGTTTCACTCTCCTTGAGCACAATTCATAGTGGCAGGTTGTTAACTCAGTGTGAAATGCTGCAGTGAGAGTGATGTTAAATATTAAGCTTCTTCTGGTGATACGTACTAAGATGACTTTCTAATGTCTTCGTCCTCCCAGTGTGACAGGCTCCTGCCCCGATTATGGCTCAATTGCTCATACAGGTCTCCAGGTACATGGATACCTGTATCAGAAGGGAGATTTTGTTGCAACATGAGTGACACAGGCCAGAATAGTGAATACAGAGACCAGACTGCGAAATACAAATCCCATGTTTTTTTTCCTGTTCATTTTAGTGTTGAAATGCAAGAAGAAACATTTTCCTGAAATAGTTTTGTTCTGTTTGGAACAGATCCAAAAAAGGTGTTGTTTACCAAGCTATATCTGATGAGAAAAAAATGTTTAAGAAATGCATACTGTTGTGGAAAAAGTATTTTGATGGAAAGCTTCCAATAAACTCCTCTTATAAATCCATTTTATAATTATAACCTAAAAAAATATATTTAAAATGTCCATCTTTGAATGTGATTGACTTGTAACTGCCTTCTGAATGAAAGTTGGCCCTCCTGTTGTGGACTTCAGAAGTTCACATATTACGATACAAAGAGGCAGCCATTTCTTTAAACAATCCTTCATACTGTGATTATGTGACTGAAGGAAACCAGAGAATCTTACTTCATTCATGCCTCCCTTAGCACTCTTGAGAGTAGCATTTCTTTTGTTTGACTTTGGAGTCTTTGGAAATTTCACTGTGGACATCCATTTTTGAACTAGTCATCTCTTCTCCCTTTAAAATCAGTGGAAAGAATTAGACATTTGTAGTGAGCTGTTCTTCTCACCTTAATATAAACATCTAATTTGCACTGAATGAAAAATCACTCCTTGTGTGCTTATTCTATTGCTTTTCAAATATGATGACTCCTACTGGTATTATTTTTCACTGGATATTCCATTCACATCTCCAGCTGGTTGGTAGGTTACTTAGCAAAGGGATTTTGTTTCTTTCCTCCACCTGTGTTCCACATTTTATTACATAGTGAACTGTCACTGTCATACCAATTCAACCAGGGAGAAACTCTAAACTATACTTACAGGCTTTCTGCAGACGATCTGCAGCAGACAAAAGAAGAAAAGGAAATTGGTGGCCATTTGAATGACTATTTACAGAGTCTTTTGAAATAGGGGCTTGGTTTTCCTTGAAGTGAGGCTACAGTGAACTTGTTACCATTAATTTGAGGGGAACAGTTTAGAATGGTGAAGGCAGAAGGAGGAGTTCCCATTGTGTTTGAAGTGTTTTAAGTCCTTGAGTGTTTTAGCCCTGTTGAAAAGTAAAAATCTTCAGAGGATTATAAATTGTTGAGCATATTTAATTTCATCCCATGTGTGATGTAGAAGTTTTCAAGTCTGCTGTGGTCTAGAATTACCCCAGTGAATTATCTAACTAGCAACCTCCTGCTGGGACTGCACGGAAATTAGTATGTGCTGAGACTTGTGCTTGCTGATGTTTTTCATAATAATATGGTCAATGGTTGAGAACCTTTTTACTGGCTGCACTGCTACTACGACCTTATTTTGATCTGGTATCTTTGTGAGGCAAAAAATAGTTAAGAAAGAACAAAATGTCACTCTTGTTCCTGTAGGAGAAGCTTCTCATCTACTCAAGGGAGAGAATGACCATTTCTTAAACTTAATGGCTATCTCATATTATATTTTTTTCCATAGGTTTTCAATAATACACAGCCTATTTGAGAGTTATATCATAATATACATATATTTATATGTATAAATATACATATATTTATATGTATATATAGTTATATCATAATATAACTATATAATATATATTTATATTTAATATTTATATTATTAGATTATATTATAATAATATATTTATATTATTGTATTATATTATTGTATTATATTATTATTTATATTATTATATTTATATATAATATAAATATATTATATATGCATATATTTATATGTATATATAGTTATATCATAATATATAGGATAACTATACTTCACATTTTCTTTTATGCAGGGTACTCCTGGTTTGCCAGGAGATATTGGTCCAAAGGGTGATCTTGGACCTCCAGGAGTTCCAGGTATTCCAGGTGAGGAGAAAACTTACCATACTCCTGAAAAGTATGCAAAAATGTCTCTTTCATATCCTTTCTCTCTCAAAAGAGATGCTCAAAGAATGTTGATTCTATGTTACAAATAACTGAACAGGACACTGAAAGCTTCATCAAAAAGCATACAAGAGCATTGAGATTTTTCTCAAGGTTTTTTGCCTTTTGCCTGTTCTTGCTTTGCAAATATTAAATGTGCACTTCCTTTAATAGATGGATGTAAAATTGATTGTTAGATAGTACCAGTCAAGAATCTTGAAGATTTTCTTGAGAATTGAAGAGGCAAATGTTATAACTATATGTGAGGAAATGGGCTCTGTGTGTCTCCCCTGTTGATGATATTCCTGCTACCATCACTATCATGTACATGAAAACACCATGTGTATAAAAAATACAGTTATTAATAGAAAAAACATAATGCTTTTAATCTAGAGAATTATATTATTAAAGTAAGAGAACTTTGAAGAGAAGTAAGAGAAAAAATAAGAGAAATTTATTTTCAGTCATCATTTCTTTGGTGACTTAGTGCTGCTGTTTGTATCATGTTCCTGCAAACAGTTAAAAAGTACTTGTGCAAATTAAGTCACGTAAGTCAGGATCATGGGGTCATACATGATTATTCCACACATATCCTTCCAAATCAAGAAATTACAGAGTTTTCATCAAATATTTCCTTTGACTTCAGGTCCAAAAGGAACTCCTGGCTTCCCAGGCCTTAAGGGTGAGCGAGGTGACCAAGGTCTTCCTGGATCTAAAGGTATAATGTGAAGCTTTGCCTTTTTTTTTCCCCAGACGTTTTTGGTAAAATGGTTATTTGTGATTAATTTGTAGTTATTTGTGACTAATCAATGGATAACTACATCACCCTTTTGTTCTGTGTAAAAATGCAGAATATGAAACCAGGTATCATGTAGCAGCATCTGAATGGTCAGTTAGCATCACAGAATGGTTTGGGTTTGAAGGGACCTTAAAAATAATCTAGTTTTAACCTGCCTACCATGGGCAGGGACATCTTTCTCTAGACCAGCGCCCCATCCAAGCTGGCTTTGAATGCTTCCAGGGACAGAGCTTCTGTAGCTTCTCTGGGTAACCTCTGTTCCAGTGCCTCAATGCTCTCACAGTAAAAAACTATCCTCAAGTCCAACCTAAATTTACACTCTTTCTGTAAACACTTCTTTCTTTCACACTGTTGCCCCTTGTCCTTTCGCTCCAGACCTTGGTAAAAAATCTCTCTCAGTCCTTCTTATATATTTATATATATATATATATATATATAGCCTTTTTATATATTGAAAGGCTGCAGTGAGGTCTTCCCTGGGCCTTCTCTTCTCCAGGCTGAACAAGCCCAACTCTCTCAGCCTGTCTTCATAGAAGACCTGTTCTACCCCTCTGATCATTTTCATGGCCCTCCTCTGGACCTGCTCTAACCAGTATATGTCCTTCTTGTACAGGGGACCCAGAGCTGCATGTAATAGTCCAGGTGGGGTTTCATGAGAACAGAGCAGAGGGGGAGAATTACTGGCCACGCTTCTTTTCCTGTAGCCCAGTATTGGCTTTCTGGGCTGCGAGCAGACGTTGCCCATTTTTCATCTACTTGTGTTTCCCAAGTCCTTCTCTGCAGGGCTGCTTTCAATCCATTCATCCCCCAGTCTGTACTGCTATTGTGGATTGCTCTGAAACATGTGTAAGAGCTTGCACTTGGCCTTGCTGAACTTCATGAGGTTCCCATTGGCCCACTTGTCACACATGTCAAGGTCCCTCTGGATGGCATCCCTTCCCTTCAGCATATTGGCTACACCACTCAGCTTGGGGCCATTTGCAAACTTGCTGAGGAAACTCCATGCAGCCTAAGGTCTGGACAGCTATTTCAGTCCATGAGCGGTCTGTCTGGCTGGAGATATCAACACAGACAGGCTTCTGTTTGGGAAGCTTTGCAGTTTAATTCACGTGTAAAGTCTAGGACACATTGATACCTTGTGACTATCTGTGAGAGGCTCTAGTCTCTGCCTGCATAAATGGCAATACAAGGTAACGTTTTTTTGCCTTTTTTTGTTGTGCAGTACTAAATATGTGCTGATTTTCTCTGTTGATTTCCACAGGTTTACAAGGCCCACCAGGCCCACCAGGTCCTTTTCAGCTTGTTAAAGGAGATCCTGGCTTACCTGGCCCTGTAGGACCAGTTGGTCTCAAGGGATTCCCAGGACTTCCAGGTCCCAAAGGACAGCAAGGTGAGAGTTTCTAATTTGTCAGTAAAAAACCATTTTAAGTAATGTAAAAATAGACCAAAGGTAGGCTAGATACTGCAAAATTTTTGGTATGATATTATCCAGTTTTTGTAAGCCACTTAAATTGTGTCAGTGATGAGGAAGGGAGTCCTTTTTGAAGCTCATCCAAAACAGATGCCTTCCAGGTGATTTTTTGTAGGCTCTCACTTTGCAGTCATCACATCAGTATCTGAGATCAGCAGTAAGCAGAATGACTTGCAACACTCTGCTCATCCTTTCCCCAAAATGTATTTGTTAGGGTATCTTCTGTCATTAGTCTTGAATCCAAACTTAATTCTTGTGTGTCTCTGGGAGAAGACAAGCATGAGGAAAAACACTTGGTTCTGGAGTGAAAAGTGCTTCCTGAGGAAGCTTGTTCCATGGTCCTAGATTTCTTCTTTTAGTCCAGATATTGAAATTTTTATAAAGAGTAGATGAACTGCAAAAATGAAGCACATTGGAAAATATAAGGGAATGGAGCAAAGGGTAGGACAAATGAAATGCTGGCACAAGGACACATGTCCTTCAGAATGATGGGACATGGAGAGTGGGAGCTCAGGAGTGTTAAGATTCTAAGGAAAATCTTTTTTCCTGAATGATTTTTGTTAAGTTGATGGGGAATTACAGTATAATATAATGAATATCCTCTTGCTAGTTGATACAGTAGATATGTAGGTTTTCTCTTGAAGGTGGGAATACAACTCTGCAACTGCTGTCCTTTAAGAAAGAGCTATGAAATAGTTTCAGTGATTGAACACAGCATGGGTTTGCTTGTACAGGACCTATCGCTCTTCGCTAATAGTCAATTCAGCACATAAACACAATATTGCTTTTTGAGTGATCAGGAAAAGGAAAGCTGTGAGCATCTAAAGCTTCTGATGAGTCACAGAGATGTTGCAATGATGCTGATGGTATTAACTTCCTTTTCCTGAAGTCAGATTTGCTGAGTTTATGTAGGATTCATAGCATCCCTAAAAATCGATAAAGGAAGACATAAAATATGTCGGAAAACTTGTTTGGGAAGAAGCTAAGAGGATACCCATTTTCCCACTGTTCATGACCCTACTTTTTTATGGTCTGTTTTTGATTGAGTTATATGATAAACAGAGAGAGAAGGGATTGCTGCCTTTCCTTTTCATAGTCCAGGCAAATACTAGTTATTTTAGGTGCATGCTCTCTCCTTACTTCTCTGTTCTTCTCTACTATATAGTCACTTTGCCTGCATATAACCCTCATATGCGCTCTAGATACGGAACTGTATGCACTGAATCTGCATGAGGTTGGTTTATGCTGAGGCATACCTGTTCTGTACTGTATTAAAAGCCAAAAAGCCAGAACTAACATGAAATAATATCCAGTAATAATTATTGCTTGTTTTTCAACAGGAGTGACAGGACCTTCAGGTGTACCTGGACCACCTGGTAGTCCAGGGTTTGATGGTCAACCTGGGCAGAAAGGGGAAATTGGTCCTTACGGTCCCCCAGGTAAGTCCATGTGTTCTTCAAAGACTTAATTCCTTCATGGAAAAATAACATGGTATTAGGTGTGAATGTATTTAATTTCACTTCTTTAGTTGTGTAGGGAGAGTACTGCTGTCTGCAGAAATAAAAGGAGCCTCTCTGTATTGCAGGGCCCAGAGGATTCCCTGGTCCACCTGGTCCTGATGGCTTGCCCGGGGCTATGGGCCCACCAGGGGCACCATCTGTTGCTCATGGCTTCCTTGTTACCAGACACAGTCAAACCATTGAAGAACCGTCGTGTCCATTTGGAACAAGGCTGATTTACCACGGCTACTCCTTGCTCTATGTACAAGGCAATGAAAGAGCACATGGCCAAGATCTGGGTAAGTAGAGACCAAATTAGAATTCAGTTAGAATTCATTCAAACCAAATGTATTGAGCAAATCTGTGTAATTGCTCTGGCCCAGACCTAGACATCCCAGAATGAGGGAAGATGTTGCAGTGAATACAACACCTAGTTACTGAGATGGCTCGTGGGGTTTGGACAGTCTGATGGAACTGGGTTTGCTCAGCCTTAGCAGATGTTTATGGGGAGGCCTTTATTGCAGTCTGCAGCTGTCTACAGGGAGGGTGGAGAGAATGGAGTCCCTTCTCGGAGAGTCTCAGTGACAGAAGAAGCAGTGGACACAAGTATGAGATGCATTTCAGTGAAACATAAGTGAAAGCTTTTTTATCATGTGGATGGTCAACCATTGGAACAGAACCCCAGAGAAGTGGTTGAATTTCTTGTCTTTGGAGATCCTCAAAAGTCAACTAAATCTGGACTCACGCAACCAGGTCTAACTGGCAGTAGGATAGATGACCTCTAGAGGTCTATTCCAACCTAATGTATTCCGTAATTCTACAGGCTGGAGTGGGCTACTCCTTGCCTTGTCCTGTTCCTTCCTGGTGAAGCTAAGGGAAGTCACTTCCTCTGAGAGTACTGGGCCCTCCAGAGCAAGTGTTCTTTGCCTTTTTGGCTGCTCCTGGAAATAACTGTTAGGCAGTTGGCAGTGGTTTAACAAAACTGTGTTAAGAAATAACCTTTCACTTAACATTTCAGGCACAGCAGGAAGCTGTCTTCGTAAATTTAGTACCATGCCTTTCTTATTCTGCAATATCAACAATGTCTGTAATTTTGCATCAAGGAATGACTACTCCTACTGGCTGTCTACTCCTGAACCCATGCCAATGAATATGGCTCCTATCACTGGTGATAATATCAGACCATTCATCAGCAGGTATGGTTTCAGTTCTGCTGTATTTATAAAGTGAAAAAGCCTGTGGAAAGAGTGTAGGGTTCTTTAATTTTCTGGACAAGGCTTTTAATCTGTATATTTTTATTTCCTGCCTTTAAATTTAAAGTTTGAATTCTTTTGATGAAATGTTTCAAAGTGTTCATGTTTTCAGTTTAGATTTTGATCAAAAATAAATCCATTTTGGGGGAAACGCAAACAACTAGAGTAGTCTATTTTGAGTATAACTGAAATGAAAAGATTTACTTTGAAATGTTGTCTTACAAAAGCTATGATGTACTTTGAAGGAGAAAAAGTTTTGCATTTTTTCACAATTCTTGTCCAAAACACTTCTGTTTTTTGACTAGCCATAGCTAGAAGCTTTTTAGGGCTCAGTTTCCTTTTGTTTGAAAATGGTAACATTTTTATCATAGAGTAGACTGCCAGGCTTCTTCCATTGTTTTAGACATTCTGCTTGAATACAACCATTATTGTCTAAATTAAAAGAAACAATTGCAAAATCAATCATCTACTTTTTAATAATTCCAGATTCCCAGCTAGCATAAAGAATGGTGCTTCTATCGGAGACATAATTGTTCTGCATCAATACATGTTGAACTTTTGGTTCATTTTAAATTTTAGGGCCACTAGAAAAACTCTTCTGGTATAATATGTACAGTGCTGAAGGCAGAGTTGTGAGGAAAAGTGTGGAAAACTGCCCCACCGTTAGGTATGAATCTAACAAGGGAATCTTCGACTTACAGCTTAAGTAATAATCATTAGATACAGACATTACTGTCCTTTGTGTCATTGCTTCTAATCTGTATCAGCTCTTGCTGATGCCTCTTCCAGCCATATTTAGTGAATGGGAGTGGAGATTGCTGGTAATGATTTCTCAGGTACATCCAAGAGAAAGGACAATCCAAATCATCAGTAGGTTGTAGTCTGGGCATCTGGGATCTTCGAAAAGATGTATGGCTCTACTGCAAAACATTTGCTATTTGTTTTGCATAGTGGAATCCATCTTGTGCCTGCAGTTGTACTCTGTATTCTTACTTTTTGGTTTAGTGCCAAAGAAGTTGATATGTCTTAAAAATGAATGGGCAGATTGAGGACAAGATTCTCAAGAGAGACTATGTTGGTCTTACATTTTTGGTTGTTCATTGCATGTGAATGGAAGGGGCTTGACTTTCAGAAAAATTCAAATTACCAACTTCTGAAATGCATATTCCTTTTATGCCATCCCATACCATGCACCCAAAATAGCCTTTAACAGTCATGTTTGAAACTCTTGCCAAAGGAGGTACTAACCAACACTTTGCCTTATCTCATGCCTACGGAGTAGCTTTTGCACCATAAAAACGCGTAAGTGTGTATATGTATGTACATATGTGTGTGTGTGCATGTATGCTTATGTGTTTTTCTCCTTTTAGTTATAGCAACCAGTGAGATAGTTGTAAATTCTAATTTTAGAAAACTAGGAAAGAGTCTGAAAGACTCTTCTTTCAGTTTATTTTATTAGTTTATGCTTTTTAACCAACAGTTTTCCCTGTCCAAAAGTTGAAAATGTGTAGAAGTGTCATTTGCTGCCTTGAGTCATAGGACTTCTTTTCAAGTAAGGCCTTCCACTGAAATACCAGAAATCTCTTGAAGCAAAGCAGAGCTCCAAGAATAGATGCAGCTTTACATTCCTTCTTTTAACTTACTCTTTCATTGATGTGTTTCTTAAAATAACTCTCTTGGTTCTGCACTAAGGATGAAGGCAGTAGGTATGAAAGCAGTCTTCACAAGGCAGAAATAGAATGCTTTCATTCTGAATTCCTTTGCTTCTCTGCATTTTCCAGAATCCAACTTAATCCATTTGCACTTGATTCTTTTCCCTGCTCTGATAACAGGAATCAGACTGTTTAGTTTTGAATCATTTTCATCATTGCTAACTGCAGCAGCCAGTTGAGGAGTTGTACAAGAAAAAATGGATTATATCTACCAAATTCCTTATTACCAGCCCCCATATTAAAATTCCAGCCCAGCTCATGGATTTTTTACAATTCTCCTGTGAAGGCATGATTGGTCATTGGATTATTCAGTAACCTAGCTGTTCTGAGATGCAAGGAATTTATCTAAAGTAAAAGAACTGGTGCTGCATGCCTTTCTGAAGAATTGCTTTGAAGTTTATTGTTCAAGTTACTTTGCTAGAAATCTCTTACTGCAGATACAGAGCACAAATGTAAATAGCAAAAACTTTCAAGGAAAATGCATGGGAAAGAGTCTGCATTAGATTAGATTAGCAGTGATTGCCTTTGTAAGGCATTTGCCAGAGAGATGGCTTTTTCTCTGGAAGTCAGAGCTAAGTTTAGGATGATGAATTGCTGTTACTTGTTTCTGATCACAGTAGACCACTTTTAAGTGATACTTGCTGAGTTGCAGTGTTTGGCTATTTGCCTCCCATGTTCATGACACTGAGCACTTTTAGAAACTACAGTACAAATGGGACTAGAAAAAGACAAATACATGTAAATCTTCAGATAAGAGGTCTCTTACTCTCTTCTAATAGGAAAGCTAATAGGAATAAGACTTAACAGTTGAATTGTCTCTAAGTAAGGGAGAAATCAGAAGTTTAATTTCAGAAAAGAAATTAGATATTAAAAGAAATTAGATATTAACAAAAAAGAAAAACCCATTGGCTGTTTTTCTAAATGAAACATGGTGATTTTCCTTTGGTTTTGAAGTGACAACATTTTCTCTTGTAAGATTCCATAAAGAAAGTAACTTCTGAATAAAGAAGTATTAATCCTTAAGTGCACAGAGCTCATTCATGTCTTGGTCTTTCTAGATGCTCTGTGTGTGAAGCTCCTGCTATGGTAATAGCTGTTCACAGTCAAACAATTCAAATACCACCCTGTCCTGAAGGCTGGAGTTCACTTTGGATTGGTTATTCCTTTGTCATGGTAAGTGCACTGAGATGTACTCTGAGCTGAGGAAAGCATTTGCTTCAGGGTTTTGATCTATGGAAAGTTAATATCTGACTCTGTTGCTTCAGGTTTTAGGAGGGCATTAGACCTCCACTCTTTGTAGTGACTTCAAAAATAGTCTGATCATTTTCACAGGCAAGGCCTGGGCATGGTCTGAGACACAGCGTGGATCCAGAGCTGTTAGCACTTGGCAGTGGGAGAGAGGCCCCTGTGATGTGGGGTCGGAATGGGGTTGAGCTATTCAGATAAAAGCTGTACCAGACCTTATGCCTTCTGGGCTAAGAGCTGGCCCTGGCATGTTGCTCACATAGAGATAGCTTGGGTCCTGCTGTCTGTCCTGAAGGACTTCTGTGCATACAGCTGCCCTGAAGTTGAATTTGCTGATGTGTTGTGCTGCTGTTAAGTGAGAGAACCCAATGCCGTCTCTGGAGCCTTCAGCTCCACCTTCTTGTTCCTCCTGGAGCTGAGCAACAAAACTGCAGATGGACAAACAGAGGACAAGGAGAGAAGTGTGAAGAAATATTTGTGTGAGAGAGTTCATCGAAGTTGTAGCAGAAGAGGTAAAGAGTCCCTGTCTGACTGATGCTTTTGCATTTTCCTAGCACACCAGTGCTGGTGCAGAGGGCTCTGGCCAGGCCCTGGCGTCCCCTGGCTCCTGCCTAGAGGAGTTCCGCAGCGCTCCCTTCATTGAATGCCATGGCCGGGGCACCTGCAATTATTATGCAAATGCTTACAGCTTCTGGCTTGCCACTATAGAAAGGAATGAGATGTTCAAGTAAGTGCATGATTTATTTATCATTCTTTGAGACTCAGTTGAGCCTTATCGTTGAATAAAAGAAGTATTTTTTGAATGTAATACATGTTCAAGTATTGGCTGTCCACCAGAACAGTTAGTTTATGTAGTTAATTGTTTTCATAACAGGAAGAAAAAAATTAGTAGCTTTTGGGGGAATTAATGAATGTATCATCAATTAGTGTTTGCAATGTGTCATTTGTACTGTGTATTTTGCTTTTCAGAATAATCTAACAATGTTCACAATTCCACTATGTTTTTGATTGCATTCACCGAGTGGTAAATGGGATAGGTTGACATACTGATTGAAAGTAAATTAGAATGTACAATTTCCTGTAATGGATGTTAACATATAATAGAACCACTTGCAATTAGTACAGGTGTTAAACTAAGTGAGTTGAACAATTATTTACCTTTTCCTAATGTTAGAGGAACTATGTTTGAGTAAAATGCAGCTGGTGGTAGTAGGCTTTGTTCTCATCTCCTGTACATAAGTATTTTTCAACACAGGCTAATTTGCTCTATATGAATGTTATTAATGTGTTAGCATGTAGATCACTTTCCATGTCTGCATAGCTTAACTGGTCAGCAGGCATTCCTCTGGAGTGCAGGCAAGCACCCTCTTCCACCACAGTCCTGACTGCTGCTCCTGTTACCCTTCATCTCTTCACATCTTCTAGATCTGGGAATGCTGCCTTGTCTGTCTCAGAATGAAGCAGGTTGTTTAGCCAGTTTTCACTGTTTATCAGATAGCTGTCAACAGAGTAGGTAGAAAAACTGAGCACTGGGACTGAGTATTACTGGGGCTGTGATAATCTCATCAACCAGAAAAACTACTACCAAAACCACCCTACCACTGGGGTAAGCCCTGGATCCCTAGGAAAGAGGAAAGCCAGTCAGAAGAAAATGTAGAGTGAGCACTACAGTTGTTTCCATTCTTTGAGTCCTACCCAGAGACCTTTCAACTTCAAACTTTTTTCTGGCTACAAACTATGCCTCAGATTAATAAAATAATCCCAGATCAGGGGACCTGCTCTGCTGTCATAAATCACAAATACTACTCAATTTCCTGTAAACTCATAATTTTTTTTAATGAAAAGCACTAAATGCAAGCACACTTTTGTCTGAAAAGTATCTATTTCTAGTTGCTAGGAGTAATTCCTTATGATAGTTTGGAGACTAAAGGCTTTGGTTTGTGTTTCTATATGACATCACATAATTTCCTTTGCCAGCTTTTCATTTGTCTTTAAAGTCACAAGAGTTAGCAGAAACTCATGAACAGTCAAATTTCAGCTTCTTTGCCCGATTTTATTACCCAAATTCTAGATTGTTTTCAAACTGCTGCTTTAACAGATAGTGTTCTAGGTTAAGGAAATGTTCTGCCTCGTGAAAGAACTGAATTCATCAGTAACTGTAAGTATGTGATGTTTAAACTAATCATATGATAGTTTGTGACCAAACTTGGAAGTGATTACACACTGGAGAATTTAGGAACACCTTCTTGATTCAGCACAGGCTGGAAGAGAGACTTGCATTCAAAGTTGGTGTTGTCCATTATAAACCTGAAAAGTGTCTGTTTGTTTCAACAATTGTTAATGGATCTTTTAATTTCTTTCTTTTCAATAGGAAACCGACTCCCTCAACTTTGAAAGCAGGGGATCTACGCTCAAATGTTAGCCGTTGTCAAGTCTGTATGAGAAAAACATAATGACTTTTGAATTTCAACTAATTTCACACAATATGGTGCTATTCGTTTAACAGCAATGAAGCCTAGACATATATCATATGTACCTCATTGTTGTCCAGTATGAAAACAGTAAAGTGCCTTTTAGGACCTTGCATAACTAACACACACTGCTTTACTGGCCCTGTCCTTGCTAAAGAAGAAAAGAGACAACAAAGATAAGCTTCAAATGTTGACATGCCAAATGGCACTTTTGATCAAAGTATATGTATTTTTTATATAAATGCAATGCACTGATAGAATAAAAAGTCAGCATTTATCCAGAAAAAAAATGCAAAGGTGCTAGGAGGTATGCAGTTCTGCCTTATACTGTTTGACCCCCCTTTCTCATTCTTGTATTATATATTTAGATTCATTTTTCTTCCCCAGATAAGTTTGTTACCATTATCTAGGTGTCTTAAAATCCCAGACTCTTGGGTATGTACTTATTGTTCTTGTACAAAGAAATACTAATGTAAAAAAGAGGTTTGGGATTACAGACTGTGGTTAAGCAACATGTAACCATCTTTTCACAACATAGTGTGCCATCCTGCAAACCTTTGCTTCTGTTTGTAGTCCTTAGTGCTGTCTGGTTTTAATGGGTCTACATCTGGAAGAGATTGCCAAACTAGCTTCAAAAATAGGCAAGTCAGTGTTTCTGCTGTGTTGGTACTATGCAGCTTCTTTGTGCAGTAGAACAAACTTTCCTGTGGAATAAAGAATGATCCAGTAATGGTCAAGAAAAAAAAAATATATAAATATTTTAGTAATTTATATAGATATCAACCATTAGGCAAATCAAGCTCTGAGTTTATAATTTCAAAAAGAAGCTTACAAAATTTTTCTTCTTTTCAGTGTCATGAATTAGGTGTTAAATACCAAAATATGATGTGAAATGTTCGTTTTACATAGGCCATTTCAATGCTGAAGTTGCAGAGACTGAACCCAGGTTAATAGCTATTTGTGTTTATAATAGCAAATCCTGCTTTGAGCTTATAGTCTTTATTCTGTATTTAATATTTTTCAGGGTTTTAAACACTACTCACACACTGAATGACTTGATTTTGTAAAGTATAAGGCCTTAATTTTGTTAATATTGTGCCAAAAAAATTCTTCGAAGTGGCCTCGGAAATATTTCTAAAGAATTTCTATGCAATGATACCATTGTTTGAGCATGTCTGTGTCCAAAAATGTTTTGTGGACTATTACCATGCAAATACCAGAAGATTTTTGCAAATGCCAAGGCCTTTGTTAATTTCTTACATGTGTATTTCTTAAAAATTCAAGTTTGTAATAAAACTATTTGTGTAAAAAAAAAAAAAAAACAGAAGAAAGGAGCAGTTTTTACTAATTTGTTATTAGCTATCATTTACAGCAATGAATTAATTTTTAATAAGCCACCAATAAATGCACAAGCTTGATGCAATCCTAGATGATTTTTGTTTTGCACATCTTGCAGATGTACAAAGCATCTTCTAATGGGGGAAACAGGACACTGTGCTGACACCTCTGTTGTTATCTTGTAAGAACTGAAACTGATAGATGAAACATGCGAAACATCTATCACTGAAATATATTTGATACGAACACATTACAAAAATCTGCTAATTTCATCTCAGCTCATGGGAATCAATCAAGTTATGCACGTTTTTCACTTTTTCTTTAGTTTTTCATGCACAAATCAGGACTGAATTATACAGGATAAAAATTAAAATATCTCATATAATTTTGCTTATAAGTGGGCAAGGTGAATTTTGGCTCTGGTTGAAGAGGAAATGGGCCATGCTATAGTTTTCCTTGGCAAAACCACATAATTTGTTAAAGTTTCATGCTGTTTTCCCAAATTTGTGAAGACACTGTGGCTGCTGCTGCTGTTCTGAACTGGGCTTTCACTTAAAATCCTTCAGGGCATTCTCTGACCAAATGACTGAAGGCTCCTGGATAGAAGCTGGTCATTTTGTTTAGCAGTGATTCTTAACTCTCATGGAAGTTTTGACATCTGATAATTTTATTTATGAAAGACCAGTCCTCATGAAAGTTCCTTGCTAGTCTATAAAAGTCTTACTATGTCTAAGCAGCCTCATGCAGGGTTTTCCAAAGTGACACTTGATATCCAGAAGAAGAGGAGACTATAAGGTGATTCCTTGTGGCATCTAGGAAAAACTGCGCAAATATTCAGTCTTCACTAACTCAGAGCATCCAAACTGCTGCTCACACTCTACAGCTTATGTCCTGGTCAGCTAGGGATTTAATTTGCTATGGTCAAATTGTCTTAGAATTGCCAGACAGTTGAGTTTATAAAGTCCTTCATGTATGTTTAAATCATCTGGGTGTGTATGAACCCTTGTCTTCTCAATTGGGAACATCTGGAAACAAGGTCCTTTGCAAATTTTCAAAAAGTGCTTGAACTGTAGTTTGGTATCTTCCTTATCTAATCGTAATTATTTATTCCATAACCTCCAGCTCATATAATGACCTAAACCATTCTCATGCTAAAGATGCTATTTATTTTTAAATCAGTCAGAAAAATTTTTGATGCTTATTGAATATCAGTCAGATATTCATATTTCAGATGAAAATGTGTGAACGCTTGATTTTGATGCCCTGGGTGAGGAAGAGCCCACGTGAAACACTGCCTTGCTTTCAAAAATCTCTTAAATACCCCATATTCAGGCATTTATGGCCATTGTTGTGGCTACAATACAGTTCATTGTGTGAACAGGCAACTGCAAACACATCAGTTATTCGTCTTGCAGAAGCTTTCAGGAGAAAATTTTTGAGTGCAGTACTTGAAGAGTTGCTGTCATGATCCAAATAAATACATTTCTAAAACAGCAGGTGGTGCTCTTGCTCTCTTTGTGGTAACATTGGGATGGACAACTTTACACTAACAAATACCTTGGTCTCTAATCTGCTAACATGACTCTATTGTCTATATGACTATTTTCCCATGTCTCCATCTCTATTTTGACATGTCCTAATCACCAGCAATTTTCCTTTTGAAATAGGAATGGATCAGTTTTCAGTTAAAAAAAAATTCTATACATACTGCAAAATAAAAATAGAATATAATTAAATGATCCAATATCTATTTTGAAACAAATGATCTCTTAGCCTGTGTGTCTTTTCTGATAAATGTACATTCAGTTTATATCTCTTATCCATTTTATAGTGGCAACTTCCTTGATGAAATACACTTTTTTCTATGTAACATGACTCCTGAGAACAGTATCCCCCTACTAGGCTCCCAGAAAAGTGATTGTATTTTAATGACTGAAATTTTAAACCTGCATGACTTTTTGAGAATTCCTTTCCTGTCTTCCATGTTTTACAAATCTGGAATAATCTGCACTAACTACTTAAGGTGAAACATAAACACGGGCCAAGGCTTGTGGATCTCAGAGCACCAACTAAATAGAAAACACAGCACGTGGCACAAAGGCAGACCACTGGCTAGCTGAAATGGCAGCTATCTCAGTATCTGCCTGTATCTCCATCTCTTACTCTATAAAGGTGGTTGGCCATGCCTGCACCGGGACTCCTGGAAGGAGACTGGCAGCATTTTTGCAGAGGTTGCAGTGGAGCCTCTCTCTCTCTGCTGGTCACATCGTGGCAGCGATGTGCTGCCCACTGCATTTCCACTTCTGCGTACAGAAATTACCTTTCTTACGATCTTCACATTCTGAATTAGAAAACGGTGAGAACATGAGAGACCATGGTGGACCTTTAAATGCATGTTTCAAGCTCAGAGAAATGCTGAGACCAGTGATGGATGGTCTGGGATAGAATTAATCCGCATTAGGAAAAGAAGTATCCAGTGGCTACATGGAAGTGCTCAGTCTGTCTGTTTCAGAGGTAAGATGGTAGAGAGAAGGAAATAATTCCACCCATCCATTTAGTTACAGTACAGTATGAAATGGATAATAATTGTGAATTTGTAATATTGAGGATGTCTCTACAGCAGAATTATAAACAAAAAATAATACACAAACTTAGTTTTAGCACTAACAGCTAAACAACAAGCGCATATTTTTTGTGAAAGATGTGCCAACAGAACAAACTCAAAAAATTTTCCTGGAAGTATAATCTTTAAACCATTCTCTTTCTTCAGAGTATCAGAAGAAAGTCCTTCCAAAATATGCAGAGGGGAGTGTGTGGATTTTGGCTATTTCTCTCTGGCAAACAATAAGCTTGTTGTGTTGCCTGAGGTGTTAATACCTGTGGGAGGATAAATCACTACTGCTTCTCATGAACACAGGAATGCTTCTATTGTAAAGATATTTTACCCAGTCAGGCTTACTGACACCACCTTCTATACAGCTCCCACTGTTAGAGTATGATACTCAGAGCTGAATATTCTTATTTACTTTTCAATGTTGATTTTTAAAGAAATATTCCTTCCCAGCTCTTTATTGTCTTCAAACCAGAGAACACAGTATAAACATTCAAAAGATTTAAAAATGTCTGAATCTTTTACATATGTTAGGGAACTGCCTTTTTTTTCCTCTGGCTATATGGAGTCAGCTATATTTATTATAATTGGTGTCCAGAGGACAGAAGACTTGACAGAGTGAAAGTTATAGATGGAATGTGATCATTTGATGCTCTGTCAACTCCTGTCTCGCCTAAGAAAACATGTTAGATTTCATGCAGAATTGTGGCAGGATTCATTTGTCATCTCAATCCCATGAAATATGATATACACTGTAGTAAATAAACATGTAAAATGGCTTGGGCAGGGGAGAAAGTCCTTGTAAAACAGTCTAAAGAGCACTGATCAAACCTTTTTGTTATTAGTGCACAGCTTTTAGGCCAGTGTAACCTGTGGTATGTTTTTGCCAGAATGTACCTCTCAGTCTTACACCAGAGTGCTCATTCCTCACCACTGGTTCCTGGAAGAGGTTCAAAGTGAAGAGTGTGAGATCATGCCCAGTGTTACCTTCTGCCAAAGCTTTCGTTATCTTTGTGGGCATAGTAGCTGGCAGTGGAGGATGTTCTCGTCTTTCTATTTCCTCTAAATAATTACAGCTGCATTTTTTCCAGCCTAATTTGGACATGAACCTGTTTGAGAGATGTGATCTAAGTGTCAACAAAACCATAGGAACTTGCAATGCAGTCACATGAATCCCATGTCAAGAATTGCTTCTGTGTACCACTTTCAGTAATGTATCTGGGAATCCCCACAGAAACACTGATTCCCAGGGCAGTCTCAGCATGCACCGTTTTATAGTTCTATTGAGATCCACCTCCTACTTCCCTGGCCTGATTGTGTTGCAGTGTCTGTGGGAACTCAGACTGGTAAGAAGGTGAGTACCAGACAGAAGTGAATGAAGACAGTAACTCAACACTGACAAACAAATTTGCCATTTGCTCTCATTTCCACTTAGACAGACTACAACTTTTTCAGATTTTTTTTCACTACCCTTGATCACTTGGGAACTGTCAACTGTCTCTGTTCTAAAGCTAATACTATCCAGGCCTCTTGGCATTGTCCCTGAACTGAGGGAAGGACCTAGCCCAGGGCAATGAAAGATACACCCTCTCTTGTTCTCAGCCTTTCTTTTCTCAGTAAAAAAAAACATAGAAAAGAAGTTCTGGTGTTCCAAAAAAACAAAAACCCAAAGCCACACTGCATTTCTCCTTCTCCTCCGTTCAAAGGCAAGTCTTACTTCAGGGAAAGGTGATAACCTCTTTAAAATGGGAAGGAAAAAATTGGAAACGGAAATTTGAGAAATTATTCCCTAGATAATATATTCACATTGTAAAAATAGTCACAGTAAAAAGACAATATCTGAAATGCTATAATCACCTATAGTTACGTGAGAATTTGAGGGATTTCCTGTAGAGATGGTGATTTTTTAACAGGAAAGCTACAGAAGTTGTGAAGGCTTAATTAAAAAAAAAAGAGTCTTCTGAAAACAACCATACACATTTGAAATAAAAATTTTATTCAGATTGCAAAGATTACTGGGATTGCTAGTGGTGCAAACCAGAAGCACATTTCCTAGAGGAAGCCACTGCGACCTGGCAATCACAGGTACAAACAACCGGGAAAATAGCTGGGAATCTGCTCAGATGAGGTGCTTTGGAGCTCCTGCAAAGTGGCACTTAACAGGCATTCACTTTTTCAAAGAACTGATGTAAAAAAAGTGAGTAGGTCCTACTTGTCAAAGGGCAAGGTTGTCTTGGAAGAACATTTGTGAAGAGGATCTGAAAGCAACAGCCAAGTGTGTGAGCCACCACTATAAAAAATTAGTTCTTCCATGTAGCCTTGGTACCAAAGCATTTTTTGGGGGTATTTTCTATCCTCTCCTAATCAGAGAAATCTTGCCAACACAGGTATATTAATAACTATTTTCAATAAGTAGTTTTCTTCCCAGAAACACAGTAGAGAGGAATTTTTAAAAGTTTTTCTCCTCTATCAAGAAAATTGCAGAGAATCACAGCGAGAGAGGAAAAAAAATTGTAGTTGTTTGTTTGCTCTTGCAAGGCACTGAACATGACCCCTCAGGAATGTGTAGGAGAGGAAATGAAAAGCAGACGTGGGAAGCTGAAAAAGCAGCACTTCTCCTCTATCATTAAGTATATAATAAGGTAGATTACATCAGTTGTCCTAGTCTCCCTGGTGAACAGGTGTCATAGATACAGCACTGTCTAATCAAATATTAACTCATCATGTGGCAGCAGTGGAGAGGGAATGTGTAAGATCATCTACCTCCTTTCACATGTGGCCAAGTCTTCCATGAGGCACCAAGGTTCAGCAAAGGACATTCTTATCATTCCTATGGGTTCTTATGAATCTAATTTTATATAGTTGCATAGACTTGTGACAACTGATTTTTTTCTGCTTCCTGAACAAAAATACATTAGATGCTAAGATATGAATGTCACAAACTCAGACAAAATTTATGTTTATGTACATTTTTATACAATGAACCCACAGGAACTTACTGTCTTCAACCTTTACTTAGAATAAACTGATATACAAGATTTTTGTTTCATATAGTTCTAAGTTGTTTACAATTACAAATAAATGCCATTGCTCCCATGAAAGTGAGATGACTTGCTGTTAGTTAGAAAGGAAGTCAGTCCTAAACTCCTGGACCAGATCTGTCCCTGCTGGGTCATGGTCTGCCCAAAGTGTCTGGCTCTCCTGAATGGTGATGAAATACTTGTTTAGTTTTTGAATATTCCATTGCACTTGCTAGACTTTTTAATTTATACAACTTTACATAGACTCCAAAGCATTGCAGTGGTTTTAAAATGACAGCTGAATCAGATATGTGGGTATTGCTCATAAGATATCAAATAACCTGAACAAAGGTACCTGATGAGATTCGCTTTCTGTCTTCTCAGTCACTTTCCTGACGGAGGAAAAAATCGCTAACATTGTATTCAAAGCAGAACCTCTGAAGCAAACTAATGATAAGTGAAATGAGGCAAGGCATTTTTTCAGGACATACAGCTTATGACTTACTCTCTTTTTCTTTGGGCTCCAGGAAGAGTCAGTATAAAAAGGAGAAACTCTCACTAGGAGAGGTTATTCTGCATAACCAGCTATCCTGATGTAGGGACTTTTACAAATGTCCTCTTTGATCCATCCTAGCTGTTCTTTTTCCAAGATGAGAAGCCTAAAACTCCTTCAGACAGTTTCAAGGAGGGAATTAGAAACTCTTGTTATTTAATAGAGAAAGGACTTAGCAAACTCGGTGTAAATTGACCTTTGAAAAATCAGCCAGGAGAGTCCTTTATAACCATCAAAGGGAGATTTGGAGCTATTTTTTCAATAAAAATGTAGGTACGAAAACTGTTAAGTGCAAAGGCATGACAAATTTGCATAGCTATTTGGTGGGATTGACTGGGCTGGCAGGACTGGAGTGCTAAAATGGTTCTAAGATGGTGGGGGTTTGTGGAGTGAGAAGCTGCATGGTGCTTAATTTCCACCTGGGCCAAAACCATACACCATCCCAACCTGTGTTATCACTTACTGAAAAGAAATGCACAGCTCTTTGTCCATATCTGTAGTTTCTTTTTATCAGATTCTACCCTTCTATGTTCTGGTGAGATTCTTATTATGGATTATATATCTAAATATATATATTAAAATAGTAAATATAATGCATAACACATTAAATCAACTGTTATTTTATATGTATTTTACGTCTAAGGACTATTAACACATCATCTGTACTACTTGTCACAAACATTATTAAAATTCATCTGACACAAGGCTGAACCTAATCTGTAATAAGTAAGAAGACTTGCTCAGTAGTTTTTAATTATTCAGTGAAGGTGGAAGATGTGCCAAGAGCTGGAGAGCTCTAGGTGCAAATTTGAGCTCTGGCTCAGCTCCACCTTGAAGGGAGGTGCAGGTGCAGACTGTTCCCTCTCCAACCTGTTTGCTTTTGGGAAGAAGCCCAGCACAGGGAAAAAAAAGGGGCAGACAGTCTGGTCATGAGCTCCAGCCTGTTCATGGTGTGGGCAGTCAGTGCGTTAGGACTGATGATACATTGTGGGGTAAATTTGCTCTGTGGCTGGGATATGACCAAGTCCTTGACGTAAAAACACAACACCAGCACTACAGTGAAGTACAGCAGATGTTACCCTACTCTGCTTCTGCTCAAGGCAGTGTTAGCCCATGGGAGCAGAGCTGGTGAGGCTTGGGCACCCTGTGGTGTATTTTAAAAGAGGCATTCAAAAAAAGCGCGGCTGGGCCACCTGTTGATGATAAAACCTTGTCAATTTATTTGAGATTAATTGAGGATGCCTCCATGGGTTCTGTATTGTATCACCTTCAATATCTTCCAGATACCTGAATGTGACAGAGGCAGTGAAAGGAGGCAATCTTCTTGAACTCTCACTTCTGGAAAGGAGACCAGTAAAGGCTTGTCATCAGTTTCTATTAACACTAAATATTTTAGCAAGCACTTGTCATTTTAAGGATCATGGGGAAAACAAAGTAGTCATCTGCCTCCTGTAGCAATTTTCATAGCTCATGAGACTAATAGTTCCTGTCAGGTAGCTGGAGAGCTTTTTCATTATGCACAGCTCACAGCCTTTTTGTATTTGGTATTGAAAGCACAGGCTCCAGCCTTACGCTACCAAGAACATGCTACATATTTTAATAACTTCCTAGAATCGCTCACCATTTGCAAGAGGCACAGCACTGTGCTGCAAAGCACAGAAAGAACAGCAGTGAGTCTACAGGATTCACAATCTTTGTAGGGTTTGGGCAGAAGTGCAATAGTCTCATTGAAAGGCATTGAGAACAGGCTTTGGTATGATCTTGGTGAACTCGTGATCCTTACTTTTGTCATCCCCAGCATATGCTTTGAGTTGGTCTAGATTTTAATTTTTTTGAATAGCCATATTATTGGCGGGTCTTAGAGGGCTTGTTACAGAAGAAAAGAAACACAGAATAGAAATATTCTCTTGTTTTTGTAAGAAGTAAAGACTCATTACCAACAGAGAGATTCTACTGCAATAAACTTGTACTGATGGGACAGGTTTAAGCACTTAATCCTTTTTCTGCTCCTGTTACAACAATTCCTAGAATATGGCAATGCTAACAGGATGTTTTTCATAGAGATTAAGAAGGATTATTCATTTTAGTGACTCATCTCTAGCCATTGTTGAAAGCTCTGGTTGATTGTACAAACAGTGTGTTTTCCTGATGAAATGAAAGCAAACTGAAGAGACCTGTTCCCTTTCAGCCACCATCTATTCTGACCTTTGTTTGCTGTCTGTTATCAGTATAATGGTTAAAAATCCCACCAAAGTCTAGTTCTCTTCAGTCTGTCCCATGTGTTAGCCCAAACACCTGTCTCCCCCTGTCCTTTACCTCTACAGGCTATTCAGAGACAAACACCACCACAACATGTAGTGTCTACTCTGTTTTGTTTCAGAGTGGTGTAACCTATGTGTGTCAGTATTAGGGACACATACTCATCTGGTCCTGCTTAAAAATTAATTCTGGGAAAAGTAGGTCTGAGAAAATTTTCTGCAACAAAAGAAATTCTCTTTTGACAAGCTAAAATGTACAGCTGGGTGGAAGCACAAGAGCAAGTAAAATGCTCCACAAAAAAGATGCAAAAATTTCTTGCTCTTTTACAGAAAGGCAGGAATTGTGCTGCTGAGTAAGGTTCTCAGCTCTCATCTTCCTCTGCTGTATGTAGACAAAGTCTGTCCCTTTTGTAAGGGCAAACTATAAACTCCTGGTTGAATTAATTTTGTGTCCTTTTAGTCTGCTTGAAAAAGATTTAAATAATGGGAACAAACAACAAAAGCCTTTACTTTAAAAAAATAGAACCTAGCTTTGGAATATATCTTTTAACACTAACTTTCCTTGTGCAATTGAAGAGCTTCTTACCTTATCTCCAGGGGGTTGTCTGCAAAAAGCCTCCCACTGAATTTTTTTCATGTGTGGGGAAGTCGATTTGCTTTCTAAGAACTACTTTCAATCTTTCAGTTTTTTAGATCTTCCTCTGCCTTGTTACCTACTACTTTATGGTCAAAATTGTCAGAAGTCTTTTGAAGTATAACAAATGCATACATTCAAGATAGCTTTTTGGGTTATATTTTCTAAATAATTACTTTTACCCAGTAAAAAAAGTAATTTTCTTACATTGTAAACAAAATGGACTTTGATTAAACATCATGCAGGAAAAGTTGCTTGGAAGAATGACTTGCCTGTGAAATAGGAAATATATGTTCTCTTGACATCATTGACATGACACATACTGCCATCTGGGTGTTCTGAGAAAGCACCTGGCTTGCTTCCTTACCTGCTGCTCTCCTTTCTCAGTGGCCACATCAAAGTGCACTACAAATGCAAAAACGTCATCAAATGTCAGGCTTTCAACCTTACCTAATGTCATTTGCTCGAGGCTTTTGCAATCTGATTATCATTCCCGTTTCCCTCAGGCATAGGGGTTGAGGCAAAGATGCCCTGGAACCATGGGCTGGAAGTAGAGCTGGAGCCCAAATTCTTCACACAGTGCCTACTCTGAGGCCATGAATAAACCCATTACTTCTGAACTGTTCACAGAATCACAGAATGGTTGGGGTTGGAAGGGACGTCTGGAGATCACCCAGTCCAACACTCCTGCTAAAGCAGGCTCACTGAGAGCAGGTTGTCCAGGTGGGTTTTGAGCATCTCCAGAGAAGAAGAATCTACAACCTCTCTCAGCAGCCTGTTAAAGCACCATATGATAATACCACATTTATAGAATATTTTCTGCTGAAGTACCTACCCCAAATTAATCATAGCTGATGTTAAATGCACTTTTTCTGCTTCACTTACTTTCTCTGTGCCTAGGTAACTGAATGCTGGTGAAGTGGCTAATCTGACACTTTATTAGATATGTGTCTATGTGTAGGTCACTAAGAGTATATTAGGAATGCAGTGACATTTGTCATTCAAACTGTCACATCGACCAAGCCACTGCGAGTGTTAATGATTTTACAACTGACTGAACTCTGTTAAGTGTCTCAGGTTGGCAAGAAGAGACATTTTTTTTTTCTTTTAATGAGTAAAAATTTTATTTTCTTTCCACATTAATATCCTCTTAGATGGTATTGTAGTCCTTAGATACTTTCAGAGGAATGTTAAGACACATAGAGTAAGAAACAAAAAAAAGAGGTTAAATTGCAATCTACTCCCTGTCCTATGTTTTCTTTCTTTGTGGCAGATGGCTGAGGTTCCTATTACACTGTTCAGTCTTCCAGGAATTTGAAGGAAGGTATTTCATTGCCCTCAGGAACTCAAGGGGGTTTGTATTATAGCGAAGTACCAAGAAGTTGTTTCAATAGGTGCAGTTGCCAGGAAGCTCACAATATAGGTTAAATCTTTATCATGAGTCTGGTTTCTTCTTACCATAGGCTGAAGCAATAATGGCAAACTGTATTAAAAATCAAAATCATTTAGTAAAGTATGATGGAGAGAACAAACAGGATTTTTCTAGAATTTAGAAATAAATTGTCCATTGACTACTGCTGATGGAGTCAGCTGATGGAGTAATCTCCACTTCATTCTGTGAACAATAGGACATATGGTCAGCTGGGGTTTACTAGATACTTCCAAAGCATCGTTATTCCAGCTAGAAATGCTATCCACTGTGAAGTCAAACCCCCACAGTGGAGGGAGGCTGCTGAGTCTTTGCACTCTGCCAGAGCACAGGCGCTGCCCCGACTGGATGTAGCCCAACTGGAGCCACAGCTATGACAGGACACTGAGCAGAGACGTGGCAGCCTGGAAACTCTGTCCCTGGTCATTATGTTCACTGCTGCTATAAAAAGACTTCAGTCAATTATGAATTTTGTCAGAACATTCTAATACGGATGGAAGGAGAAGGTCACTTTGAAAATAGCTCATATTTATTTGTCTGTCAATGCTTGTAAGAAATTATACACATACACCAGATGCTAGACTGGCTGTGCCCTTTGTTCATAACTCTGGCAAATAAAAAAAAGAATGTCCAAGTGGTATAGTTTTAATAATCCCAAAGATTAGCAACTAATCCCAAACCATAATGAATTTTCCATCAGCATGACTTGTAGGTCACTGTCACTATAAATCTAGTCCAATAAAGTTCATTACCCAGAAGAATGCTCATGGAGTGCAGAAGAAGAGAACAGAAGCCAGGGTCAGGGATGGAAAAAGTAAAAATGATAAAACATTGCCTGGAAGGTACTGTATTAACAATCAGTAGATAGCAAAGCACTGAATTTAACCAATACTCATATACTCCACAAGGAAAATACCTTTAAGGAGGTAAACAACCATCATCTTTTCCATTTACATTGCTATCTGTTCCATTCCATCTTAATAATACCAAGTCTTTGTGTCATAAGTAGAGTCCTTGATTTTATCATGAGTGTTCTTTGAATGACTGCTAGACATGCTGGGTGAAGAGACTGAGACTTGTGCTCAGGTAACTGAATTCTGGACAAAATGGTTCTGAGTCAGTAACGCTCTACAGAGAAAAAGATGTGTGAGGAGAGACATATCCTTGGCAAAATGGGAAAAGACTACTCTGGTCACAGCATACCTTTGCTGAGTATGTCATAGGAATACTACCCTTGTGCTATGAAGTTCCAAAAAAGTCAGTCCTAAATTGCTCTTTGTGACCCACAGATACGTAAGACCATGGCCCATGGAACTGTGAAGTTCTGGTGCAGATGAAATATCTTAAGACCAAAACTGTGAACCAGAAGCCTTCTGCTCAGAATCCAGGTTATCTGGGAGGTAAGGGAAGTACATGGGATTAGTTTAAACTCTGTTGTGACTAAACACTGACATGAAACCATGACCTGAGTTAATTTCTGAAATGGTATCAAAAACATATCCATGTGAACAAATGAACATTTGACACTGTCTCCTGCAATGTTGCAGTCTGGATGGGTGGACAATTAGAGCAGTAATGAACCAGCTGGATGGTCAGGCTCTGAGTCCCAGGGGATCATTTTTATGCCTGGAACATGCTACAGGGTAGCTACCATAGAGTCTATCCCAGGACCTGTGCTGCTTCAGTGACCTGGAAGGGGTTGTAGAGGACACTCTGACCAGGTTTGCAGATAATACCAAATTACTGGTGGTCAGCCAATACTCTCCATGGAAGGGCTGTCTTTCAGAGGCTCCTAGACAGGCTGGAGGGATGCGCCGACAGGAACCTTATGAATTTCAAGAAACCAAATGCAAAGAGCTGCACCTGGGAAGGAAGAATCTCTTGCAATCATACAGGCTGGGGACAGCTCTGGGGAAGGGGCTCTGGACCAGCGAGCTGGGCAGGAGCTGATAGCAAAGCCAGGCAGCAGCATCGGGGGCTGCCACAGCAGGAGCACAATGAGGAGCTTGGGGCAGGTCCCCTGTGGCCAGCACTTGTTGTCAGAGCACATCTGGGCAGCAGCAGTTTGGTGCCCCAGCGCAGAAAGACGTCGATAACCCGGCGTGAGGTCACCCCTGCAGTGCTCAGGGCTGGAGCTGGCCCCTGAGCAGAGGCTGGGCTGGTCCAGCCTGGGCAGAGACGGCCTCGGGGGCACCGCACAGACAGCCCGGAGCCCGTGCGGAGGGGAGCGAGAGGAGGCAGCCAGGCCCTTCCCAGCCAGCGTGGACAAGGCAGCAGGGACTGGAATGAGAGGGCTTCAGGCTGGGCGCTGAAACCTTTTCCGTGAGGACAAGCAGGTCCTGCACGGGGAGGCTGGGCAGGCTCCATCCTTGGGGGATTATGAAACCTGGCTGGGCAAAGCCCTGAGCAACCTGGTCTGACCTCACAGCTGGCCCTGCTTGGAGCAGTGATGCATGAGGCACCTCCTGAGATCCCTTCCAACACAAGCTACTTTATAATTCCATTATTGTAATCAACAATATTACATGTAGGAGCATGAAGAATATTATTCCTGTTGTGATGCTATTCCCATCTAAATATGCACTGGCAGTAAATCCTGGCTGGGGACAGTCACCCAGACCCCATGTGTCTTGACCACTGACATAAATCAACCTACACTTTATTGACTCAAAAACATTTAATATAGCAGACACTTTTGCTGATTTTTTTTACTGTGAATGGCAGATGTATCAACAGAATGTTTCATTGTTTTTTCTCAAATAGAGGACCAAATTAAGAGTTCTACCTTTTTTTCTATTACTCTTTAGAGTTCATTACCAATATCCTGTGATGGACATGAGGCTTGGAGAGTGTATTTTGTTTCCAATTTGTTCTTTTTTTAAAAAGCTTCATTATAATTTTGAATTCTAGTGGTCATTCACTGTGACTGGTGACATTTCACTGATTCCTTCAACTTCTGCTTCTCTCATAATTTCTTAAAGTTAAAACCTATGATAACTGACTTTTAAAAATTTTTTCTTCTCAGATTCCAAATCTTTATTTTGAGGATTTAATTATCTCTCTGCATCTTTTTCTTTTTAATCCGTTGCATTTCTTATGCTTTCTCAATCACAGTGTTTTATTTAGCATCCAAGAACTAGTTCTTAAACATTTCCTCATGTGCTTTTTTAAAGCATTTCTCGCTCTCTATATATATTCCAGTCTATAATGTTGCCAATCAGTTTAAACATTAAAAATTTGCTATTTAAAGCTTGATAAAATATAATGCTGATTAGTAGCAGTACTGTGGTCAGATATATTTAACCCAATCATGATCACTGATATACAGGCAACCATAAATACTCTAAATCTGCAGTGAATATTTGCTTGTCCAGCAAAATGAGGTCTAACATGGCAACTCTCTTATCGTCACCTTCTATGAATATTTTAGGGTCTCTGTAGTTACCTTAGCTAACTCTTCTCCCAAATGTAATGACTAGCACATTTTCTGACTCCTGTGAAAAGCATCTAATATCACTTATTTGTTGCCACCACCTAAAAAAGTGAGGCCCTGTCATGGTTTGATGCTGGCTGGGAGCCAGCCCCATGAAATCTATTTATTTATTTGCTTCTACGATAGTTGAGCAGAGACGGGGAAACCAAAACGCCACTTCTCGTAAGGTGAAACAAGGATTATTGAGGATAACAGAAAAAAACTTCAAGGTAAAACAGGTCCACACTTGAACAGTTTTAGTATAAAGAAGATTTATTACTGACAGAATTAAAAGTAAAAAGAAATAGTAAGAAATTGAAGTAACTTTCAAACACCTTTCTCTCCCAGTACCTCCCTTTTTCCCACCAACCCATGCAAGGGAAACAAAACGTGGGGTTTTGGTCAGTGCTGCATTTCTTAAGAGTCTTTCTTTACGTTTAAGGGAAAGAGTTTCTTCTGCTTTAACGTGGTTCAAACCTCCCCAGGCAGCAGCTCCGCCCAAATCTGCTGCAGTGAAGAGATCTCTCCCACAGTTTAGCAGTCTTCTCACAGCTGCCAACGTGGGCTATAGTAGCCATGAGGCTTAGTCTTGTAAGGATGAGCTACTCCAGCTCTCTTCTTCAATCTCCAAAAGCCTTTCACAACATCTATGGGCTCTGGCGTTGAGCACTTTTTCATGAGCTGTGTGTGGATTTTTGCATCGCCCCCCAATGTACTTCAATGAATTATACAGGAACAATTTATAATATCAGTCTTCACCTCAGCTTGCAAGGAGAATTTAAGCTCTGGCACTAAAAGTGCCTCCACTCTCTTTCCCTTCCTTCACAGCTGACCTTGGAGTCACCATGTCAGCCTCTTTCACATGACTCTTAACTTTCCCTTCTTTCTGACTTGGAAGAAAAGTTGGCATTTGCAAGCCTTCAGCTGAGAAGTTGCTGTCACTCGGGCCTGGCACCGGGGAAAGACCCATCCTGTCTCTCACTGTCGGCTGTGCGTGGTGTTTTTCGGGTCGGCGCGGGCCGTGCTGGCTCTGTGGAAGGGCCCCGCCAGCCCGCGCGGGCTGCGCTGACCCCAGAGACCCCGGGCTCTGGCGACGGGGCCTGGAGGCCTCCCCCAGCCACCCCTAGGCAGGAAGCAGGGACAAAAAGCAATTCCCGCACTTGCGCTGCCTTTAAATTGGTTCAGCAACCTGGCTATCAACTATTAGCTCTGTGCCAGTCACAACAACCCTCCCAACCATTAGAGCCACCGAAGGCCCTTTCTGTAAAAGCTCCTAAGTTATTTCCTATAATACAGCAAAAACACGGACAAGGCAAACTCCAGACATCCCTCCCAACCTCAGCATACTATTTGTACATGTGATTTCTCCTGCTGTACCTTCAGTATGTACTTCTGTGCTCACTTCTTCCATTTTTTTATAACACCTACCCTATCATTTTTAAATGCTTCTCACTAAATACATTATGAATGGGATACAAAAGCCTGCATATTTCAAAGACCCTTGGATCTGGATAGCATCACAGAAATGGGGTTCAGGCTCAGAAGCAGTATCTGATGTCTTAGTGGGATTCATAGACTCACTGCTTTAGATCACAATGCTGGTGCCACAGCCTTTCTGGACCCCTAATTACCAAGATACCTTCCTTGTTAGCTGGCAAAGCTCTGGTTTCTAGTTAAATGTAGGGCCGGGGCCATGGTAAGAGAGTAAATCAAACACACTCAGGAATGGAGAATATAGCACTCTGAAAAATAAAAATATTCTGTGAAGACCGTCAAGGTTCATCTCACCCTTTAGCATCCCTTTGGTTTGAACAGTGATGTTGCACAATTTGTCATTCCTTCCTCAGCCTGATTTTCATTTTCTTATGGAACTGGGGACCAGATTGCAAAACCTAGGACTTCTTCCCTCATCAACTTTCCAGGAAAAACATTCAGAGACAATTGCCATTGTTCCTGTATGAAGACATGCTGTGCTTTGATAGCCCAGGTTGTCTCTGCCACACACCTGAGCCATCCCTTTCCCACCAGGCTATCAAAAGCCCTTGCTAGTGTCCACCTTCACCCTGACAAAGAGAGAACCTACAAAGCAGAGCCACCTGACTAAAGCAGCTCTTGTGCTCGATGCACGAGCTCTGGCGAGGCCCTGGTCGGAGAGAGTCCAGCTGCGTTACCTCTGTGCATTGCAGAAGCAACTTCGGCATCAGGAAGGGAGCTGCTGGCTGGGCTGGCTCGCTGGCTTCTTTGCAGAGGGAACATGGCAGGAGCCGATGGGATCGGCTCACGTTAGCTCGGAGACAAAGGAAGAGGCTGTTCTGGTCTGACTCCTAACAGGTTGATTGTTAGAAGTTTCGCAATCCGAACAAGCTTGGAAGGGATGGAATGCGATGGGAGCCTCCCCTGAGCCTTGTCCTCGGTTTTATAGAGAGTTTGAAAACCGCGGGGAAAGGGGAAAACAACCAATGAGTTACAAGCCAAGGGGAGGATACAATTCAACAAGAACCCCGGGGGGGAAACCGAGAGGCGGGAGTTATAACAGAGAACCAGTGAACAACCGAGGAACCGGGAATTTTCCCGACCCGGGGGAGGTGGCTTGGACCCGGGCACCGCCCAGGGGATGCGGCTTAGGCTTCTGAGCCGCCCCTCGACCCACCCTCTGAGCCTGCCTCTTCGGGAAACTAGATCCAGGGCATGGGCTGGGATTGATTGGCATCATGCTGGCCCAGCCCTGCAGTGGGCTGGGTCACAGCAACACCTGAGTTGAATTACTTTGGACGCTTGTGAATCCAGCCAGTTGGAAAGGATCATGTATTTAATTAAATAAATCCAGCTTGGTAGAAAATGGACCTAGGTAATAAAATGCTGGTTAGAAGAGACAGGATGGTCAGGCCCAATACAAACCCACATTAAAATTATACTGATAAATTCTGGACTGTTCTCTCCAATTTCTTTGAGAGACACTGCAATGGTTGCAGCATGACAACCAGATCTCCAATTCACAGTGAAAGTGGAGCTATGTGTGGAAAGAGCTGATTTAAAACGCAAGATTAGTTGGTACTCCCACACTGATGTTTGAACATGACTATAACCTGTAGTGAGCCCAAAATTGGTTCATATCCACAGTGTGGGTTGAAGGCAAGCTGGGAAACTGGGGGATGCTTAGACTTGGATTAACTCTGAGTTTACTCTTCACACCAAACCCATTCTACTTGAATGGCGGTCTTTAGTCCCAGCCAGGGAAACAGGCTGGAAGTGTGCAAGAACCACATGAATGAGGCTTCTCTTTAGATTAGTTAATAGGCTGGTTATAAATATCTCATTGACACCATGTAATCATTGTCACTTCAGTTATCCTTAGCTGGGAAAGAAAGCATTGGGAGTGATTTTTCAAGGTACTTTCCTGCAGGCCAGCTGAAGCCAGTTAAGTTACAGGCAGGCTGGGGTAATGTGCTGCTGTCGGCTGGAGCCCAGGCGTGCAGTCAAAAAGCCTTTGTCAAACCCTTGGCTCTGATGTGGGAGTAAGGAGCAAGCAGGTTATTTCTGAACTTGAGCAGCTAGCTTGAGTTGGTTAGATCCCTTCTACGTGCAGCCTGGACACTCCTGAAATGTCTGTCACAGGACATAAACATTTATGATTTCTTTAATGCCAAATCCTTGGGCTCAGAACCACTTAAGGTTAAATGAATACCTGCTATTCTTCACTATTGCAGTTTAAACCAAACTCGGTGTGCTTGGCTATTCAGTAGTCTGTTGCTTCATGTTTTTTGTGAGCATGAGGACAGTCATGCCTGTCTTACTGGTTCACAACACCCTGCAGACAGCCTGAGTTTCTCAGTGTGAGAGAGTGCACAGGGCCACTCACATTTGCAGAAGTGCCACTGTGTGACTTCAGCTGAAGTGGACCAAAAAAACCCTTCAAAAAGCAAAAAAAACCCCATTGAAATAAGGGAGGGCTGGATGAGGCTCCCATCATCTGGCTGAGGCTCCCATCATCTGGCTGATTCTTAGACTTTGGGTGTAGCTCCCTGCTCCACACTCTTGTGTTTCTCACTTGATTCTTTGTCGTGGCTTCACTCCTCTGCTTCACTTCTTGCTTCTACAATACAAAGTCATGTCACACAGGTCCACTCTAAGTTAGTTATATGATTAGCAGTTATATGACTGATTAAATCAATAAGCAGCAGCCTTTTTTTTTTTTTTTTGAATAGAGATTTTAGTTTTTCTCATGGGGCTTGAGATTTTGCTAAGGAAATAAGTTCACTTAATAGAAGAGTTTTTCAGCCAGTTTGAAATCACAGGAAAACCTCTTAAGTTGATAGTAACATCTTCACAAGCCCTCTTTGCCTTTCTACTTGCTTTGGTATGTTTGCACAAATAGAATTATCAGTGAGAGGATGTTTGGTTTGGTTTGGGTTTTTTAATCTTTTTGCCAGAATTCTTTTCTTCATGACTTGTTTTGTACCGAGCCAAACTTCAGTAGTATATCATCAGTGATTTTACCCACAGTAAACACCATCTATTTTTCTTTTCTGAGAGTCTTTAGACTGTAACCCCACCCTTCAGGGCTGAGTTATGATCACACCACTCTCTCAAAGAGGACAAGTCAGGTTGCAGCGCTCACTAGATTAACCAAACATAAAACATGAATGCAACACATCACAATCACAATGAATAAATGCCCTTGAGAACCAAGAGTTCTGTTTTAGCAGACCAACAACAAATTAGCTTGTTATGAATAACATTTACTATAACGTCACAAGTGAAGCTGCCATTCTGTTCTGCTAACTATGTAAGACACAAATTAACAAGGTGAAACTACCAAGTGCTAGGAAAGGGAATAAAATTCACTCCTTCACATGAGGGCTGATTAGAAATAACAACTACTGCTTCTCAATTTGTGTTTGTTTTTACCTGCTTTTGCTCAGCTAAAGGTCCTTTCCACTGATGACAGTTTTGTAAGATAAATCTTGCAGGTGCTGAACTACTTTCAAAATGCACATAGCACTCTGCAGACTAATAAGAGGGTAAACCTATTCAAGGATGATTTTATGGGTCTTTTCCAACCTAAATTATTCTATACTTCTATTAAAAGTTGAAAACTGTAATCTTGCAAACACATCAATAATCTCTTTGATTTCAAATGAGAGTTGTGATGTGATTAACTTTTTTCATGTGCATATGTATTTGCAAGATTAGATCTGAAGCATGGAACTTTTTGCATGATTTAAAAAAAGAAAAGGGAAAAAACTTTTTGGTGAAAGAACAGAGGAATTAATGCTTTTTTAGGCATTAAGTCTTTCTACTTCAACTATGTATATGAGTTAGTGGTTTTTAATGTATGTTTATAGTGGAAAGGAGCTCAAAGTTGAAAGACCATGTAATGAACAAAAGTAAGAAAGAATATTTTTTTATCAGGTGAGACAGAATAGTGAGGGAAGTGCAGTCTAGTTCTGAGAAGAAGCCATAGGGCAAGACAACAGCAAAACTTTGTCTCTGCTGATTTTAGGGTAGGCAGGTGAAGCGACAGGTTTTGAAAATAAGATGGGTAACAGCTGTTACATGAAAAATCCTAAGCAAAGACACATGCAAGGCAATGGTCAACAACATATTCATCCCTCACTTCTGCCCATTGTGATTTACTTCAGACAGCTTAGTTCAGAAAAATTTAATGTTTGCCCTGATTTTGGATGACATGATTATGTAGTGAAAGCCACATCTTTGTATCAACAGCAAATATCTGTCTAGAGGCCAGGCTTCACCACAATTTCTCCATCTGGGGGCCTTGACCCCAGCCTAGTTAATGAGACCATGCCCTGATACCATTACACACCTATGCAGATTCTGTTTTATTCTTGAAGGACCTATTTGAATCACACCACAGAAATTGGGAGGACAAAGGTTTTCTGAGATATGACAAAAAGGAAGGGTAAGAAAAGCTCATTTAAGCAGCAGCGTGTCATGGTTAAGGCAGGAAATATAGAGAGACATCAGGGAAAGCAATTAGATTCACAAGCATATGGTGAAGATGCTTTTAGCATTTGAGATCAAATTGAGTGATGGAGAAAATCTCACCCTAAAGTGGCAGGTGGGAGTCAGTTTGAGTCTAAGATGCCCAAACTGTGGTTATGTAATGTGGGTGTCACCCCTGGGCCACTTGCCTAAGCTCCCTCTACTGTCAACAGAGGTTTAGTCAATGGGATCCAGAGGGAAATACAGCAGGCATGTTGCTTGGGGCGTGATTCAGCAGTCTAAACATAGACATCTAATGCCAATAGAGATGTCCTAGGCTGTGCCATCTGGCCTACAGCTGCCTCTCCTGACACAAGCAGGACAAACAGGTCTGTATTGTGTCTGCCAGTCTCAGGTAACTGCATGCATCTGAAAGGGATGCTGGGCACTTTTGTCTGGGGGTACATATGAACTAGCTGAACTGAGTCTTAGATTGAGTCTTCAGCTGAAAACAGTCTTGAGACTGTTTTAGAATGAGCCTCTAGGATGTTCTCTAGGGTCTTCTAAATTTAGGTGTTTTAAACCTGGTATGTTTCCCATATAGATGCTAGTTCCAAATTAGAGAGTATCACTTCCCTCACAGGTGTACCTATAAACAGACTCCTAGTGAAGGTGAGCCATGTAATCTGAAAATGGTACTCGAGCTGATACTAGGGGATAACTGGTTTCTCTCTCTGACATACTTTTTTTTTTTTTAAATTAACTATAAAGGGAGGTAAGCCTGAATAACTTGCATTTTAATATCTGACTTCTAAATATCTAAAACCAGGTGAAGTGAAACCCACAGTAGGGTACTAGTTTCAGAAGAAGAATTGACAAAATTTAGGTCTGGTCAAGAGAAGAAAAACAGATTTTCTCTGGAATTCATAGTGCAACTTTATCTGAGTGATTTCATACTGCTATGAACACTTTTATTCCAGGATCATTTTCTGGTTTTGCTTGTGAGGAGGCTGGTGAAAACCAGTTCCAGGGTAAATGTGCCTTTGTGGCATAACTTACAACATTTCACTCCAGAGACAAAGGCCTGGGGACAGAATAAGAGAAAGGAGAGAAGGGCTGGTAAAACCAATGTCAGGGGAGGTTAGTCAAGTAAATTGTAGTAAAAGGAAGCACTCATTTAAATTCCTTCCGATTGTCTAATAGTGATGATAAAACATTGGCTCAATTTATTTTGTTTTTAAATAGTTTGTGTTTTTATACTTACTGGCTTTTTATTTCATTGTGAGCCTTTTGTTTGCTACAAATTGTTTCAATATGTCTGTGAACTGCCTGTTTGAACACACGGCTTAATTCACTTCCATTTTCAAGAATAAAATATCTCAAGCACTTTAAAATGTTTAGAAATAGCTCCACACTCATAAAACTTTAAAATATTTGCAAGTGCCTGGAGTAGGAAATGCTGCTGGTTTGAAAGATGTGCAGTCTATTTGAAAACCAGTTGGATGTTTCATTTAAAATGAAATTATGTATAAATGATTTGTCAGCTTAAAGCAATTTTAATTTAAGATGTCCCTTGAAACTGCTTTCATCCTCAAAACTTCTCCTTTTTGCTGCCATTATCAGCAGCCTTCAATCCTGCAAACACTTGTGCACAACAGGAAAATTGTCATAGTTTAATTGACTCCAATGCTCCAACCTAAGAATAATGCTAGGCCTGACAGTTTTCGCAGAAGCAGGGTCTGGATAGAATATTCCCACTTCCCACTTGAGGGACCTAAGCTCGGTTGCTTGCATAGTATGTAGGAACCATATTAGAAGGTTTCTTTACAGGAAAGCATAAAGATCTTAGCAACAGATCTTACTGTGAGTGTTCTGAACAGACTTTTAGTCTTTCATCCTATTAAAATTTCTGTCACACTCAGAAGCCAGTTATGCTCACACTGATGTAACCTTTCTTCTGAAGACAGCGGGGATGGTGGTCAGATGAGAACCTATGTTATCCTAGGGTTACAAATATGCTTCAAGTCTGTAATGATGCTCAAACAGGGAATACTTTATCAAGAACCTAATGCACAATTATGTAAAAGGCTTTTGTGAAAGGTATTATAAAGATAGTAGAGAATACAATCTTTCAATTTCTAGTTTGCTGTTCCTTGTTTCATGAGCCCTTCAACTTTGCAACTTTAAATTAAAATTGCTTTGTATAGGGGTTTTTATTTTTTCCTTTCTTTTTAACATTTCAGTTTGTCAACACAAAGCTAATAGAATTATTCTCTCCTAGGAAGTGTCTGAATCTTCAAAGTGGAAACATGGGAAGCCTAAGTCACCTTTACCAAGGAATCCCTTCCGTGGAAAGTCTGGAAACTTTACAGTGTTATTTGCTATACTGGCTGAGGTATTTTTTTTCCATTAAAAACAGATGCTCTTCCTTAATATTAAGACAGATTAATTTCACAGATACGATGAGATCCCATTATAACAATCTGGTTTTGTTTTTAAACAGAACAATTTCATCATATGCATGACGCCTGGCTATAATATAACTGTTTTGATGTGCAAATGGAAAGCTGGAATTCTGACTTTCTTACAGTGTATGTAAAAGGTGGCTATATTTGTAGACTCTAAAAGTGGATTCAACTGTACAAACGAAATGTTTGAATACATACCATCTGTGTTAAACATATGTTCTTTTAAGGCCTGAATTTACCACTGCCATTACTTCTTTGAAATTACTTCAGTGCACTTTGAACTGACTGGGCATCTCAGAATTCAAGATTAATTGACAGCTGTCTTGTAAAAACTTGATGTATATTAATAGCAAGTTGCTCTGCAATTAGCCCAAAAAAAAAAAAAAAAAAGAGGATTTGATTAGTTGCGAGATGAGGGACTTCTCAATGCTGTGAGGAGTACTTACTGTGGCCCTGGGGGTGGAGCCAGTCATGCACAAATTTGAGCTTCAAAAGTGACAAGAAAGGACCTTGGGAGCATGAGCACAAAAGGTGAGCAGAGAACAAAAAGCAGCCTGTGGTATTGTTGTCACATCTGGTCCCAGAGATGAGAGTAAATGGAGGGCTGCTTGTAAACAGCTGAGCTGTGGCACAGTTCTCCTGATGCCTTTCCAAGTGAGGTATGTTTTCAGTGAGTAGAGGCTTAGTTACGGAATTTAGTGCTCTTAAAAGAACATCTGTGGCTTGTTTTTCTAATTAGAAGGGCAGTCCGCAAACAAACTGCTTTCTACGCCTGGAGAAGAAACAACATCTTAGAAAGAAGCTCAGAGCTTTTGAAAGATGCAGCAATTCACAAGGGGGAAAAATAATCAAGCAGCTATGCTTTTCAGAAGAGTCACATCACTTTTTGATAGTGTCATGTCACTGAGCCCTGACAATTACATGTGTGTCTTAAAATGAAAAGTCACTGGGTCCTCCATTTGTTATACTTCATCATAATTGATAGCCTGAGCCTTTCCAGCATTGGCTTCTTGTTGTTTGATTTATGTGAGCTGACTCTAGAGCCTTGGAAAACCTCAGCTGAAATCAGTGGTGTTGTACGAGGGTGTATATTGATGCCCTGCAGCTCAGGTTGCAGGATAGGAAGATGACTTTATAACACTGAAAGTTGCTTTTTGAATTTGCTTCTATGAAATGCCAGACTAATGTGCTCAAAATTTTCATTTTTCATAAATGTACCTGTTGGTACATGACTGGAAAGTGTGAATTTCCAGAAGGCTGGGTTGAATCACTGTGCACTGTCTGGCCAGCACTGCCCTGACTCTCAAGGCATTGAGCCTAATGAGTGTATAAGGAACTCTGTATCTAGTCCATGGAAATAAATGAGGGAAGGGAAAGCTGATTGTAACAACAGTAACAGCAACAAAAATATTTTTTCTTTTTCATGTCAAGTGGTTGAAAAAGTTCTCATTGTTTTGGCAGTGCAGGGAAACTCAGATCTTACCTCTCACAGCCTACTCATCTTCTCAGACTTTTCCCTGATGCTTTCTTAAGGCTTTTGGCAGCCTATCTCTTAGTGATTCCTTACTCAACAGAAAACCTAATCTCAATCCCCCCGCCAAGATATATGTATTGGATAAAGCAGATAATTTTAATAAAAAATAAACACCTCTATAACTTTAAGTATCTAGCAAATATTTATTATAAATAAATGTTATATATATGTGTGTGTGTGTATTTGTTTACATAATGAATAATAAATATTAGAATACCTCAGTCCCCTGAAAGCAGTGGGAAAGTATGTAACAGGAAAGACTTAACTCTTGATGAAGTTATGTTAGAGAACATTTCAACAAACCAGACGTCCTAAAGTCCATAGGGCCTGAGAGATTGTATGCACAAGTGTGGAAGGAGCTAGCTGATGTCACTGTAAAGCCGCTCTTGATTATGTTTGCAAGGTAATGGAATGTCCAAGATGGGAAAGAAGGAGGATCTGTGGATGTGTAGGTTGGTCAATCTTAGCTCAATCCCTGGGTAGGTGATGTAGCAACTAAACCTGAAAACCTCTTCCAGACATATGAAAAAGGTGATCAGGATAGGACAGCAGAGATTTACAAATGGGGAATCTTGTTTAACCAATCTGACAGTCTTCTTCCATGAGGGGACTAGCTTGGTGCATGAGGGGAAAATGGAGAATGTTGTTTAACTTGACCTTAGTAGGGCTTTTGACACTGTGTATCACAACCTCCTCATAGACAAGCTGACAAGATGCACATTAGAGAGTACACAGTGAGGTGCATTGAAAACTGGCAAAATGGTCAGACCCAGAGGATTGCAGTCATTGTCATAAAGCCCAGTTTGAGGCAAATCACTTGAAATGTACTCCAGGAGTCAATACTGAGACCAATAATACTCAACTAATGACCCCCACTAGTGACTGTGGAGCAGAGTGCATCCACAGTGAGATTGCAAGCAACACAAGACTAGGAAGAGTGGTGGGTATGCCAGATGGTGTGCTCACACTAAGAGGAACCTAGATAGGCTGAAGAATTGGGCAAAGATGATTTGTGAAGTTCAGCAAAGGAAATGCCAAGTCCCAGACCCGCAGATGAATGACACTGAGCATCAGTATATGCTGGGGGGCATCAAACTGGAAAGCAGCTCTGCAGAAAATATGTAAGGATCAGCAAGCTGAATACAAGCCAGAAATGTGCCCTTGCGGTGAAGGCCAACAGGAGAGCATTAACATTGCCCTCAGGCTGATAGAAATGGTCCTCCCTCTCAGGGTTGGTAGGGAAATATCTAAAGTACTGGGTCCAGTTCTGGGCTTCCCAGTACAAGAGACATAGACACACTGGAAAGTGTCCAGCGAGCAGTCACAAAGGTGATGAAAAGAATGGAGCACCTCTCTTATGAGGAAAGGCTGAGGGAGCTGAAACTGTTCAGCCTGGAGAAGAGAAGGCTGAGTGGGATTTTATCAGAGTGTATAAATGCCCGTGACAAAAAGGGAGACAAGATCTTTTCAGCAGTGCTTAGGGACAGAACAAGAGGCAATGGGCACAAATTGGAAAAAAAAAAAAAAAAAATCAATCTGAACACCAAAAACTGCAAGAGTGGTCAAATACAGGAATGGGTTGCCCACAGAGGCTGTGGAGTTTCCATCCCAGGCATCATCTAAAATCAGGTCACAGTCCTGGGCAACCAGCTCTACCTTATGCTGCTTGAGGAGTGAGAATGGGCTAGATGAACTGAGAAGCTCCCTTCCAACGTCAACCATGCTGTGACTCTGTGATATTCTGCAGCAGAGTTGTTGCTGTGTTTAATTGCATTGCTCATCAGATACAAAATATCTCTGCGGAAGTGTCCATTATCGGAGTAGTGGCACATAAGAATTGTTATTCAAAGCAAAACTGCTTCTACTACTAATTACAGCAGACCTACAGGAGCTTCCTAGGCTGCACAGGGTGAATTGACTTCCTTTTAGTGTCTATTCCCCGGACTACCCCTGTTCTAGTTTTGCAACAATGCAAATGGCACTTGCCAGGAAAATAAAGTTGTAGCTATTTGGTTAGCTGCTTGAAATGGTCTCCAACAGCATCTCTGGAAGCAGGTTATAAAAACCAGGCTACACTAGACTGAAAGCCGAGGGGAATACTGCTATCACATAGGATTTCTGCTTGTCTTCCTAGTATGTAGCTATGCTGGGAATTCTGTCACATGGGTGACATGTCATGTCAATTCTATAGAGTATTTTCCTTTTATGGCCATGCTGTGTTGTTCATGTAGCTGCTGATGTGAACATTGCTTTGGCTGCTTGGCAATGCACTGTAATTAACTGCCTGCTAAGTACCAATGCCTTTCAACCAGGATTTTTAAAATGAAGGTATTTATAGTAATGCCATGAAGATTTTTTGCCTTTTCTCTTATACCCCTGTTATACATTTTTACAACTTCTGTATTCCTAGTGCTTTTTCCCTACATTCTTGGACTTGTTTATCAAGCTAAGAAACTAAACATTTTAGAAGCTTCATAGCTAGGGATCAGTGTGCCCCAGAGCCCAAGGTCCTCTCCATAACACATTCTGTAAACTAAGATAGAACCATCCAGGGGAAGGTTCCTTGGGGTGGGGGGCTCACTTGAGCCTCTCATTAGGGAATCTTTGATAGATATGCTAATTAATAGAACCTATAATGTTATACCTGATCTTTTGGGGTGGGCATTATTTCAGTGGGGTGCATTTCGATGCATATGACCTGGATGTGTGCACCTAAGGATCCTTAAAATAAATACCAAGGTAAAATCCCTTTTCCCCTTCTAACCATGTATAACTCTTGATTTTAAGACCAAGAAAAGGCATCAGTAGGAGAATGCCAGATAAATAATCAAATCACTGGAATGAGTCTTTCTTAATACTATATTCTATGCTGTTTGGTGACACAAATGTATTTTATTTAGAAAAGAAAATTAGTCTTCAAGAGCAAAAATCATTTGAGTATGTCAGATACTTCATGTGAAGTCAGTTAGGTTTCTGTTGCTGCATAAGCTCTTACCTCTCTCAGTAATGATGAAGAAGACACTGTCCCTTTTCTTTTTTCTTAATGTAAATTTACCTGCTATTTTACAGTGACTGCACAGAAACATCAGCCATTGCCATGTAACTGGAAAACCCAAAGAGGTACATGTTTCTGGAAAGAATAAGATTTTCTATGCAAGTTCTGACCAGTTAGTCACTTCCAGAAATACTGTACTGTGCGACATATGCACATACTTTTGTGTTTGGGAAATCCCAGGGAAAAATGCAACATACTGTGTATGTGCACTCTGAGTGCCCAAATCAGACCTCTCTGACCCTTTTTCAAGCCTCTCTCAACTTCTGTGCTCTCACACTCTCCACTTTTGCCCAGAACTTTCCCTTCCTATTCCTGTTCTCTGGGCACCCTTCCCAGAACTATCCATGAGCTGTGTCCACCACTCCCCTCTGCTGTCTTTCTAATGCTAGAAAAGACAGCACTAGGTAATGGTAAGGAAAAAAGAAGCTCGGAGCCACTCGCTTTGGAGCTCTGCAGGAAACACAGCGATGGGTCTTTTCTCCCAGTGATGACAAGGTGAGGAGAAGCATAAGACCTGAAACCTGTATGTGATTTGAAGCTTGTGTTTGAATCCCATACTGGAGCATAGTTTTCTATCCTACTTACACAGGGGTGTTCCTCTTAAAATCAGTGATATTGATAGGTACTTGCAGTCCAGGGTGACCTGGACAAGCTCTCGTAGCAGGCCTTGGGATGACTTAATTTTAGCCTTCCAGTACCTGAGGGGAGCCTACAGGAAAGGTGGAAATAGACTATATACAAGAATATGTAGTGATAGGAAAAGGGGACATGGCTTCAAACTGAAAACAGTAGGTTTACATTAAATATTAAGAAAAAACCCTTTCCTGGGAGGGTGGTGAGGCATTGGAACAGGCTGTCAAGAGAAGCTGTGGATGCCCAATGCCTGGAAGTTTTCAAGGCCAGGTTGGATGGTGCTTTGAGCAACCTGCTCTATTGGAAGGTGTCCCTGCCCATGGCAGGTGGTTGGGAACTAGATGATCTTTAAGGTCCTTTGCAACCCAAACCATTCTGATTCTAGGATTCTGTGACTGCAGAAAAATACACTGATTGTCTGATGGGAAAAGGTAACTCATGGCCTCTTCATCTCACCTTTTTTAGCCTCAGGCTGCCCATCTTTTTTTTCTTTCCCTAACCATTCTTGCTCCTTGTTCCTTTCCAGGAACCACTTTGCAAACTGCCCATTTCCTCCTTTCCTCTTCCCTTCCCCTTGCTCTAGCCTTTAGTCAGCTCCAAATCTCCCCTCACAAGCTTGTTCTTCCTGTGCTACCACACAAGGTCTTTCCTTCTGCTGCGTCTTCCCCTTGCCCACAGCCTCTTCCCACCCTCACTCTGGAGTCCTTTCCCAGACCTGGCTGTCCCTGTTCCATTTTCTTTTTCTGCTGTGCTCAGGTGAAGCTGAAACCTTGCTCTGCCCTCTGCAGCTTCCACCTGGAACATGTGCAGGAAGGGTGCAATTTTTAGACAGTTATCCATTTCTAAACAGGTGAAATCACTGTTTCTGAAAGGCTTATAACTGGATCATGTCAGAAAAAGGCAGGAGATTTTTCACATGTAAGCCACTCATCTCCCGTTAGATTTCAAGTGACTTGTCTGAACCTCTAGATTTAAGAGCAGGTTTTAGAAGTTTGAAAAAATGTACAAAACATTATTCTTTCCCCACATTCACTCTTGTGGGTGGCTGGATCTTGCCATGTCAAATTTTCCACAACTATTCATCATCCAGTGTCCAACTGAATCTGAAGCTTTTCATATATGTAGAAGAAGTTGACAATTCCTACTATGGGCAGTTTTGTAAAGAGTTTTATCATATCATTATCTTTTCATTAACATGCCAGGCTAAATTCCTACCAGGAGTTGCTACCAATCCCACCTAGTATAGAGAAAAAAAAAATCAATTATTTATTGATTTAGAGCACCAACTATTGAACATTATAGTAAAATATGTCACAATGACACTGTGTTTTGGTGTCGCCTCATCCAAAACGTAATTAAGACAGCTCAAAAAGCATATTGACTGCCATTAGTTTTGTATCAAGTTCTGACTGAACAAACAACTGCTTATAAAAGATGAGAAATAATAAACATGGCCAGCTTTTTTTTTTTTTTAAACGTGAATTTGGAAGAGAGAGAGAATAATGGGCTGAGGAATGTTTTATTTCTTCTTGTCAGGGTGAAAGAAAGGAAAAATACACCCAAGATGTTTCTTTAAAAGATCCATTTAAATGGGACCACTGTTGAAGGAGGCAATTATTTTTTTTATCATAAAAGCTTGACAGCCTCCTTTTAGGGCTGAAATGCAGAAACAAAATGAAAAATCTTTTGTATGATGGATTGAGTTAATGCACAGCAGCTTTCTGAGTGGGAAAACCAGAGAAGTCATTAGGTTATTTTTATTGCTTTAGCTAGAGAGACTGGGTACTGCTTCTACAACTAGTCGCTGGGGTATAATTAATAGACCATTTGCTAATAGAATATAGAGCTTTAAAAGCAGATGCAGTTTGGTATTTCAGCTATCTTGCTGCATCTCAGATGGTTGTAAAGAGTGCAGAGCTGTGTAGCACGGTCCGAGTTGCTCTCCTGGACCTTACATGGTTAATCTGTGTTGCTCTGAGAGCCCTTTCTTTCCTGTGCTGAGGTCTAGACAGACGGTGGGGCCGTCCTGGCTGGGCTGCGGCTGGGCTGGGAGCCCTCTGGCAGCCTCAGGCCAGGGCGTGTGCGCTCAGCCGCCAGTGGTGCCAGGTGCCAAAGTAAGTCCCAAACTCGGCTTGGCGTATGGGAGAGGTGGGGCTGTTTTGCAAGAGGAAATGAGGAACCATTTTACCATCCTGGACTGGCTTGAGAAGTGAAGAACTATCCAGAGCCCTTCTGTGAGCTCTGACCTGCTGGTTTGTGCTGACATCTCAGAGTGCCACAGAGAGAGCTCCTCTTCATGTCACCCCAGAAGAGTTGCCTCTTCTTTCTCATCCACTTGCACCTGTGAAGGTGTTGTCTGTTAAGGCTAATCCAGGCTGAGCTGATGGAAGAATAGCCTTCAGCACCTCTGGGCATTGCAGGTATTTACAAGAAAAGGGGTGAGGGAGGAATCTGGTCTCAACTGCAGTTGCTTTGCAGCATGGTGGTCCAATGGAAAAAAGAAGCAAAGTCAAGCAGGAACTTCAAAATAGTGTGTATTAATGACTCCAAGACAAAGGCATTGATCTGGTCCAGCATGGTTTAACGAACCTTATTCTGGGTCTAGGATACATCTCTGCTCTGCAGAGATGGATTGGGATTACACTGAATTTCAAGCGTCCCATTTTATGCTGGAGATGGGGTCAGTGTCCCAAAAGTGTCAGAGCACAAAGACTAAAACGTCTCACTGGAACTGCACCCTCTATTTCTTATTTAGCATAGGAAAAATGGACCTAAGTGTTTATTTACATGCTCCTGACTAAAATGTTTACCACTGGGAAAAGAGCAATTAAGATAAGTGAGTGGGAGATATTAAGAAAATAAGTGTAATGAAAGATCTGCAGGCTTGTTTTTCCCAGAAAGGATGTTAAGAGGGAGAAAAACTAATTTGTGGTGGATGCTGTGTAACCCTTGAAGAAATACAGTCTATTTCTCTGCCTCTGACATATCTGAGAGATCTCATAGTCTTCAAACCTTTTTTTCCATTTTATTCTTCATTGTTTGCAGTGCTTTGGATGTCCTTATGCTGCTTGTATACCCGTTTATATCTTTTCTCCCTGACTCCCTGAGCCTGCAGTTAGCCAGAGAAAGGAAATATATGTACCCTCCTTAGAATTATAAAACTGCTTAGGCTGGGAAAAGATCTTTAAGATCATTGAGTCCAGCCATTTGATCTCGTTCTGACTACACGCTGCGTTTCTCCACTTTGGTGTGGAAGAGAGAGACAAAAACCCCATTGATATCTAGCAGCCCCTTACAAATTATATTGTATGATAACTCCAGGCATGAATGAGAAAAATGAGTAAAATGTATGCCTCCCATCCCATGCTGCTTCTCTGCTGTCCATGTAGGTTTTGTTTCATAGTTTCCATTTATTTTTCAAGTCACATGGACAGAGTACATTGAGAGTTTGCCACCTTCAAAGCACGGGTACTTTAACAAGTGTTTGTGAAGCAATTTAGGGCCTGTTAGTGGTGAGAAGGCTGTGAGAAGCCTCCATGGGGGCCCTGGGGACCACTCTTCTGCTCAGGCCCTGGCCTGTGGTGCCTGCTGGGGCATCTGTGCCTGGCTTGACTGGTCCAGACCCAGCTGGCTGACTGGACAGCTCAGTCAGACCTCATCCCCTTCTCGTCCCCTTGGCCTTTCCTCTGCCCTCAGCTCTTGCTCCCAAGCCTGCACAGGACAGTGCAATGGTGTAGCTATTCTCACAGTCAGATCTGCTTCAAGGCTGAATTTTAATGCTGGCTTTTAAATACTTCTTTTTCTTTGTTGTTCATTGGTATAGTTAGTACCACAGCAGGTAATCATATCCACAGCTTTTGAGAGCTACCATAGCAGACTTGAACATAACATAAAGTTCATTTCCAGAATTCAACAAGCTGCCACTCATCAGCTGCCATGGTGGCTGCCTTCCTATGCTCTAAATCTGCAGTAAATGGAAGATAATTCAGCTTATTTTAACTCTTTATTGCTGCAGGCTCAATTAAACCCAATTACCTCACATTTGCAAGATTACACACACATACAGGATTACTGCCATTCAGTTGATGGTGGAGAATCTGACAACAGCTGAGCCCAGCCTAAATGTTTCTTACTCCTAAGGATATTTTATATGTCTGCCTGCATGTCTGTCTACATTGAGTTTGTTCACACAGAGATTTGGATCTGAGAGAAGGTGCTCTGCTTCTAGGTGCTAACATCTGTTAGTAACGGGATTAACATTAGGCTAAACTGGTGGCAATAGAGAGAAAGAAACAGGCTCCATAACAAATACGAACTCTTAGCCTCGGGCTTACACAATACTCTAGGCACTGAAAGGTTAGGAAATTCCCTTACAGGAAGCCCAGGCCCTGCACAGTTAGCCAGAATTTATCAGAGATGTTTCAAGGGATGAAGTCATGCAGTGTTTTTCTGTTGCTGTTTGGTGTCTTTCAACAAGATGGAAATTAAATCTCAAATCTCCTCAGTATATTTATAGTTAAATTTTGGACAAATTTACTGCTAAGCAGGAACATGGGATGAAAAACTTAACCAGAAGATATGGAAGAATTCAAGGTATACGTGAGCAAGGATAAAGTCAGCAGAAAGTGTTGGTGGGGCAGAGAAGGCAATACAGGCAACCTCTGAGGAGATAAGGAACTTTCTATGAAAAGTGGCCACAAACAGAAGGAGGACCATTTAAATATGGCATATATTCTGAGGTCCTTATGGGTAAGATATTTATAGAGAAAAGTTGCACACATGGGATGCCCTGCCATCTGAGGCTTAGTGACTCCCAGAAATCTGCTACTTAAGCAATCCATTATTTGTGTGATAGAATCATGTGATAACGGTTACAAAATAAATTGCACACCCTTTAAATTTTTTTTTTTTTTAAATAAAACATGGCAGCATGCACAATTTGGAGGGCAAGGTGAGCACAGATTACCTCTGAATGTAATATTAATAGCTGGCTTTTCAGGTAAGGTAGTAATGGCTTTTAATGGTTTAACTAAAAAAAGAAATCTTCATCTATTTCCTTCAAGCAGAATTCAAGAGTCTTGAAGTGCTAATTTTGTACCAGAATGATCTTGAGTGCCATACTGTTAGCACTCCAGAAAAGTATTCCAGCACCTGCTCTCACATAGAATTAGCTCTACTTATATTCCTAAAAAGAAGACCAAATGTATTATATTATCAGCTATAAATAATTTCACATGTATCTCCCAAGAGCCATGATATTGTAAATACTCAGCAGTTTCTATTCATACAGTAATAGGAAGAGGTAATACACTTCATTATGGATAACTTCAATTTCAAACTAAGTGGAGAATGAACTGTTTGATCTATACATAACAAAAAATGCTTTTGAAATCTATAGCATTATAGCCTTGGTTATTGTTTAATGATAAAAACTGAAAACTAGACAAGAATCAACTATGTTCATATCAATTTGTTAGTAAAACACCTTCTTTGAACACTGAGATGGATTGTGAGTCAAGTGGCTTGCTCTTAATGTTCAGTGCATAAAACAGTGATTTCAACAAGGTCAAAACCAGTCAGGTAAACCTTGGAAGCATTTGCTATTTATAAGTCACTGAACTTCCAACAAGTACACATCATACACTGGAATCTGACCTGGCAGAAATAAAATCTAAAGGGGATTGAAACTCACAGAATTGTTATACCACTTCTCACACAGTATCATGTTTAAAGCACGTTCTTCTAGGAGCTTCTCCAGCCAATATGGTTCATAGGTCAAAACGTTCAGCTTCATTTATCACAGCCTTCAATATACTTAAATATATGAGTGACTTTAGAGAAAAAAAAACAGACAAGAAAGAAACTGGGACATCCCATTCATATATTTTTCAAGGTAAGTTCCAAAGCAGCCTGAGAGGTATAATTCTGGGTTCTGATTCAGCCTGGTTCCCGCCTGCCAACTGGCAGCACTGGGACAAAAAATCTAAATTTAATAATTTAAATTCAATTCTATCAATCAAGACTGAAATAAACACAGTACTGATTTTTACTGTTCGTATTTATTTGTAAAGATTCTTTTATAGAGAAATTTCCATCTGCACTCCAGGAAGTGTCCGACCTTTTGCACCTGCTTTCTATGGTTTTATATCAGCTATGCACTGAATCTGATATGACACAGAGTCACAAGGTGCACAGGTGATTTTCAGCTACATAGAACTGTAAAAGTTGGGGCAAAGACATTCAAAAGCCAGTATTATATTCAAATCCTCAGATTCCTAAGGCAGCCCTGGATAGGGAGGTATGAGAAGACACCCCTAATGCAGGCTGTGCAGTGGTGCCAAAAGAGCTGGGAGGGAAGGGGAGCTGATGTTATCTTCAGCTGACCTGGATGGATCTGGAAGAGGACATATGTCGACAGCTTCAGCCAAGGGTTATAAATATGGGATTAAGTTCCCATTCCTTTATGCTACACTTCCATCTAGGAAAGCTGAGTTACCTCAGTATTTCCACAGTTGTGAACTAGTGATCTTTGCCATAACGGCTAAACAGTCACATTTTTGTTCCAGAGCAGTCTGCCTACCATTTATAGGTCTCCCATTAAAGTGACTCCTTTAGTGATTTTTTAATATAGCAACTATAATTGGGGATCAAATATTTTTGGTGGCAAGATATCATTCTTATGATTGGCACTCAGTAAATGAAAGATATGTTTCAGATTTTGAAGACAGAGAGATGAAAGACTCTTAACAACCTATCCGAAATGTGGATAATATATTTAGATAAGAGCAATGTTACAGCCATGAGAAAGATCTATTAAGCTGTTGGAAAGGAGAAGAAATTACAGAAACAAAAGAAAAGGAACAGAAAATTATGTTCTTCATGGGACTGTCTTCAATCCATTTGTAAATGTCCCCAGCTTTTTTCTTACACAGTATGAAGCCCAGCTGTTGATCGTCCACACTAACAGTGTGGATGTAACTCTTGCACTACATTTTAATCATGGCAAAATGACTGTTAGCAGGTATGATCCATGTGTATTCTTGCAGAAAGGGAAGAAGCAAAAAATAAAAATAACACTCTCATCTGAGTAGGAGCATTTATGCTCATGTTGGAGGTGGAAACTGGTCACATCAGACATCATTGTGAATAATCAGATCTTGTGTGTTCATGTAGGGGTCACTCCTTTGGCTGAAGCATTCTCCCAGTTGAGGAGTACCTGCTCAGTGACAGAAATCATGGGTTAAGATGCCAGAGCCAAGGGGTCATTTTACAAACTGGGCCTGTTAAAATGTGAGCACTCCTTGTAGCATATTTAAAAGACTTTATAGTCTTAACATGTTCCAGTCTTGCTGGTCAAGTGTGCGTCTCCTGTCCACAGGTACCAGCTAGAAAGATAAGTGCTCTGATGGAGTTCAGTCAGGAACAAACCTGTTGTGGATTGCTGCTTTACTGTTGCCATGCAGGAGGCAGACCTCAGGAGACTAAAATCAGGAGAAGAAACACTGGCTTATAAAGTATCTAAGTGTACCTTTGCTTCCCATTTGGCCATTCTGTCAAATGCAGAGAAACTACACGATCTTGTTTTCCTCAGCCTGGAAGTCAGAGCAACTTTATTTTACCAGGCTGTTTGTGTTAAGTTTGATTAACACCTGGGGCCAAAGGGAATGACTGTCCATACTGAAATCTGGAACAAAAAGTCAAAAAGACATTTTTTAAATTATATCCCAGGGCAAAAGAGTCCTCAGATAATCTTCTTTTACATCACATTTTGCTGTGAGCAATTGTGCTGAGATTTAGGGAAAGATGAAATGATGACTTTAACAGATAGAGAGCAGACTATGATTTGGAGGTAAAATACGTCCCCATTAA